>NW_018743199.1:2534747-3134747 GCF_001683475.1 Chenopodium quinoa | reverse complement strand
GGCTTGTCCTGGGCAAAAATTCTGCTGTAAACTCTGATGTTCTTTGCCTGGTATATCTGCCAATTCTTAATGTAATTTCTGTATCAAGTATGAAGTTTGTTATTATTATGTGTTACTGCAGATTTTTTTTTTGGGCATGCTTGTTCAAATCTTTGTTCTTGTCACTGTGTTTGAGAGCCTGTGAGAGCCCCTTTCTTTGATTAATTAAATTGCTTTACTTGGTATACTCACATGTAGTGGGACTGGGCCAGCTGTAAATATATATATATATATATTTTTTCTCCTTCCTAAGAACTTTAGTGTTTCTTTGTTTTCTTCCAGTTCCAGATTATGTTAATTTGACAACCTCCACAACTGGGAACTTTGAATAATAGAATCAGCCTCAAATTGCTACCCGACAGTCCCTGTAATGAATTTCAGAGCATACAGGATTATAATTATTTGCTTATCTTGTATTTTTGCAGAATTTTGAATCTTTGGTAGAGGCAGCTTCAAAATTTCGGTCAACATTAAGGGATTGAATGGAGAAAATTTCTGCTACACTTGCTATGGGCTGGAGCATTGAACTTGAAAAAGGCCTTCGGTCCAGAAAACCAGGTAAATAATCATTATATAGGTTTAGATATTTATGTGGATATTGCATATAAAGGCATGCCTGTTTGTGGATAAAATGTATCTTGGCGGCTGGCGCATTGTATGCTTGTAGCCTTGTATGTGGATCTGACAGAAGTCTTGGCATGTCTAACGAGTAATATCACAATAGCTTCTGAGAATGAAAATTGTTGGTTGAATGTAAATTCTGATTTTCTCATTTAGAGGCCATAATGGGTATGATTTGTTGTAGAGAAAATTCATCTGTTGGCTTATACTCATCTTTTCAGGTAATCCTATTGAATCAATAAACCTGATTGGTCCTCGGCTAAAGCAGTGGAGTACAGAGCCACAACCCACTTTAGCTATGTATAACCTGTTCAGCTTAGTTCCTGGGGAAGATAGACTTTTTGCAGATGCGATTCTCCTCAGGCTTGCAGACACGTTTGTATCCGGGGACAGAGACATGAAGAATTCTGTCGTTAGAGTGTTCTTGTCAATTTTGAGGCACTGCAAGAGGAAATATGGACAAGCACTTGGATTCTTTTCAAACATGGACGAGGATAACAAAATGGAATATTTGAGACGAGTTAAAGTGGTTCTTACTGATGAGAGTGTTGAGTCCAGAGCATTAGCTTTAATTTTGCTTGGGTGTTGTGCTGAGCTTGCTAAAGATGTTGCTGAAATGCGACATGCAATACTATCTGCTTTGTATTCTTGTCATGTTTTGGAGGTGAGGACCTGGTCTGGTTAGCAATTTAGCATCTTCTATGCTGTCTGTTGTTTATTTGGATTTAACCTTGTTTTCTGGTTACTACTTAATATTATTGTCTTTGCATCTGGTTATAATTTAACTTGCAAGTAAGAACTTGTGTAATCTGATATATTGACAATATGAAACCTGCTATAACAACCCAAATTTTATTAAGTTTTTCTTTTCAATCCTGACCTGGCCCCTTCAGGTTGGTGAGATTAATTTGGCAAACATCTATTTTTCACCATTTGAGAGTACTCTTTTATATATGGGCTAATGTTTGTACTAGTCTTGTCACTCCTGTGCTATTAAGAATAGAACATTATTAAATGCCAGGATCAACCCCCTTTCCCCCCCCCCCCCCCCCTATCATGTGTTGCTCTGCACATCCCCTTTTTCCTCCTGTCATGTGTTGCTCTGCACATTAATAGTTTGATGCACTGTACAAACTTCTGGATTGTGAAAGTCATGTTTTGTTGCATTTCTTGGTGAAACTTCTGACTGTTGTTGCCTCTAGTAATTGCACTTTTGCCATCAAATTCGGTAGATTTCCGCCACCACCCTTTAGGATCTTGCCACTGGAGGGTCTATGGTGACACTTAATTTTGATAAGCAAGCTGAGAAGCAAGAGTTAATGAAATGTCTGAAATAATTGAAGAAATACAACAATACAAAGCCTTAGACCCAAAATGATTTGGGGTCGGCTTACATAATTGAAGAAATATTTTGTTTGCCTGATGAAACCAATATAAAATACCCTGATCAATTTTAGGACACCTCCATGGCCAACTTGTCGCCATACTCTTCTCTCTTGCAGAATGCCCATGTGTTGGCGACTGTGCAATTTTCATAGCCCAAAATACGTACTTTTCAATATTGTAGACAATTAGTCCCAGCTGATATATTATTGTGCTTATTTCTTTACAGGTCAAGGCGTCACTGTTTGCAGCTAAATACTTGTCAGAAATATCAGATGACTTTGGATTTGTTTTCTTGGAGAATCTGCTCAAACTCATAAATTCACCAAAAACCTTGCCAGCTCTAAAAATTGCCGGAGCACGAACTTTTCGTAAAATGGGATGCTCAGTTTTACTTGCGATGAAATCATACAAGGTCTTTTTACTTATATTCACTTTTTTTTATTGCTTTTTAATTAATGTGCCTTTTCTCTCTTTAATGCCTACATTTACCCAATATACAAGGTCTTTTTATTTATATGTTTTTTTTTGCTTCCCACCAATCATTCCATGCTGTCATAAATATTCTTATACACGTACGTGAAAGGATCTGCTATTGGACAACATACTGAAAACAGTTTATGCTAATTGTAGTGAAAGATGCTATGCATTCTTGCCCTGTTTTGACTCTAGACTTGTTGACGATTAGGTTGTGACATTGGGACCTCTTCAGACCATGCCTACAATGAGAATTATGCTAGGTTGTTGTCCTTGTTGAAAAGAATGTTACCATTGAAATGTGCTGATAATGTCTCAAACTCACATGGAATAGTTGCTCTTTAAGAGGGAACAAGTGAAGAAGGCATTCTCTATGTATGCATAAACTGTAACTGCTTGGCCAACTCAACAAATGGACTCTTAAGTACATTGTACAGAGTATATAATAAGCTGTGCTGTAACTCGCCATATTGTACTGTACCACATCACAACATTGATACAATGCCTTTGGTAGGGTCTTTCAGTTAAAAAGGATTCAAAACTGTTTTAGTAGATATTGGTCAACCATTATATGTGCCCTAACTTTTATTTTCTCACAACTTCAACTGAAAGTAGTGTAGTTTTTTCAATGACTTTGTTAATTGTTTCCTTTTTAGAATCTCAGACAACGCTTTATTAATAAGTTTGCAACTTGCAGTTTTGTCTGTCAAAACATTTGATATAGTTATTTGTATCATTATTGCAGCTACATATTGATGGGGCTTCTGATTCTCTAGAAATTCTAGAGCAATGTGGCTGTATGATCAAGCTGTTTACTGTTGATTAATGCAGGCTGGTGCTGAACTTATAAGAAAAACTTTAGAAGAGGATATTTTGGCCACTATGTTGATCTCTCTCACGAAACTTTCTTTGAAAACATCCGTTCTAATCACTGATCAGGTAAACAGTCAACGTTCTGATGGCAATCTTATTATATGTACCATCTTATAGTTACTTTGTCATTGAATTCTTGACAACTTATGATCCTTGAATTTTTTGAGTTATAGGCATCACTTGATGAAGGCAGCTAACTTCTTTAGGTTTGGTAGACCTTCTATTGATGTTTTATGCCATCGTAAAGATTACAATATCATATTATTGATCCTTCTCTTGTTTGTGGTCGTGAAGAGCCTGCTAGGTTGGCTACATGAATTAAAGAGCTGTATATCTGTGCTTCATTTTGTACCACATTTCCGAATAATCTCTGTTATTACTTTTATAAGCTATATGAGAAAAAAAATCTTCTTTCTTGTAGTCATAGTTGTAACTAAACATGGGCAATGCACCAGTTCATGCTTTATCTTGGCTGTGTAATCACTAGTTCCTGAAGCTTGTTTTTACTCCATTGCCTAACTTATCAGTCCTCCCCTTTGATATGCTTGTGACATGTAACTGCTATATTGAGGTTTAATCACATTTTCTTGACCCTCTCCCCCCTGGCTTCTGTTCAGGTAGGCTTGCTTAGTTCAATTCTTGTTCAGAAAACAAGTTTACGTTTGCAGGGTATAGTGCTTAGATGCATGCGTTATATTGGAGAGCAAGCAGCATGCTTTCTACCTGTTAGTGCTTTTCCATTTCAGAATTTGTTCAGAATGCTTGATGAACCAAATCTGCCTTCTGCTTTGCATTGTGAAGTGTTGCATATTTTCCTCAAGGTAATTTTGTTGACTCAATTTGATTGAGTGATCTATGTACGTGCTTAGATATCTTCATTATCTTGATTCTATTGCATTACTTGCAGATGCTTTCATATGGGATGCTTGATATGCTTTTAATTGATGTTGATGAGTTCAAAAAGCTATTGAAGTATGTTGAGGATGCTACTCGATCCCCAATACCTTCTGTAAGATTCTTAGCTTTTCAAATCTTAGTAAGTATATCTGATAAGCTGAAGGGAAGAGATGAGCTAATGTTGGAGTTTAATCCTATTACTTATCCCTCTGGAGTTGTCTCAGTTATCAGTGATCAGATAACTGTATTGGTGCGGCTGGTGTTAGATGGGACCTCTAACTGTCAAGTAGAGCAAGAACTAGGAAGCATGCTCAAATTGCTACTTTTATTGGTTGAGAATCATTCAGAATTAGGTGATTTCATAGTGGATAAACTACACTTTATTATCAAGAATATGGCAGAATTGCAAAACATACCTTTGTCTGCAATACAGAATCCTGAGGTACACAAAGTTGTTAATACAAGAGCAAAACAAAGTTGCTCTATGCATGTGTTGATGTTTTACGTCTACAGATTTTTGGTGGCTTTCCTGGAAACTCTGGAGGATTCGTGTGCTATGACAAATGAAATATCTTGCAAATTGAAACTAATGGTGTCCTTTATTTGTGACAACAATTTATTTGATTGTTCTACCCACACATTCTTTGCCCTTCTTCTGCATGCCCTTGTCAACTGGAACCATTTCATGCCTGAGGATAAGTCAGGCAATTCTGTTCAAAGACTGAATGGGTCTCCCAGTAAATTGGTTGAAAGTGATGCAATTATCTATGTATGTGCAACAAACATGCTCACAGGAGGATATAATTGGTGTGCTTACAAAGCTGGAAGATATGCATCTTGTAAGGGAGGATGGGATGTGGCAAGTTTTATATTTCAACATCTGGAAGCAAAGGTTCAGTCTGAACTTTGCAGCCAGTGGTTAAAATTCTTAGTTAAGTTTTCCCGTTCTGAGAAGAATGTCAAGGTGCTGCTTCAGAAAGGATCTTGCTGTTTGCCTCTGGACCATGTCTTGGTGCCATTGACTGTGGATGGGTACATTGAAAAACTTATAAATGCGTTTGATGATACTTGTTCATCTGTCAAGATTTTGGAAGCCATTTCTTTACAAACGCAAACCCTTTGTTTCCAAAGGTGGTTCATGGCATTGAGACAGAAGGTTCTACTTGTAATGGTGGATATGATGAAACTCTTAAATGATTATCTATTTCCCAAGGCAGGCCTCGAGAGTAGTAGGCACGGGGAAAGTGATTTTACTGATGGCCAACCTATTGTTCAAAAGATGAAAGACATGATGTCTTCTTTGGTTCGAGTATCTGCAAAACTAGCTAGTATGGCAAAGGAATATGATATGATTTCCTCGTCTTTTGTTGACTTAGACTCCAGAAGCTTCAAACAAATTTCAGCCCTTGCATTTGGTTGTTCAGCGTTGGCCTTCTGCACAGAGTTCATCAATTTGATTCCTAATTCACCTGATTTTGTTGATCTGACAAAAGAATCAGGTTATTGCCAGAGTGTCATCATAAAAGACTTAGCTGTGCGATTGTGGCATACGGACTTGGAGATGTGTAAAAATCTCATGTCACTCTTAAAAGAATGTCAGATGCCTGAGAGATTTTTGCATTTTCTGTCTGGACATGGGATACCAAAAGTTAATCATGTCTCAGAAGATCTTCTTACATTGTGCAGATCTAGTGTTAGGCGATTAATGAAATTGCAAAATGAGTGCATGAGTGCAGAAGACGAGGATACAATGTGGCAAGCTTATAAGGATCGTATGCAACTCCTGTTGAATATAGTTGAAGCATGGATGCATATACCTTTCCGGGTTCCCAAGTATTTTTTCAGACTAAGGTATGATGGTGCTGCATTTTGATTTGATATATAATTTATATCTTGTTACATCTATATTGATTGATGGCTGATAATTGATGTTATAATGGTAATCTGTGATTATTGTTTTAGACCTGTTGAATGTTTCTTTCACTGTGATCCTTCACTTAAGACTTAAGAGTATTTAAATGCCTTTTCCAATTATAATGACACTGATGAATTGAATTACTAGAGCTGTTGTGAAGCATTACTTAGGTTCACACTATCATGAAATGCAGGATTAGACCTATGGGATAGGATTATGAAGCATCACATTATATTTACTGTAATATTCGAACTTATAGGGCATTAGGATTGTGTTGGACTGTTGATTTATTCAATTGTTCACAAAGAGGCATAATTGATTTATTGTGTTTCAATAGCAATGGTGGAAGATAATGAAGGGCAAGGAAGGAGAGGGAAAAGTGGGCTTATGGGTTAAATATTTGGTTTATTAAAATCTGACCTCAAATTGGCAATCTCCATTTCCCTCGCTTTTTCAACCCATACTAAAATTTTAGGAAAAAAGTTTCATCACTCTCCCTCGATTCCTTACATTCCCTTTTTTTTTTTTTTTTCCAATTTTCGCTTCCAAACGCATTGTTAGCTGACATGCGTGTTCTGGACTAATGCATTATATACCAATTGTTGCTGTGAAATCATTTTTTTTTTTTTTCATTTTTTTAAAAAGTTTATCCCTAGACAAATCTATCTTTTCAAAAATTAAATTGACTTATATTTCAGGCCTACTGTGGGTTCTTTGCTTATTTCTACAAGTGCTGGTAGTAGAAAAGAAAATGAGATTTGTGTCTCTCGGGGATCCCAACTAGCTCTCAATCTATGTATTCAGCTTAAGAATGTGACATCAGATGTCTGCTCAAGATTCTCCAAGGTCCATTGCATCCTTTCATGTAAAACATCATCTTTGGGGA
Source organism: Chenopodium quinoa (assembly GCF_001683475.1). NCBI lineage: Eukaryota > Viridiplantae > Streptophyta > Magnoliopsida > Caryophyllales > Amaranthaceae > Chenopodium > Chenopodium quinoa. The sequence continues at coordinate 3,127,656 of NW_018743199.1, read as the reverse complement.
CAAGATGTAATAGACAGCCCAGTGGAAAAGGGTGGACAAGCTATCAAGAATCGGAAACAGGTGCTTTGATAGAACTGAATAAGAAATTGCAGTGCGATATCTTGAAGCAGACCAGAGAATTCTTGAATTGTGGGGATGATCAAAGTGACAGTGAGACAGTGGAGACGTGTGTATGTTTCGAAACAAATGGCTCAGCACAAGGGTTCTCGACTTGCCTGCTGGATGTTTCTGCCTTTTCTGTTGGTTCCTACAGAATTAATTGGCTTAGTGGGGGTGTTGACCATCAAGGAGCTTATTGGAGCTTCCTGCCACTAAGTCCCTGTCCTCAGTTCAGTGTGACAGAATCATCTTCTGAAAGGTGGTGATGTATTTATTTTTACCGGGCATGTAGAGGCTAGTTTAGTTTAGATGGTGTATAATTTTGTTGCGAATGGAAACGCCATCATATCATCTCCGATGATGTTGTACAGTTTTGGCATTTAGGTTTAAATTCACTTGAACATCAGACTTTCATCTTAAGAAGATTCAATTGTCAGATGTGACCTGTGCTCTTCATATTTTCTAGGGAGTTGTTCAGCTTTGATGTGAAAGAAACCTAGCGTCGCTACTCACTATTTTTCTTATCTATTATCCCTAATTTATTGTATTCATCTTTAGAATCAAGAAATTATACAAGTGTAAAAAAAATATGCGTCTTTTATTTTCGTCACAACTTGTAACAATTTAAATCCTAAATTTTCTTACTATTATGGACGCGTTATACAAGTACGAGTAAATAAAATCTTGGGAGACTAATATAATGCTCAACCAAACAACACACACATGAAACAAAGATCACAACTAATTTAAAATAAAAGGTGTGTATTAGATTGAAAGATAGGGTCAACCTACTTTGATGATGAAAATGGAGGGGACAATTTTACAATAAAGCGACGTTAACTTCATCCACCAAACCTCCTGTTAGCGACGTTTGAGGTTAAAGTTAACTTTATATGTGAAATGACGATTTTACCCCTGGATATGTTTTTGTCATTCATAGATTAGATCCATCTATTTCGCGGTTGCTGCACTCCCTCTCACTCCACTCACTCTCTCTCTTTCCTTCTCCTCCATTGAAGCCTACTCTCAATCCTCCATTAAAGCACCTTTTCTTCTGAGGTAAGGTGTTTTTTTTAATCATCTTCACAATTTAGTATTAATCGTTGATTCAATTTATGCTTCTTCTAAGATTGATTGATTATTGAACTATTGTTTAGAATTAGTTGATGAATTAAACGTGATTATTGGAGCTTAATTTGATTTTGAATCGTTTACAATTAGTTTATGAATTAAACGTGATTGTTGGAGCTTAATTTGATAATTGAATCAAATGGTAGTATGTTAGGTTTATATAACTGTTTAATGTCAAGTCAAAACCATGAAAATGGACCTTTTCTCACTGATTTGAATCATTTGGGTTGTGGGAAATGAAGCAGGATTTAATATATGTTGTTTCAGTTGCTACATTGGATTAATTTTTTTTATGATTTAATATATGTTGTTTCAGTTGCTATATTGTAATTTTCATGAATGTAATAATGTTAAGAGGCCAATTAGTTTAATTAGTTATAGTATAGGGGGCACCCAAGACCTCGGAATCTCGGATCGAATCCCGTTTACATAAATGCCCTTTGAGGCTCCCTATACACCTCTTATTGCTAGGGGAGTGCTTTGGTATTTTAGGTTTAATTTGTGTTTCCCATTTTTTAGTTATTGACAATTGGTGCAGAATTCAGATACTGTTTTAGCAGAATTTCTTCTAATTGAAGGATCATGTAATAGTATGCATCATCTAGTTGCTTGGAATACTTTTGTAGTGCCTTCAGATGAGTTGATAACTGACCATGATAAATAAATCATAGTGTTCTTTCTTACCCCAATATGTTTTGGATTGTATGGACTTTTAAGTTACATGTCTCGGATGGTCTTTACATTCTGTGTACCTAAATGTTCCTAGTCATTTGTTATCGTAATTGGCTTTGTGTGCCCCTTTAAACAAACTCAGAACTTGAGTCTAACTAAATGATCTTCCCTAATCTTGAAAAGCTATTGTCATTGTGTGTTCAGAAGATTTGATATAAAGATATGAGAGGAGGGCTATGGCAGTTTGGGCAAACAGTTACTAAACGTCTTGCTCAGGCTCATAAGAAAGCTGTTACTCGTCGATGTTTTTCCAGTGAAGGAGATCTCAAGAAGACAGCTCTTTATGACTTCCATGTTGCAAATGGTGGGAAAATGGTGCCTTTTGCTGGTTGGAGCATGCCGATTCAATACAAGGACTCAATAATGGATTCTACTATTAATTGTAGAGAGAATGGCAGTCTCTTTGATGTCGCTCATATGTGTGGGTTGAGCCTTAAGGGAAAGGATTGCATTCCTTTCCTTGAAAAACTTGTTGTTGGTGATATTGCTGGGCTTTCTCCTGGCACTGGAACCTTGTCGGTTTTCACAAATGAGAAGGGTGGAACAATTGATGATTCCGTCATCACCAAGGTGAAAGATGACCATATATATTTGGTTGTGAATGCGGGTTGCAGAGATAAGGATCTGGCACATATTGAGGAGCATATGAAAGCATTCAAGTCTAAAGGTGGCGATGTCTCATGGCATATTCACGACGAGAGATCTCTTCTTGCTCTGCAGGTATTTATTTCTTCATTGTACAATTAATTACCCTTGGCAAATATTTATGCTCTAACTTCATGTTGCCCCTACCTACCAATACGAATGCATGATATATTATTGAGTTGGCGTAATACATGGAGATTGATTAATATTGTTTTATTCTTCTCTTGAATTTTTTGTCATCCATGTGCACATTGTGTTCAACTGATTCTGTTAAATAATCATTAGTTTGAGTTAATTTATGTTTCAGTAGGGGGTGGGGTGGGGTATTGGTCAACCTGCATTGCTATTCAGAAACCTCTTCATCTTTTGGAGAGGAAGTCTAACCTTTGAATTACACCCTTTTGTGCAAACAAATTTTTGGCATTTCAATCCTTTTGACATCTCTTCCTTTAGGAGGGTGAAGCTTTTGTTCAACTTTTGCATATTTGACAGTTCAATTATTTTTACTGTCTTCCATAATTTATTGATCAACTAATCTTGAATTTCTTTTTATCTCAGCACTTATGGTTTGTATTCTAAGATGTAAAAATTTCATTATTGTTTTTCCTTTCCCTGTACAGCCAATAAATGATACTTATATTAATGTGTTTTATCAGGGCCCACTTGCTGCCCCTGTTCTTCAACAATTGACCAAGTATGATCTAAGTAAGTTTTACTTCGGACAATTTTGTATGACGGATGTCAGTGGATTCCCCTGCTATCTCACTAGGACAGGGTATGATCCTCCCTCCTTCAATATGGCTACTGGATTTGTTAAGTAGAAGCTTGAGGCGACATATGCACAATGCCATATCTTATACTTTGAAAATTTACATACCTTGCATGATGTAACTTTTTAAATTTTGTTTTACCACTTCATGCTCAAGTGAACGTGCAATATACCTTATGAATTGGGGATTCAATTACTTTTCCTTGATTTTTCATTGACTTTAAAGTGACGTTTTCTTTTTCAGATATACTGGTGAAGATGGGTTTGAAATTTCAGTTCCTGATGAGAACGCTGTAGAGCTTGCAAAGCTAATTTTAGAGAAATCTGAAGGGAAGGTAAGACTTACAGGGCTGGGTGCTCGAGACAGTTTAAGGCTAGAGGCTGGATTGTGTCTATATGGCAACGACCTTGAGCAGCACATTACACCTGTTGAGGCTGGGCTAACATGGGCTATTGGAAAGAGGAGGAGGGCAGAAGGCAATTTTCTTGGTGCAGAAGTAATTCTCAAACAAATTGCTGACGGTCCATCAATAAGGCGTGTAGGATTTATATCTTCAGGACCACCAGCTAGAGGTCACAGTGAAATTCAGAATGAAAAAGGAGAAAACATTGGTGAAATTACTAGCGGAGGATTTAGCCCCTGCCTTAAGAAAAACATAGCCATGGGTTATGTGAAGTCTGGGAACCACAAGGCTGGCACCAAGGCTAGCATCTTGGTCAGGGGAAAGCCCTATGAAGGAGTCGTCACTAAAATGCCGTTTGTGCCCACAAAATACTACAAGCCAACATAAGAGTGTATCTATGTGCATGGTCATTTAATGTGATTTCATCCTTTAACATGTTCAACATAATTCAGCCTTGGAATGGTTTTCCTGTTCCTGAAATTTCTTGCCAAACTGTAAAATTTGAATGCTACATTTGTAGTCGTAGTTTGAAATTCGAGTTACTTCAAAGACGTGGCGCCTGTCATACATATTAGTAAAAAAAGTTACATATATATCCTTATGTGCCCAATAATGTTTCTATATGCACAGCTTACAAGAACAACGCCACCAATAGGCAGTAAACTGTTTGTGATATTGCTTCCTTTGGGAAAGGCAGTCTTCGTTGTTTGCAGTATTGCTTCCTTTGCAAAAGCAGTATTACAGATTAATGGTTTGCTTTTAAGATCTAGAGAGAATAGGGGGATGGGATCTGTGCTTATCAAACCTCGCACCTCAAGGAGACAAGACGACCTCTGGGCTACTGCACCAAGAGGTCTTTCTCGAATCGAGTGCTATCTATATACTTAGTATTAATGCTACTCCACCATATATGCTAGGTTTTTTTTTTTTCATTGTATAACAGTTCTCTCCAAACCTTTAATCCCCAAATTCTGCATAAATAAAAAATTATAAGTACCTATTTCACTAAATTTTCCACTCTTTTGAGGAACCAAAATATATAAGTATACTTTCGTCGCATAGAATATATCACGTGCATTAGCTCGGATATATTTTAGTTTGGAATTACTAGACATAGTTATAGTAAAGACTAAAAGAGTAAAAAATATGTAAATAAAAATTAATTTTATTTGGGAAAAAAAAACAAATGTTTAATGTTTTTCCTGTTGAGAAACATGATTGAATTGAACTTCACATGTGGTAATTAAAGTCAATGAAGACTTTACTAAGTACAATAATTTGTATAAAGTACAATAATATATATTATTGTATTCAATTATTTTGGCTATATAAATGAAAGTTCACGTATTGTGAACTTAAGTTGAAAAACAAGAAAAGAGTTTTCCTACCATTCTACTACTTACTTCCTATCTTCATCCCTTCACTGATAAATATCTTATCATCAGTAAAGTATTTTTAACACGTTATCAGCACCAGTTTTCAGTCAGGTATATTTATACCTACTTCTAAAAATTTATAACAAATAATACTATCTACTTCTAAATATTTCGAGGAGTATGCTCTATAGTTGCCCATATTTGGGATTCTCTATACCAGAAACTCAAACATTTACTGTATTATATATATCTCAAAAACAACGGTGAAAGTTCTCTTTTGTTTATTCATGTTGATATTTCTTTGTTTGATCCATGTTGATATTACATACTCATTTTACGTAAATTTTTATCTTAGTTATTATAATTGCTAAGTAGTAGCTTTGCATGCATATTATTATTAACTAGATTAACAAAAAGATGCAGCCTTTTTATACTTATTATTTTTCTTACTTTTACATACTTTTTTGTGTTTCTTTCCGTTTTCGAACCCATGATCTTTTATAGATATTAGGGCTCTCGGACCACTATGGCTTGCATTCCCAGTGTGATAACCTTTTACAATTATAAATATATATATTTAGACCATAATTTTTGTCAGTATATTAGATTGTTATATGATATTTTTACAGTTGTACAGAACAGTAACGGATAAACCTACCTCTATAAAAGACGGATTTTTCCCCCAATTTCACCACAAATCCTTTATCTCTTCCCACTTTTTATCCAAAAATCACCTAAAAAAAATAAAAATTCACCCCCTTCTTCTCCGATATGTTCCCCGACGACGGCAACCAAAACACCCAAAACACCCACAACTTCACTTTTGAGGAAGATTTAATGAAGATAAAACAATATTTCCTTCTAATTACGGCGCTTGTAATTTTATTAGTAGCAATATTAATTTTTGTCATTATGTATAAGTAAAACTCACTTATTTTGTCGTTTTAGTATATTAAAAGCTTGTTTTTGTTTTATTATGTATGTTTGTTGTTATTAATCATCATTGTATAATATTACCGTTATCATTATAATTATTGTTACTACTGTCATTGTTGTCGTTTTGCTGTTTTTTTTTTGCAACTAACATGATTAATTTTTGTCTAATCATATAATTACTCACAATAATAAACTAAGGGGGAGAAAAGACTATATTACTTATGGTTTATTATTATTAAATTTAATTATCACGTGTCTTATTAACTTAAATATAAATATGGAAGAACTAAACATGTGAGTTGTACATATAATTTGTTATTATAATCTAATTATCACGAAATTTGTTGTAGCTAAAATGGGAGACCTTATGAAAAGACAGTTCAGCATCTTAGATTTATCTGGAAAGAAATTTCTGGAATGGAAAGTGGACGCAATGATGAATTTGAAAGCTTAAGGCTTGGAGCACACTGTTAAAGAAAATAAAAGTCCCCCTGGTCAAACAACTGATACTACCACTTCTGCAATGACGGTTGAAAAACCCATTACCGAACAAGAAAAGGCAAAAGCCTTAGTGTTACTAAGGCATCATTTACATGAAGGCCTTAAAACTGAGTACATGATGGTTGAAGATCCCAAAGAATTATGGGACTGCCTTAATGAAAGATTTGGACACCACAAAAGGGTGCTCCTTCCTAAGGCATTATTTGACTGGACAAATTTACGGTTCCAGGATTTCAAATCTGTAATAGATTACAATTCAACCATACATGAGATAATATCTATATTGAGATACTGTGATCATCCAGTCACCGATGAACAAATGATTGAAAAAACACTCACTACCTTTCATGCAAGCAACATATTGTTGCAAGAACAATATCGTGAAAGAGGTTTTAAGAAGTTTAATGAATTAATGAGTGTATTGCTTGTTGCGGAACAAAATAGCGATCTTTTGTTGAAAAATCATAATCTCAGACCAACTGGGTCTTTGGCCACTCATCATGAGGCAAATGCAACAAATTCCTATCCACCCGAGTCAAATGCTACAAGAAGAGGTGGACGTGGAAATTACAATGGCCGTGGAAGAGGCCGTGGAAATTATCGCGGACGCGGCCGTGGTCGTGGTAGAAATAATTTTCAAAGAAACAGTAATTTCAAAAATTTTGAAAAACAGAAGGGACAGTTATCTGGAAGCCACAAACAAACTCCTTCGAAAGGAAAAGACACATGTTACAGATGTGGCATGACAGGACATTGGGGACGTACTTGTCGAACGGCCAAACATTTGGTAGACCTTTACCAGGCTTCTGTAAAAGGCAAAGAGAAAAATGCAGAAGCAAATTATGTTAATGAGGAAAATGCTCCTTGTCCCAGCCTTGATGTGTCTGATTATTTCATGGATAATGCTGAAATTGGAAATGATTTCATTCTTGGAGAAAACAACAATACTTAGGTTTCTCATCTACTAATGTAACATATGCTATGTTTTGATGTATTTTCTTAGTTCCCTGTATTTTAATGTACTTTTAATCTCTATCATCAATAAAAGTTTGTATGATATTATTCTAAACTAATCTCAAATTTATTTTATGAAGATATGGATCTACCTGAAGTTAGTTCCGAATATCAATGCCTTTTGGACAGTGGAACAACGCACACTATCTTAAAAGATAGAAATTATTTTTCACAACTAAAGTTGTTTCAAGCAAATGTAAACACCATTTCCGGGTCAGCTAAATTAATTGAAGGATCTGGAAAGGCTTGTATAATGCTTCCAAATGGAACAAAATTAATAATCAATAATGCTTTATATTCGAGTAAATCTCGAAGAAATCTCATAAGCTTTAAAGATGTACGCCAAAATGGCTATCATCTAGAAACAATGACAATAGATCAAAAAGAGTATATATGCCTCACGGCAGAAAAACATGGCAAGAAACATATATATGAGAAATTGCCAACATACTCTTCGGGGTTATATCGTATAAACATACGACCCGTGGAAATCAATATGGTATCTAACCAGAAGTTAGATGACAAACATTTGACTATTTTATGGCATGATCGTTTGGGATATCCAGCAACTGGGATGATGCAAAGAATAATAGCATATTCAGTTGGACATTCAATAAGAAATGTCAAAATTCCCCGATCAGATGAATTAACATACTCTGCATGCTCACTTGGAAAATTAATAATAAGGCCATCTATGAACAAAATTGCTACTGAATCTCCAAAATTCTTGGAAAGAATTCAAGGAGACATATGTGGGCCAATTAATCCAGCATGTGGACCATTTCGATATTTCATGGTTTTAATTGATGCCTCTACACGATGGTCACATGTTAGTCTACTTTCAAGTAGAAATGTTGCCTTTGCAAAATTACTTGCCCAAATCATCAAATTAAGAGCACAATTCCCAGATCATACAATAAAGAAAATAAGACTTGACAATGCTGGGGAATTTACATCCCAAACATTTAATGATTATTGTATGTCAATTGGAATTGATGTTGAACATCCAGTAGCTCATGTCCATACACAAAATGGTCTAGCTGAATCACTAATTAAGAGATTACAATTGATTGCAAGACCATTATTAATGAGGTCAAGATTGCCATCATCTGCTTGGGGACATGCTATAATACATGCAGCAGCGCTAATTAGATTGAGACCTACAGCTTATCATAAATTCTCACCACTACAACTTGTTTGTGGTCGAGAACCAAGTATCTCACATCTAAAAATCTTTGGTTGTGCTGTATATGTTCCCATTGCTCCACCCCAACGAACAAAAATGGGTCCACAAAGAAGGCTGAGAATTTATGTCGGGTTTGAATCCCCCTCTATAATTAAATATCTTGAACCATTGACTGGTGACTTATTTACGGCTAGATTTGCGGACTGTCACTTTAATGAAACAGTATTCCCAGCCTTAGGGGGAGAGAAAGTGGACCCACGTAAGAAAGAAATTGAACTCATTTGGAATGCAACACAACTGTTGATGTTAGACCCACGAACAAATATGTGTGAACAAGAAGTTAAGAAAATTGTTCATTTACAAAGTGTTGCAAATCAATTGCCTGATGCATTTGTAGACACAAAGAAGGTGACAAAATCACATATACCAGCAGAAAATGCCCCTGCACGTATTGAAATCCCAACTGGTAATAAGGCCATAGAAAATGAATCTCAGGCACGCAGAAAGCGTGGAAGACCACTTGGTTCAAAAGATTCTAAGCCAAGAAAATTGAAAAGATTGGATGGAATAGAAAATGAGACTAATGATGTTCCCCCGTCAGAAGGTCAAGAAAAACCAAATGTGGATGAAAGTAAAGAAAATGATGATAATCCAAAAGGGGACGAACAAGAAGACAACCCTACGGGGAATGAACAAGATGTTCAAAACATCGATAACAATGAAATTTCAATGAATTACGTCTCTACAAAGACTCAGTGGAATAGGAAAGATGTTATCGTTAATGAAACATTTGCAAATTCCATCGCAATCGACATCGTGTCTGATGAAAATGATGTTGAACCAAGAACTGTAGAAGAATGTCGACGTAGGAGTGATTGGCCAAAGTGGAAGGAGGCAATGCTGGCTGAGTTAAAGTCACTTGAAAAAACGAGAAGTTTTTGGGAAAATAACCCTTACACCAGCAGGTGTAAAACCCGTTGGATACAAATGGGTATTTGTGAGAAAACGTAATGAGAAAAATGAAATAGTTAGATACAAAGCAAGACTTGTAGCCCAAGGATTTTCTCAAATTCCAGGGATTGATTATGAAGAAACATATTCTCCAGTGGTTGATGCAACTACATTAAGATTTCTGGTAAGTTTGACAGTCACAAAAGAACTGCAAATGCGATTAATGGATGTAGTGACTGCGTATTTGTATGGGTCACTCGATACGGACATTTACATGAAAGTCCCCGAAGGACTAAAACTACCAGAAAACCACAAGCCTAGACAACTGCTTTCCATAAAACTAAAAAGGTCACTTTATGGATTGAAACAATCTGGAAGGATTTGGTACAACCGTCTGAGTGAATACCTTATGAGAGAAGGATTCAAAAACAACCAAGTTAGTCCCTGTGTTTTCATAAAGCGATCACAATCAGGATTCGCTATCATTGCAGTTTATGTTGATGATTTAAATATCATCGGAACCCCAAATGAACTCGAGAAAACTGCAAAATACTTGATGAAAGAATTTGAGATGAAAGACCTTGGGAAAACTAAATTTTGCCTTGGACTACAAATTGAGCACTTGAGTCATGGCATTTTTGTCCATCAATCAAACTATACAGAAAGAGTTTTGAAACGTTTCTTCATGGACAAAGCAACCCTAATCAACTTCCCAATGGTTGTTCGTTCTTTGAATATGAAAAATGATCCATTTAGACCCCGAGAAGAAAATGAAGAGATTTTGGGTCCAGAAGTACCATACTTAAGTGCAATTGGAGCCTTAATGTACTTAGCTAACAATACTAGACCCGACATAGCTTTCTCTGTGAATTTGTTAGCCAGGCACATCAATGCACCAACATATAGGCATTGGAAGGGAGTTCGACACTTACTCCGGTATCTACGAGGGACACAAGACCTTGGTTTATATTACCAACCAAAACAAGATGCTGCTCTCATTGGGTATGCAGACGCTGGATACTTATCAGATCCTCAAAATGCCAAGTCACAAAATGGATATGTGTTCACTTATGGCGGCACTGCAATATCATGGAAATCAACAAAGCAAACATTGACCGCGACATCATCAAATCATGCAGAGTTGATAGCCCACTATGAAGCAGGACGGGAATGTGTGTGGCTGAGGTCGATGACCAGTAATATCCAAAAGGAGTGTGGAATGAACACAATAACAGAAGACCCAACCATCATCTTTGAAGACAATACAGCATGTATCGCTCAAATAACTGAAGGATATATTAAGGGAGATAAAACGAAACATATTGCCCCAAAACTGTTCTTCACACATGATCTGCAAAAGGACAAGGAAATAAATATCCAACAAATTCAGTCTTGTGAAAATCTTGCCGACCTTTTCACCAAATCACTTCCTTCGAAGAAATTTGAACAGTTAGTTCACAAAATCGGAATGCGACATCTTCGTGAACTATGCTGAGATCAGGGGGAGTATTATATGTACAACACTCTTTTTCCCTTCGATCAGGTTTTTATCCCACCGGGTATTTCCTGACAAGGTTTTTAACGAGGCAGTATACCAAAGCATATAATACTATATCGTTGTACTCTTTTTCCCTAGCTATGGTATTTACCCCATAAGGGTTTTACCTAGCAAGGTTTTTAATGAGGCAACTTGTACCCCATTCCATGTGAACGTTCAAAGGGGGAGTGTTGAGAAACATGATTGAATTGAACTTCACATGTGGTAATTAAAGTCAATGAAGACTTTACTAAGTACAATAATTTGTATAAAGTACAATAATGTATATTATTGTATTCAATTATTTTGGCTATATAAATGAAAGTTCACGTATTGTGAACTTAAGTTGAAAAACAAGAAAAGAGTTTTCCTACCATTCTACTACTTACTTCCTATCTTCATCCCTTTACTGAAAATTATCTTACCATCAGTAAAGTATTTTTAACATTTCCATCATTCATTTACTTTGTTTTATTGAAGGATGACATTCTTTCCTTGAATGAGGTGGTATCTCAGTCAAGTGGACCAATCTCGGTTGTTTTAATTTTCATGTGAAAGAAATATGATACTCCAATATCCAACAGCTAGGATGTGAGGTTATGCTCAAATTCTTTGCCTTCATATTTTCTTTCCTTTTTTAATTCTCTCACATAAATATCTGTTTTTTTTTTTCTTTATTTAAATTAATTTCAAAAAAAATCTGCTTGTCACCCAATAATTTAGACTATAAAAAAAAAAAAAAAAAAAAAGGTCGAAATCATACTTTTACAGGTAAAAAAAATTTGTTGAGCAACCAAATTCGAATTTCAATTTCATGTCTCAATCATGCTACTCTGAATTGGTTGTTTTCTGGGAATTCTTGGCGCTCATCAGATTTTTCTAAGGTTCAATTTCTTCTTATTTTTATATTCATAAATCTGCTGCAATATAGCAAAAAGAAAAAACAATTTTGGTGCTTTTATTTCTGCTCTTTTTTCTTTGATAAATTGAGGTTATTTATCGATTTAGATCTTGTTGATTGCATCAATTTGGGTATTTTTTGCTTCTGGGTTTGAATTGAGCATTTACTTGGTTTATGCCCAGATGAATTTTTGATGAAATAATTGATTTTTAGTTGAAGTACTTTAATTTTAGGGCTGAAAAAATTGTTATCTGGAAATAGCTATGATAATTTAGTGTTGCAAAGCTTAATTTGAGGTAAAGGGGCTTATATTTTGGTCTGAAAATGGCTAAAAGTGAGGTGTTAATTGAGAAGGAGGAAATAGAAGAAGCTAGGGTTCCTAAATCAAAGACACCTAGCCCTCTTCAATGTTCAACACCTTCTAAAGAGAAGGAAATTGATGGGATTCCTAAAAATAAGAGATATGCCCTTTTGAGTAGACCATCAAGCAAATTCTGGGAGATTGCTCAATGGAAAGATGAGGCATCTCGAGCTGTATCGAGTCCCAGTAACAATGGTTTTCGAGGACGAATAAGCGAGTTGGCTCACAAAATTGATTGGGAGTCTTTAAAGAAGACTTGTAGAGAATGGTTTAAGAACCCTATGAACTTGGCTTTGTTTGTATGGATAGTTTGTGTTGCTGTTTCTGGGGCAATTTTGTTTCTTGTCATGACTGGAATGCTGAATGGTGCTCTGCCGAAGAAGTCTCAGAGGAACGCGTGGTTTGAAGTCAATAATCAAATCCTTAATGCCCTTTTTACACTCATGTGTTTGTATCAACACCCTCAAAGATTCTATCACTTGGCATTATTGTTGAGATGGAATCCGCAAGATATATCTAAGCTGAGAAATATTTACTGTAAGAATGGTACTTACAAGCCCCATGAATGGGCACATATGCTGGTTGTTATTCTGTTGCTTCATTTGAATTGTTTTGCTCAGTATGGCCTTTGTGGTCTTAACGTGGGATACAAACGATCTGAGCGGCCTGTACTTGGAGTTGCAGTTTGTATCTCAGTTGCCATAGCTGCACCAGCTATAGCAGGTGTTTACATGATTCTTAGCCCCTTAGGAAAGGAGTATGGATATGATCAAACTGTTGATGAGGAAGCCCAGGTTCCTATGACTGCAGCAAATGGAAGTTTGAGTGGCTTAAGGTCAAGTTCACTAGAGAAGAGGTGGTCCTTTGTGGTGAGAGAAGACGGGAAGATTGTTGAGAATCAACCAACATGGAGAGGAGGGATTTTTGATCTGTGGGATGATATATCTGTAGCCTATCTCTCACTATTTTGCTCCTTCTGTGTTTTTGGATGGAACATGGAGAGGTTGGGATTTGGTAACATGTATGTTCATATTGCAACTTTCATCTTGTTTTGCTCTGCTCCTTTTTGGATTTTCAATTTGGCTGGCCTCAATGTTGATAATGATACAGTCAGGCAGGCTTTAGGACTTACTGGGTTTGTACTTTGTGGCCTCGGTTTACTCTATGGTGGGTATTGGAGGATCCGGATGAGGAAGAGGTTTAATCTGTCTGGCTATACATCTTGTTGTGGGAAACCTGCTGTTTCTGATTGCTTTCTGTGGTTATGCTGTTGTTGGTGCTCACTTGCTCAGGAAGTGCGAACCGCAAATTTCTACGATATTGCTGAAGACAAGCTGTGCAGGAAACAAGATGATGGAGATGGCGAGCTGGGGAGCTCTCATCTACCATGCAAAGATGGTGGTATGACAAACAACAGCAATTCAGACCCAAGCTCTCCTGTGATTCCATCTGTTGACACTGTAATCACAACAGCTAACCCCACTTCAGAAAGGGCAGAGGATGCGTCGCTGAAGGAAGGTATGTTGAAACCCATGACACCACCATTTCCCCTAATGATTGATAGAGAAGGCAATTAGCCTGATCATTTTTCGCAATTGTAAAGAGATGCAATGTAATATGGTTGAGGTATGAGTTTTGTTATGTAATTAACATGCATTTTTAGTATAAACTTGAGATGGAATCACATTTTTGTGTTAAAGACCTCAAAAATGTTTTGTGTGAATTCTGTGTTTATCCCATTTCTTGAGTCTCCACTTGTTACCATAAATTTGAAGTCATGCTGCATAAATTAACAAACAATTTGAGATTGAGATTACATAATGCAGCAAACTCCCATTATGTTGGGAGTGCTGGAATGGTTTATGTGCATCTTACTTTTGGGGTGCATTATATCTGTATTTTCTAGTTTCTACTGAGTGTTACTAGTATCTGATGCCAAGGGCTTTAGGGCTGGAAATCACAGTGGTTGGTGCCTTGGTGGTCATTTTTTAAACTGCGGTATAAACTTCATTATGATGCTATTACGGTCTAACAATTGAAGTCCATAGCTCATTGCTTATGTGATTGTTTAGTATTTTTGGATAAACTGCGAGGTTGTTGAAACTATAGACAACAAAAACAGCAAATTTAGGCGGCAAGGTTCATCGTAGAATCATGAACATAATTTCTCAGACTAACATCTCTGCACCACTGCTGTGATGCGTCTGTAAATTAATTTTCCTTGCAGTTGCAACCATAAGCTGAGGGGAAATGGTTATAGTTCTCACACTTGCGAGTGCCAAAATCACTTTCCCTGAGCTGAAGCAAGTTTAACTATGGTGCCACTCAAACTTGCCTGTCGCCTTCATGCCTCATCGACACTTCCGATACATTTTTGCTTTACTCTCAAATGAGACGGGTGTCACAATAAGTTCTTGTGTGAATTGGGTAATTTACTGTATTTTCTTCTGATATATATAATCTAAAACGTTGCGAAATAAGTTTGTGTGAAATTGTCTCACCTTAAGACTTGACCCAACAAAATTTCCCGAGTTTTTTCTTTTTCATTTTCTTTCTAGTTTTTTATTAACTTGAGTCACCTCCAACTAAATGCTAACAAGATCCAGCTACTTAGACATCGCTTATTACGCCTATAAGCAATCTTATGCACTCATGAATCAAGAACTAGTAAAAAAGGTTGTTACTTGTTAGTGTTAAATGTTAACCAAACGATCCTAATGAGTCATTATAAAAAGTTTTAGATAAGTAATACGAATATCTTATTAATCCTATTACATGATACGACCATTTTGTTCAAAGTGTGGGTCTAGTCAATTATTTACAGTTGACACGTCCAGCTTGACCACCATTAGAGCTACTGTTTTTTTTAATTAGAAAATCAGGGTGTTTTATTTTTTTTTTAATGTTTTAAGTCTGGACTGAATACTGAAAAATAAAAATTTAAAACCCGAAAACCGGCCCAATTATGCTTGGATAGGAAGTAGACCAAATCGACAAAAGCCTACCATGTTAAGGAGAAAACTAATCATTATAAAAAAAAAATTATATGTGGCTAGTCATACACTTATACGTGTGGTCAGCCATCATAGGGGTTATTTCATTAGTGTAATAGGGATTAATTGGTCAGTGTTAAAAGGGTTACTTCGTCAGTGCTATACGGTTACTCGGTCAGTGTTATAGAAGCTACTCGGTCATAGATTACTTGGGCAGTGTTATAGGAGTTACTTTGTTTTTTAATAACTGACCAAACGGTATGATCAACCACACACAAGACAAGCTATAACTGTAAAGGGTTTTGGAATGGAGTGCAAGAGCGGTGATTGATAATTAACACTCCTGTTTATGGATTGCATTACATTTCATTAACTTTTTACCATACTCTGTATGTTAGCAATGTCTCTGTCTCTTCCCTCGAATCCCACTCAAAATATTTTACTATTCACTCTCTTTTATGGTTTAAAAAAAAAAAAAAAAAAAAAAAAAAAAAAAAAAAAAAAAACCTACTCACTCTCACTGTCTTGCATACTATCTCTTTCATGATTTCCAATCAATCATCAACTTCACCACTTGTATGATACGGAGTTATAGCTATAATAAATTTATTAAAACTCCGTATAAATGTAAGTGATGTATGTAAGTGGCAATATTACTAATTCTCTAAGATCGGATCTCTTAAGATTGAGTTAACTCAAAGTTTATTTAATCTAATCCAATTCATTTTTCATGAACACACTTAATAAGAGGTATTAAAAACTGACTCATTTGGAGAAATAAAATTCAGATTTCAACTTGTATGAACACAATAAGTTAGTATGACTCAAATTTAAAATAGATTTGACTCAATTTAATTTGACTTGCATATCCGAATTGACATCTAAAACTACGGAGTAGTATTATACTACCTCCGTTACAGGTTATGTGCAACGATTTAACATAAAGCAGAGAAGGAAAATGTCTAATCGTTAACGGAGCATATTTTAAATATACTTTGTATATATCCACCTCTTCAATGTTTTCTTTCAAGATTGAATAAAAGATGTGAGAGAGTGGCTCTCAATTTAAGATCAATGGATCATCTATGTCCATAGCGTGCATGACATTTCCAATACCAATTAACGTGGTAAAGCTAAATAGGCAGCACCTCACACAAATGCAGCTAATGTTGTACTAGATTGAATTAGTCAATTCACAAACAGCTCACACTGTCACACGCCTCAATAATGAAAAATTGACAAAAATACGTATTACGTAAGTATGTTAGTAGGGGTGTCAATTCGGTTAAACATTTCGGGTTTGGGTTGGGTTTATCAGTTTCAGGTTATAACGGATCGGTTTATAACGGATTGAAATAATAAGCGGGTCGGTTTTGAAAATTATCGGATTAGTTCGGTTTAGTTTTTTTAATTGCAGTTTCTATTCGGATCGGGTCCTTATCGGGTCGGGTCATAATCAATTTGGGTTGAACTGGGTCGGTTTGAAAACAGGTTTAGCCCGTTTAATGTGGGTTTCGGTTAAAAATAGTTCGGGTCTTAATCAAAACGGGTCGTAATTAATTCGGGTCAAAATCAGTTTGGGTTTAACAGGGTCGGTTTGAAAATGGGTTTCGGTTCAAAACAGATCGGGTGAAATCGGGTCCAATCATTATCGTTTCAGGTTATAATCGGTTTAGATTGAACTTGGTTGGTTTGAAAACGAGTTTACCCAATTTGAAGCGGGTTTCTAATCAAATCATATCGCGTTAAAATTGAGTCGGATGATTATCGAGTCGAATTAATAAGATAACAGGTAGGAACGAGTCATGTTATAATCAAGTCAAGTCATAAATAAGTTGGGTTTATTGAGTAGTGGGTTGAAACATATTAGATCATAAACATATTGGGTAACAGGGTGTAAATGACTCAGCCATAACGTGTTACGGGTTTTAAACGGTTTGATCACAACGAGTTACGGGTCGTAAACGGTTCGGTCACAACGGGTTACAGATTATAACCGGTTCGATCACAACGGGTTACGGGGTGGAACGATTTAGGTTTATCGGATTTTTATCGGGTTTTAACGGTTTTCGGTTTAAAACGGGTCGGGTTACTATCGGGTTTGAACGTAATTGGTTTGGGTTGCTTTCAGTTTCGGGTTATAACGGTTTGGCTTGATAACGGGTCGGGTTAGTAACGGTTCGCACAAATTCGGTTCAGTTCAGTTTCAGGTTGGAAAAAATTGTGTCAGGTCAGTTTTCAATTTCCAAAAAACGGATTTTAAACAGTTCAGTTCCTTTTCGGATCGGTTTGAAACAGTCGGGTTTAACGGTTCGGGTCAGAAACTGACAGCTCTATATGTTAGATATTCTCTCTATCTTGTTCATTATTGCTACTATTTATATTTCTCCCACCAAAAACCACATATACAAACACATTCTAAATGACAACCTGTTCCGCGTACCAAGGATTTCGGAGCCTGTAACTTGCCTTTTTCCAAAATCTTGCCTTTTGGGTTAATACAAACTTTAAAAAAAATCAGGTGTACAATAATTATTGTACATTCACTATAAAGATAGACTAGATTGATCAAAAGTTACCCCTAAAATAAATAAAAGTTACCCTAATATGCATAAAAGTAATCCAATACAAATAAAAATTATTAGTAAAGAATCACATTTTAAATGACTAAAAATCAATTATTTGTGATTAAATGTAATTAAATTACCATTATATAACTTTTCTTATTGTCTATTTATATAAAAATTGTATTATGTTAAAAGTTACCCCAAAAAAAGCAAAAAGTTATCCTAAAATTAGGTAAAAGTTACCCTTATACTGCTCGATGTACAATAAAATTAGTGTAAAACGGGTGTATACAAAAGTTTTTGTTGTGTTAAAACAAAAATACATTGTATTATGTGGAGTGTCAACTAGGATATACTCGTGCCGCCATGTTAAAATACGAGATATATCTATTGAATTTAATATTGTATACGGAGTATTTGGTTAATATGTCAATTTTAGGCCCGATCTCATATTTAGGCTGTATACACCCCAATGTACAAATCAAGGAAAATTGATTTCTGACACTTTCTTCGCAAAGTTAAGACAATTTTTAAGTATTTATTGGCCGAAAAGATTAGTAGAGTGGATAATATATGAAAGAGATGTACGAAGAATTTTAGTATTGAGTTTTTAAGAGTTGTGGTTAAAGTTATACTACTCAGAAACAACTCTTCTATAATTGTGTATGGTAACGTAATTTTTTATCCTACATAAGGCATGCACTACATATTTGCATCCCCAGATATACCCTAAACTCTTTCCCTCCCTTTGTAATTTATGGCAAATGGATAATGTCAACCCCAACCCCCACCCCCACCCCCACCATATGTCCATAATAAACTTCATCTTTTTATGAATTTTATCCATTTAGCCAGTACAGTGTTATGAACCTGATTTTCCCCCTAAACTTATCTTATTCGAATATACTTTTCTTAAATAAGTGAAAATAACACTAATAGAAGGAGTTGAGGCCTAATCAATTATAAGTCCCTCATTATATACTCATGGGCGGAGCCACGGGGGCCGTGACCCAACTAGTGAAATATATAATATATAGTATGGCGTCCCTAGAATAACTAATAAATAGCTAATATTTATCCTATATATCATAATGTTAGTGATAGCTCAGTTGGTTTGTTAGAGTTTTTCATGGTAATAACTTGGTGAGAGAGAGGTCTCATGTTCTATAGACTATAGGTACTTATTTTGAACTTTAAGCACTTAATCACACGATCTCTAGCTTAATGGTCCTCTTTATTTTCGTCTTATTATTATCATTCTCAAACTGATTGATTAGTTGATGTTATGTGTTGTCTGCATCATTCAACAAACAAATTACAAATTACAAATGCCCCACCATTTAAAGGTTGGTTGTTTGCTCGGGTAACTTTAAGCCGTCAATATCTTAAATTATTTGTCATTGCACCATTAAAAACAAACGAAAAAAATAAAATAATAGTATACATTAATTAATCCAACCAAAAATTGTATTAATTATGTGACAATTGACAAGCATTATGCGTTATCAATTATTTAGAGGACTAAATTTGTGATGGAAACTAATTGCGGCAACTGGCGGCCATAAGATCGATGGATCATGGATGATTGTTTTGTTCTCACTTTAATTGATTGATTGTACGCTAGATTCAATGTTTTAGATTTAGTAAAAATCTTCAGTTAATACTTGGCAGTTAACCTACTCATATTTGCCCTGCATATGCCTTAATGAAGTGTGGTGTATTGGTCTGTGGCTTGTTTAATACTCTATTATGCACTTGAATGTACGGTAATAGAGTATAATCGAGTAATACATTGGCCGGCCTGTTTTTGTATGTGTCTAGTCACACCGCGTGATCACTGATAAATAAAACAAACAAACAAAGTCACCCCTATAACACTGACCAAATAACCCCTGTAATACTGACTAAGACACTAAGTAATCCCTATAACACTAACCAATAATTCAATAAACTCCTATTACACTAACAAAGTAACCTTTATGATGGTTAGTTATATGTGGTCAGCCACATATAATAATTTACGTACATCGACAAATGTATACAGCCAAAATGGGAAGAAGTTTTAGAAACCGAGGAGTATGCATTTCATCACATCTAGGCCACACAAATGTTGGAATTGGATTTGGAACATAGCTTAATGATATCAACAATCTAAATACCATTAATTAGTGGTTAATCTAGGCTCCAAAAGTCCAAAATCTTAGTGGTTAATCTAATCATCTTCTTTCCTCGTCTTTTACAGTAATGACGATCCATAAAATCAACATAAAAAAAAGTAGCATTAGATAAACTATAGCAAAGTCGTTACCACCTTTTTATTTAACCTCATATTTTATAAACCATATCTTCCATTACTTAGTTAATTAATTATGTTAAGCAATGTTATTAGGGCCAATTTTTAAGACAATTGTCATCTTATGCCCAAGAACCAAAGGTTTGTGACAATTTGGGGCCAATTGTAGCTCTAAGCTAAGTTACTCATTATAGCTTTGACACTTTAAGTTGTTATTAGATATTTCAATTTTAAATTTATAATATTATGGGAGATTTTTATCATACTTTAAGTTACTACTCCTTCCATTGTGAAATAAAACTTTCAATCCTTTAATATCGCATATTTATTAGAAGAAGATTTTTTTTAAAAGTGAAATTTGTTATTCTGTATGTTGAATTGAAAGCGAGTATATAAAACCAGATGTCTAGATCATAAAATGATTTTTTTTTTAAAATGAAATTTGGCCTTTTTGAGGTGTATAAAATATTGATAGGGTGGAATGGAAATTTTCATTAATATGAGTAACTTTTGTAAGTGTTACACGAGGCTTTTAGTTGTGAAAAAATGATGCGATATACTCTATATGTTAATGATTCAAATAAAGCTATGATATATGAAAAATACAAGTAAACTTTTTTGAATCAATCCAAACGCAAGACAAAGTATTGACTAGCGTGTGTAAAGTTAATTTTTTAATAAACGTTCAAGGCACCTCCTTATATTATCCTTAATGATAAAATCATTTTTCTTATTTCACATTTTATTATCTTGCATTCATCTATGTCAATATATATGAACCAATATGTGTTAATATTCCATTTTACTACCTCAACATCAATTTCTAACCTCAAATAAAAGATCATATTTGTAATCGTAAATTCGAAATTGCATATATTTTAAAACATAAAGTATACCTTAACAAGCCCTAAATTAAAGTAACATTAATCCTCACATTTGCTCCTATGAATCTATGATTGATTTTTTTTTTTTTTTTTTACACCTTTAATACTTCGTAGTATTAGTTTATATGCTCAAAAATTTTCAACTAACAACGCCCAATGAGAATGACTGAATCAGCATGGAGCATTCTAACTAGAGGCAGGTGCAATTTTATGCTTACAAACAAATTTTGGCTTACGTAATGAATCATTATTATATACTGCATATTTTTTACTATTTTTTTTTTTTTTGAGGGATATTATGAATAATATTATATTCTTAAGTGTATATTACCTCTAAATGATTTGGCTATTTGCGGAAAAATGGGACAAACTAACTGCTTAAAAGGGTCAATGTTCCATGCCTGATTATAAGACAAATTAGAGTATACTCTCAGCTAATTTGGATTAGTAGCTTTTGTCAATTTCTTTGAACTAACATTGCTTCACTCAAACTGGTTACAATTGTATTGAATTGAAAGAGTTAAAAATTATGCTTTGTAAATGGAAATACTTGTATGATACATGGAGTATAATGGATCTACATATAAGAAAACTTTGCACGTATGTGATGCATGCAGAAATTTTCGAAAATTAATTTGTTTTTAAATAATTAATAAGTTAATTAGTAATGCAAGGTAGAATAATGGATCCAAATTTTAAATGTATAAACAAAGCAATTTAATGTTCGCACTTGATAAATGAGTAAAATTTTCAATATACATTTACAAATAAGGACAAAAGCTTGGCTCATGGCCTGTTCTCTTACGTTGAAATTCAGTTCAGTTCAGCTCAGTTCAGTTTAGTTCAGTTCAGCTTAGTTTAGTTCAGTTTAGTTCAGTTCAATTCAGCTCCTAATTTCCTTCTCTTATAAAATATTTATTTCAGTCCAGTTCAGTACAGTTCAGTTCAGTTCAGCTGAGTTCAGTCAATGAGAACAGACCCTGAGTTGCTTGGTAAGGTCGTTCTTACATAGCTTAAATCCTAAAGGTTTGGGCACGTATAATAATAGTACTTGATAATGCGGATATCTTTATTTGACCTTTCCTCGATTTTCAAGTATTTGCCCCGTAAATATTAGTCCAAAAATTTGTGAGGGTTGATGTACGTATGATCAGGATTCTTCTATAACCCTTTCCAGTTACCACCTCCATTATTTCCTCTAAAGTTAATTAGAGGACTAAAGCCTTGTTTGGCAAGTGGCTGTTGGCGGTTGGCTGTTGGCTGGTTCACTTGGCTTGTTTGACCAGCTGGTATGTTTGGCTGTTTATAATGGCTTTTGAAATTGGCGGTTAAAGCTGGCTGTTTATAAAAGTGTTTGGTAAATTAATTGTTGGTAGTTGGCTGTTTATTAGATAATTTGTGGGCCAACAAGCCAAAAGCCAACAAAAAAGCTACTCAAAGCAGCTTTTTCATTTTGGCTTAAAAGCCAGCTTTTTCACTGGCTAAAAAGCCAATTACCAAACACATTTTTTGGCTGTTTGACCTCATAAAAAAGCCAAAAGCCAAAAGCTAACCAAAAAGCCACCAAAAAGCCATTTACCAAACATGGCCTAAATTAAACAATGAGTAGTTGTTAAATAATTATCATGATGGTTGATGAGTGGTACAAACTTGATTTAACTTCTTTATTCGGTTTTAATATCTTTAGGCTGTCATAATTTAATCCTTGCCTTGATTACTGATGGTTGAGAATTAAACTTTCCAATAATGGAAAATATAGGATGAATGATTCATCAACACATATGCCAAAGAGATTGTTATATACACCCAGGTGTACGGTGCACCTATGATGGTTTTTTTTTTCTCATTTTAATGATTGTTTTTCATTTAATTAATCATCAAATGAAGAGCAAAAACTAACCTTATGTTAGTTGGGTGTATTGTACACCCGAGTGTATACAACAAATTTTACATATGTTAGGCCGGTTTGTTATTGAGATTGAAACCCTCGATCATAGACTCATGGACTTTGTGTTAATCTAAATTTTCATTACATCTCATATACGTTAATGATTATTTGATATTAATATGACCCTTACTTGGACGCGTTGTTTTGGGCTGAAATAGCTAGTAAAAATAGTTATTTTTAAACGAGGTTGATTAGTAATAATAACATGAATAAACATAGCTTGTCAAAAAAACATTTGAAAAAAAAATAGAAGGAAAAACTCATCATATATAAATGCAACAAGTTCATGTTATATTATCAGTATGTATGTAACTATTACTCAATCTTTTTCGATCATGGACTGTCAACCCTAAATATTAACAAAACAACTCTCTAAACTTAAATCATGCATTCTATAATAATATGCCAAGTAGCCATGAACAAAAAATCTAGGAAGAATAGTGCTACTTTTAGAAGGAACTTAAGATATCATGTCCATATATAGCCACCTTCTAGTTTATTATTTTCATGTTAAACATGGCGCTTGAACATTTGTAAAGCCGTTTTAGATTTTTAAGCATCTCTAATTTGTGCACTTGTTGATCCTCAATGGTTTATACCACTAGTTGTAATTAATTAGTTATAGTTTTAATTATGGAAATATAATTGTAATCCAAAAAGGGTAAGGATGATGTTAGTATCCTCCAATCTTTTGTGGTTGATGTGTTTAGATTGCCACTAAAATGTGTTTATTAAAAGGGTACAACCTAGGAATTGAAAAGTGACAAAGAGTTTGGTTGGAGTAAGTTTGCTGATACTTGGAATGCTTGTCGCGTGAATGGAGCCACCATCAAGATATTAACCTTTAAAACCAATTATTTTATAAGGAATTATTATGTTTTTGCAACTAAGGGAATGTCTTGACAATTCAGTTGAAACTTGCAAATTTCTACAAGGGAATTTTAATTAGTAACCTTAGCCTTTTATATTTAGATCTAGTCTACAATCTAATTAATCACTATTGACACTACAAAAATTTGGCCTTTTAGCAACAGGTGAAATCCGTTGCTAATTGCTAAAAATCCGTTGTTGGACATAGCGAGCTACGGATATATTGACGGAATCACTCCGTTGATAAAAACCTTGTCGCTAAATGAATTTAGAGACGGAAAAAAAAATCTGTCGCTGGACTTAGCAACGGCAAAAAAAAAAAAAAAATCCGTCGCTGGATTTAGCAACGGAAAAAATAAATCCGTCGCTAGACTTAGCAACGGAAAAATAAATCCGTTGCTAGATTCAACAACGGAAAAAAAACATTTTGAATCTAAAAAAGAGCTGCTATTTGGGTCGAGCTCACTCGAGTCAACGCGACTCCGCTTTCCATGTAACGCTCCTTGAATCTCCAACTCAATGTCAAATAGTGAAACTCTTACCAACTATACCAAATATTATTTGTTTACTTTTATGCACATAATTGATAATAAATGAAAGAAATATTAGAGACGGAATTTAAAATCCGTCTCTAGTTTAGTAACGGAATTTAAAATCCGTTTCTAATTTAGGGACGGATTTAAACATTTGTTTCTAGTTTAGAGACGGATTGAAAATCTGTTTCTAGTTTAGAGACGGATTGAAAATCTGTTTCTAGTTTAGAGATGAATTTAACTTACATAATTCGTCTCTAATGTAATATTTTACATAATTAGTTTTAAAAATTATCTACAGACGGAATCAAAAATCCGTCGCTCATTTTAGCAACGGAAAAAAAAAAATCCGTCTCTAACTTAGCAACGGAAAAAAAAAATCCGTTGCTAACTTAGCAACGGAAAAATAATCCGTCTCTAAATTTAGCAATGGAAAATAAATCCGTTGCTAGATTCAGCAACGGAAAAAAATCCGTTGCTAATTTAGTAACGGAAAAAAAATCCGTTTCTAATTTAGAGACGGATTTTCAATTCCGTTGCTAATTTAGCGACGGAATTTTTAATTCCGTCTCTAATTTATAAACGGATTTTTAAATTCCGTCTCTAAATTAATTTAGAGACGGATTTTTTTATTCCGTCTCTAATTTAAAAATGGATAAAATTCCGTCGCTAGAATTCCGTTTCTATATGGACATTTTTTTGTAGTGCGATAGTCCCATGGATTATATATCATCTCTTTAATATAGTATTTAGATGATAAACAGCCATATAATCTTGTGTGGATCGGAATATACTTATTATTCTATGAGTTGTGTCGTGTACGTGATTATATAATCTCACACAACTATATTATTGACTAATCTTTGTATCATAATTGTTTGACTTTCTAAGATTTCTAACACCTTCATATAATAACAGTGAATGAAGATTGAAGAGGCTAGGTTTTTTTATGTTCCCTTTTCTTGTCATTTTAATATACCCTTCATATATCTTCACATACTAGCTTTATAAACTTATTAGACCCTATAGACAAAGTATTTACCAACAATCCCAAAAAAAAAAAGAAAAAAAAGAAAGAAAGAAAAAGGGTGTATGTATGTAATTTTTGAAATATATGTATTTTGAAATTCAATTCACATTAATTACATTATGTGTTTAACTGTCTCATTATCTGAGAACATAACACGTCTTCGGAATTTATTAATCTTAAGGAATTACTCTCTAAAAGTTATGGCGTGTTTAACAATAATTTTTAGGCGTATTTTGATTACCCAATTCAAACAAATAGTGTTTAGCAAAGTTGTGGTGGATATGGTATGTAAGTTTTTAGCTAGTATCAATTACTTAACACCTTCACCTAGCAACTTATTTGTGACCACTACCTCATATAATATAACTACCCGTATACAATTACATCTACCCCCATAACTAACAAATAACAACTACGTACTCATATCATTCACCATAGTCCACACCTAATTTTACCACCGAACATGTCCTTAGGTAAATTAATACGAGTAACTTTTAGACTTAATATATTATCTCTAACATAAACACAAATAAATCCTGAAATAAGATATAGAGGGCCTACACCAATAGCTATAGCCCAAAATAGCTTCTTATAGCCTTATATCGCTAGCCTTACTAAGTCATTTACATGAGGCAAATTCGAATCAATGTATATTCTAAGTAAAATTAAATGCTTCACAATAGTAATGGTTGAATAGTACACCAAAAGAATTAAATTTACATCTACCTCCACCTACAAAAACAACTCCAATACACTGTTTTACCAAACATCATTCTCCCATATTTAGCACATTATTAATCTATTCGAGTTTAAACGTGATGAAACCACTAAAAACTCGCAAATTAATTGTATGAAATCAACAAAATTCCCGCGGAAAGAAAGAGTAACAATTAAAATAATCCATTTTAACATCGAACCCCACGCGTCAATCTCACTGTTAACCAATACTTTTATTCCACGTCATCCCATCCCTCATTTTCTCTCTCCTCCCCCTATAAATACCCATCATCTCCCCCTCATTTCCTCTCAAATCATTTCCATCTCTCCTAATCCCATCTTTACAAAAAAAAAAAAAATCAAATCAAATTCCTAATAATCCCATAATTTAAAAATAAAATAAAAAATATTTGTATTATCCTTTAAAGTTGTTTTTAAAAAATCGAATTGAAAAACTGGTAAAGGTAGTTGTTGACAAAGTTTAATCAAATATCGCAAGAGCTGGCTATCATTAACCAAACAGCGCTGGAGTCCGCTGCAAAACCAGCAAGCAGCAGCAACAACGAAGAAACAACCAACAAAAAAGTGGTTGTTTCACTTTATGAAGCCTTAGCCTCACGTGACGCTCACGAGGTTCAGAAACTTCTAGCATCTGATCTCGAGTGGTGGTTCCATGGTCCGCCATCCCACCAGTTTCTCATGCACCTTCTCACCGGTACTACATCTGCTGACGCACGAGATTTATCCAATACTTTCCATTTTACCCCTCAGTCAATCGTAGCCTTTGGTTCTCTTGTTATCGCCGAGGGCTGCGATCACAACCGTTCGATTTCTTGGGTTCATGCTTGGACGGTTAATGATGGGGTAATTACTCAGGTAAGAGAGTATTTTAACACCTCTGTTACTGTTACACGTGTCGGAAATCGTGCGCCTAAGGGTAGTCTTGATCTTTCTGCTCTACCGTCCGATCAGAATCAGATTACTGCTGGTCATCATCATCATTGTCAGCCTCTTTGGGAGAGTAGTCTTTCGGGTCGGGCCGGGAAGTCGGTTCCGGGTTTGGTTCTTGCTTTGTAACCGGGCTTGGTCGGGTCAGGTATGGGCTGAACGAGGAATGTATGGTTTCTGGGTGTTTTAAATTAAAAAAAAAATCAGGTTTCTTAAGAAGTGAAATTACTTTATTACCCTTTTATGTGTGGTTTTCTAGAAATGTCGTCGACTTCGTGTTATTGCTATGTAATGGGTTACTATTCCTACTACTGTGTAATAAAAATAAAACTGTGTCGTTTTAATAATTTTATTTTGTCGTTTTATGCTTATTCGACATTATAACATAATTTAAAAATGAAGATAAGGAAGGTTAAGTATGTAAAAGTAACGAATAAAGGAATGAAGTTGAGAGTGAAATGATCTGAATGACTTAAAAAGATCCTCAAAATTCCTAATCCAATTAGTTAAGCTTATGTCAGCTAAATGTTAATTGACGGGATCTTTGACAAAACAGCCGTTGAAATGTTTATTTTTTATATTTGGATTTTATTGGTTCCTCTTAACTAATGTCATAACACTTACATCACCACTTGTGCATATTTTTACTAACGTTCATCATTGAAAATTTACAAGTAAGATGTAAACAAATTTCGCTTTATGTCTCTTCATATTAATAATACAATCTTAGTGAAAAGGAGAAAATAATTATTTGAAAATTTACAAGTAAGATGTAAACAAATTTCGCTTATACTCTTCGTATTAATAATACAATCTTAGTGAAAAGGAGAAAATAATTATTTAATTGAATCGAATAATATGGAAACTATAACATTTTCTTGAAAAGGTACGAAGTAGAATTTATATGGTTGGTATAAATGCACACATGAAACAATTTCAATTTTGTTGTGAGCTTATGACTAGTCAAACAAATTTACTCATTTTCTGGAAAGTGGATGCTCATAAAGTCATAGCAATTGCAACTTCACGAGGTTGGAGCCTTGGAGGTGTAGTTTTAAAGACATTGCGCATGTAAAAGACCAAAATGAGTTTTTTTGGTCACATGACTTCCCATACATATTGTTTTGTTCAATTTACTAAGCGTCTAAGCTGAATAAAACTGAAATGAATTATTCAAGTGAGAAAAAAAATTAGGAACTTTGAAATGATTGGGGCTGAACTGAAATAATTGGAGCTGATCTGAACTGAAATTAAACTGAAGAGAATAGACTCTACCTATAGTCAATTAGTCATATAATATTCATTTGTTTCGAAATAAATAACTCTCCCTTTGCACACCTAATTTAATACTTTAATATTACCTCCGTTTCTTTTTATTTGACACGTATTCCTTTTTTGGAAGTTTTTTTTTTTAGTTGACATGTTTCTTTCTGGAGTAAGTTTTTTTTACAGCTACCCCACCTGCTTTTTCATTTTCTCTCACTCTTTCCCCTCTCCTTAATATATGTGCCTAAATCAAACGTGTCAACAAAATAGAAACGGAGGTAATACATGATAAGTTCAACCATTTACTCTACTCTACAACTATGTATGTAGTAAAAACCAAAAAAAAAATGTTTCCTATGACAATTCAAGAACCGCCACTATTGACTTCCGATTCCCAACAATAGCTTAATTTGGATTGTACTGGTTTAGTAGTGGGTCAGTATATTGCTAGCTAGCTTGACCAAATTACTAATTAGCTAAAGAGCATCAAGTAACGACATCATGCTCGAGCTTACTACGTTACTACTCGTAGAAGTACAGCAATATTATAGCGACTTAAAGTTAACAAGGCAGTTCCAAAAAAATCCACGTTTTAAGATGTTTTGGGTTATATCACTATATGCTCAACTTGCTCCTCTATAGAGTACTCCATCCGTCCCTTAATTAGATTCCTATTTCTCTTATTTTGTGGAGAATAAATATTGAAAATAGGAATTTAATAAAGGGATGAAAAGGGGCCAAGTAAATACAACTTGCTCATTATATATTCGCATGCATCTTTTGTTTTCTTTTATGCATGGTTGAAAATTGAAATGTTTTGATTTTGAACATTATTTACGTATTTTTAGGTTGTTTTGACTTTTATTTATAAAGTAAAATTAAAATGTAATGTTAGATTTATTGATCTTAATATTTACTTAATTTTAACTACAGTATTAAATGTTTATAATTCTTACCTATAGATGATTGTCGATACTAAAAAAAAAAATTGTGTTAACTTAAATGGAATGGAAAGAAGTACCTGATACTCCATTTGTTATTACTCCGTAAAAAATATCATGTAGGACTAGGAGTACATAGAAAGAACTTTTACAGACGATAATTAAAGAACTACTACATGCACTTTCTTACAAAAAAGTAGGACTATAATGCATTTATTATTTGGATTACCCTTAAAACAAAATTAAGGGTTTGTTCTCATTGACTGAACTCAACTGAATATTTTATAAGAGAAGGAAATTAGGAGCTGAACTGAACTGAACTGAATTTCAACGTAAGAGAACATGTTATGTGGATTAATCCCTATCTATTCATAAATAATTCATAATTACGGATGCACTCCGACTCTTCAATTTAGTTGAGCGTTGAGCAAAGGAATCCACTTCCTTCATGCTCCTGATAAGAGTAGGATTGTACAATCTATATCAACCAATTTAGTAAGGGTAATAATGACATGGTGATAAAGAATACTGAGTCACAAATTTTCTTTTCCAAGCATATAATAAAAGATGAGGATATTTTACCAAAATAGCTAGTTTGACAAAACAAATTTAAGTTCTTTCTATGTATTATTATGAATGTTTTTTTGGGAATGTGGACATGATTTCCCATTTAATCTTTTTATTATTTTATTTAAAGAGAATAGAAGTAATAGACTAATGGGTACTTTTCAAAGAAAAAGTACTGTAATAGAGATAATTAGATAAGGGTAGGGGTGGGACTTTTCAAACCGAACCGTGAAATCGCCCGTTACCGAACCGAACCATCACGGACCGATCCGTTTATAAACCGATAAATGTAAACCGAAAACCGAACTGAACCGTTCAATATCAAACCGAAACCGAATTGAACCGCTCAATGTCAACCCGTTACGGACCGTAAACCGATAACAAACCAAACTGCGCAAATCCGAACCGAAACGAAACCGAACCGAATGGTTTATAAACCCGTTAATGACCCGAACCGTTTATAAACCGAAACCGTTTAAACCGAAAAAAAACCGTTTAAACCGAACCATTTGTAACCCGCTAACCGTTTAAACCGACCCGTTTATGAACCGAAACCGTTTAAACCGCACGTATAAACCGAACCGTTATAATCCGCTAACCGTCTAAACAGAACTGCCATAACCCGTTAAACCGTTAAAATCGAACTGTTTTCGAATCGCAACCTGTTTAAACTTATCCAATTACAAACTGCTTAATTCAAATTGAATTATTTACAACCTAAATGGCTAAATAGTAAATACAATTAAATAATTAATGTTAATAAATGTAGATCTAATCAAACGGATTAGGTTTATACAAAGGTTTATATCACCTAGATCTAGGCCAACGACATTATTAATATCGTTTTAGATTACTTATTTATTTTAATTACAAGATATATCATTTGTATCTTTTCATTCCAGTAATAAAGTCCACCCAAATTATCTTCATTGTTCCTTGATATTCATGATCATCCAATAAGATAACATAAGATTGGAGATAAATAACATTAAAATTAGAGTAATATCAACAAGCAATTAAAAAAAGTCACCATTTTCATTGATTAAAATTCACAATACATATACCAATACATAATGAAACTACTATCACTACTACCCAGATTAGATTTCAGATTTATCAACTGAAACATCATCAAGTTTAGGGTTGCAAAAAATGATACATGATAAGATGAAGGGAGGAGTGAGAATGTGAGTGATTTGGGAGCAGAATCTTGAAGCAGCAGCCCAGCACCCAAGAGCAGAGGAAATAGCAGCAACAAGCAGGAACCAGCACACGCAATAACAGATCAACAACTTATCCGAAGCAAGGAATAATATAAGCAGAAGGGACTCAGCAGGAACTTATTTTTGTTTTTCAAAATTGCTCTCAGATTTACGTTTATCGTATCATCACTGAGCAATGGTTGTTTTAACTTAAAACTTGAAAAATGCTGCCAGCAAGTACATATAAATTGAAGTCTCAACATAAATGACAAGGGCAACGATGATTCAAGAAAAATTAAAACAGCAAGCATAAGAAACAGCAGCAACAAAACTTATCATAAATTCATAACACAAAAGGCAGCAACACAGCACCTCAAGCTGGCAGGAGGCAGGAACCAGCTCATGCAGGCAACAATATAGGCAATAACAACTCAGCAGAGACAACAACCAAAAGGCAAAAGCACTACCAGCAGGCAGCAGCTCATAACAAGTTCAAGCAACTTCAAAATTATAGCTTTTGTTTTTTAAAATTGCTCTCAGATTTACATCACCGAGCAATGGTTATTTTAACAAAAACTTAAGAAATGCTGCCAGCAAGTCTGAAAATAAATGACAAGGGCAACAAATTTTAAAAGTCTAGAAAAATGCTGCCAGCAAGTCTGAAAATAAATGACAAGGGCAACGATTTTTCAAGATAAAATAAACCACAATGAGACACAAATACCAGTTATGCAGATGAAGCACTTTCGGCTTCAATCTCTTTACCAATAAGGAGGACGTCTTCCTCAACATCCGCTTGATAACCACGACACCAATTTTGGGTGGTAACCAATGCCTCAACATTCTTTGGCAAAAGTTTACCCCTATATTTGTTCAAAATACGACCACCCAAACTAAAAGAAGATTCAGAGGCCACCGATGTAATAGGAATGGCCAAAACATCCCTTGCCATATTAGCTAAAATAGGAAGAGAAGAAGCTTGAAATTCAGAATTATACAACAAACGTGATTAAAACATATATCCTAACAGAATATAGAAAGTTATATACGATACAGTCACATATGTGTACATTTTAAGTACTAACTTTAAGCCAATCATATACAATGCTTGTATTCCAACAATATGGGTTAAAAATATAAAGCTAAAATCCCAATAAATAAACAATGCATGTATTCCAACAATAATAATCACATAATCTGAACAACCCATCATCATTACTTTTAAATCGAGCATAATAAACAACAAAACAGCACAAATCTACCATTTTCCCGTAAAAAACAAAAATACAATCAACAACAGATTTTACTCATTTTAGGCATATTTCGACTATATTCAAGCAAGAACAACAACAATAATCAAATACAAAAACAGAAAAACTGTATTAAAAAAAAAACAAAAAGGAAAAAGTAATTACCTTTGACGGCTTGAAGGAGATTTGAAGATGGAGAACTACCTGAACTGGAGATCAAAAGAAAAAATCAAGAATGTAGATTATCAGAACTTGAAATAAAAAAAAAACCGAAACGAAAACGAAAAAAATCGAATAAATTAACAAAAAAATTACCTTAGGGTTTGACGGCTTGAAGAAGAGGAAGATTTGAAATCAGAAATCAGAACTTAGATCCAAAACAAAAATGAAACGAAAACAAAAACCCTAAATAAACAAACCGAAACAAAAACGAAAAAAATCAAAACGAAAACTACAAAAATTAACAAAAAAACGAGAATGTAAAGCGAGAAATCAGAAATGTAGATCCAAAACACAAATGAAACGAAAACAAAAACCCTAAATAAACAAACCGGAACAAAAACGAAAAAAATCAAAACGAAAACAACAAAAATTAACAAAAAAACGAGAATGTAAAGCTAGAAATCAGAAATGTAGATCCAAAACACAAATGAAACGAAATTGAGCTTGATATTCTTGAGAATTTCAGAACGAAAGAGTGAGAAACTGAGAAGTTAGAGAGAGAAACTATGATAGATTGTGAGATTGAGAGAGAAACGGCTGAATGAGTGAATGAGAATGGCTGAGAGAGTGAGATTGGGTTTTTTTTCTAGGTTTAGGTTTTACTTCAGTTGATCTAACCGTCCATATTCAATCTCAACATCTAAGTTAGATCTAACCGTTCATTTTTTTTTTTTATAGATTCTAGAATATTCATCTAGATCTAACGGTCTAGATTTTCTTTGTGCTTTTCTAGGTCTTTTTGACCGTTTTTTTTTAATTATTTATTATTAATTATTATTATTATTATTGTTAGTATAATTATTTGTTAATATTATTATTATTACTAGTTTACTACTACTATTATTATAATATTATTATAATTATTATTATAATTATTACTATTATTATTATTATTAGTTTATTACTTATAAGTTATAAATTGTAAGAAACGCAAATGTTTCAAAATTGAAATTGATTCAATACGACATAGTTAATGACTTAATGAGTTAATGGCTTAATGCTCATCAATATGACAATATCTAACATCTGTGAGTCTGTGATTGTATATCAGTATATATAATAAACTATAAAACTAATAATAACTTAATAAGTAATAATACTAATAACTAATAAAGTAATGAAAACCTAACCATTGTTTTTCATGGGCATTCAATCTAACCGTTGTATATTTGACTATTCGTACATTAGTATTGCATATGCTTTCATCACCACTTTAATTAGTGATTTCGTGATTTCGTCCATTTAACTTATTAAGTTGTTTGAGTTAGTAATCTAAATAAAGTAACAAACTAAATAACGAATCCATTTAATCTCGTGTAAGTTATAATTTATAAGAAATGCAATGTTTGGAAATGGAAATTGATTCAATACGATATTGTTAATGTATATGTAATTATATTATTATGTATATGATGTATATCATATCATACGAATGTACGGTTGGTATCATTATCATACTATCATAAGTATCATTGCCTCATTGAATTATTGGTATGTACTATAATCGATAAACATATTTAGTTATTTACATATCTGATCATTAAAACTTAAAAGTTTAAAACACTTGTTGATCAATCTAATTGAATACTTGTACATTCTTAATTATCGATTTATCGTATTATAAGTATCAACTCATTAAATCATGGTCATGATTTCGTCCATTTAACTTATTAAGTTGTTTGAGTTGGTAATCTAAATAAAGTAACAAACTAAATAACGAATCCATTTAATCTCGTGTAAGTTATAATTTATAAGAAATGCAATATTTGGAAATGGAAATTGATTCAATACGATATTGTTAATGTATATGTAATTATAGATTAATTATTATGTATATCATATCGTACGAATGTATGGTTGGTATCATTATCATACTATCATAAGTATCATTGCCTCATTGAATTATTGGTATGTACTACAAATCTACAATCGATAAACATATTTACATATCTGATTATTAAAACTTAAAAGTTTAAAACACTTGTTGATCAATCTAATTGAATATTTGTACATTCTTAATTATCGATTTATCGTATTATAAGTATCAACTCATTAAATCATGGTCATGACGCGATCTTTAAAACAATCATGAATTCAATTCATGACCCCAAACCGCTTATAAACCGAACCGACATGATCCAAACCGTTCATAAACCGAACCAATTGAACTGTGTAAACCCTCTACTAAACCGGCCCATTTCAAACTGAACCGACATGATTCGCACCGTTTATAAACCGAACCGATATTGACCCGGGTAAATCCGCCCCTAAACCGACCCATTTCAAACCAAACCGGCTTGATCCAAACCGTTTGTAAACCGAACTGACATTGACCCGGGTAAACCCGCCCCTTAAACCGACCCGTATCAAACCGAACCGACATAATCCGAATCGTTTATAAACCGACCCGCTTATGACCCAAACCGAATTTAAACCGCAAAGAAATAAACCGAAACCAAACCGAGCCGTGACTAACCCAAACCGAACCAAACCGACCCGCCAGCTAAACTAAACCGTTTCAATCCGAACCGCTCCAAACCGAAACCGACTCAAACCGAGGTCAAACCGAACTGCCAGACCGAAGTCCCACCCCTAGATAAGGGACATTCATATTGCCCCTAACTTAATTTGGACTTAAGTGGATTAAAATGTAAATTTAGCTTTTGTATTTTTTGTTATTTTGGCAATGAAAGCTCCTTAATTCACTTGCGCATGTGAACCCGACACCCAAGTATATAATAGACTTGTTGCGTTTAATGATTATTGTTGATTGATTCGGATGGATCCTTGCTATCATTTGGCTGGCATACCTAAAGGTTAAGGAATGGGCTGCTTCAACTTGGGTTCCTAAGCAATAATAGTATAAGCACTCAACGTCAATACAATTTTCAAGCATGGCATATTATGTGATGCCGTAATGAATATCGATATCATACTAATCAAACGACTTTCTACATTTATCTTCTTTTTTTTTTTTTTTTTTTTTTTTTTTTTTTTTTTGGCTTTGTTTACATTTTAAAATTCCTTTCACGTAAGTAAATAAAGTCATAAAGAAGGCATCATCATCATGTACAAATATTATAACTTCATTAAAAGCAATACAAGACTTTATCGAAAGCAAAACACAAAAATTAAAGACGTATTAAAGAAAAATTACGTGCAATTTAATTTTTTGGACAATCTAATATCATATGATTAGCGTAACAGAATAGTATAATTAAATCCCAATTAATATCGTTTATTTTTTTCTTTATCGATAGTATATATACAACATTATGAATATAAGCATATTTCAATCCCATATGATAAGGACACATCGGCACATCGCTATAGAAACATAAAATATTCAAAACAAAATTACTTATTTCAAATTAGAATATAAAAGCATTACATAGTACTAACTCTACTAATTACTAATAAAGATGGTTATGGTCATTAGGCTCATCTTAAATATGAGCCATTTAGTACGTGCTGTCGTGTTGTATACCTGTATTGAAATTGTCAAAAGGCAGGCCAAGCACTGTCGCTTCAGCGTGTCTAATACAAGCTTAAACATCGCCTCAGCTTGGCTCACCAGCATACTATGCGTTAGGCCTACCTTGGCCCATGCCATTTCTTGCGTTTTTCGTATTATACCATTTATGTCACGGTCAGCTCAACCCAATACCATCTGTTTGGGTCCAATTTAGTCCAATTGGGCTTAGGCATTAAATGATCCAATTAAAAGCCCAAGGTCAAGGTTCATCTCTCCAATTGTGCTAAAGTCAAAGATCAGCCCTCAAGGCAAGCCAATTGGGCTAAGGCCCAACTTCTCCATGTATGAAGAGGTATAAAAGCCATCAATATTACATTTTTACATTCATTCTCATGAATTCAAGCAAAGCCTCAAGCAACTAATTCTCTTGCATAGTCTTCTCTTTCAACACATTGTACTGACTTTAGCATCGGAGGGGCCTTCCTCGGCAACACCCCCGAGGCTAGTTTACGTGTGTTTACTGTGCAGGAAACCTTCGGCCCAACATTATTTGGACCGAATCTAGTCTTCTCTGTTTCATCGGACCTTCGGCAAGGTCCCATTGTTTTCACCCGAAACAATTTGGCGCCGTCTGTGGGGAAGACTTTCAAAAATCTTTAAGCCAAATTTCTAACCAAGATCATCTTGCAATTATCTTAGTAGCGATGGCTAAGAACCGCAAGAGCAAAGGCCTCCGTCAAGGAGCGGGCGAAAAGCCTAAAACCCCTACACCATCACCCTCGCCGGACCGGAACTCTCCCAAGGGTGCCAGCTCGGGGGAGGATCATACAAGGAGGATTCCCTTTCTCCCGTAATTCATGACTCTCATCATAGGCCGAGTCACTTTCGGTCTAGCAGGGGTGAGTCCGATCATAGGACACGTTCAGTGCCCCAAAGCCAACCATCGACTGTGCACCCTCATTCCCATACTCAGCCGAGGACCCCTTTGACGGGGCCCAGCTCGGAGGAGGTGGCAAGAGCGCTGGCAGTGTTCATGGAGGCGATGAGGGCACAAAATATGCCACCACCTCGTGATCGAACTCCTCCGCATACCCGGCATCAGCGGAGGAAGCTAGACCATGATGGTGGGAAGCTTCCTTCCTTCCGGGAACTGGAAGAGTGGGAAGAGGATACCTGGAAAAATGAAAAAGAGAGGAAAAAGAACCCTCAATTTTTAAAAGGATCCTCATCCTCCCGACCAGAAACGCATAAGAGCAGCAACTCAGCTTCTCGGCCAGAATCTACTCACCGAGAACCTGAGACTGTTCGCCGAAGCGTCCTCGACCGACTCGGCGGCAAGGAACCGAGTGTGCGCAGTCGCCTCTCGTTCCCTGCAGCCGAGGTCCAGACTTCCCAGCCAGGGACGAAAACCACTCCTACCTCTCTAAGAGGGCGGAGCGCGGTCCCTTCGGCCAGGAACAAGGGTAAGGTCGTTATGCTACCCGCCAGTTCGCCATTCGAGCAATGGATACTGGAAGAGCACGTGCCCACGGTTAAAATACCGTCGCACATCACATATGATGGGACCTCGGATCCGAAGGACCACGTGGTCTCGTATGAGACTCATATGCATCTTTGCCCCAGATCTGAAGCGACTTGGTGCAAATATTTCCCAACCACTCTCAAGGGGGTCGCGCAAGCGTGGATCTCCAAGGGAGTAAAGCAAGGCTCCATAACAGGGTGGGATGATCTGTCCTCCAAATTTAGGAGCAAGTTTTCCACGGCAAACCGCCGAGAGAAGACTACTGCAGAACTCATGAGTCTGCAACAGGGGGAAACCAAAAGCCTCCGAGACTATCTGACCCGTTTCAGTAACGAGTCATCCAGCGTCTCTCAGCTGGACCAGGGGCTAGCCGTTTTTGCAATGCAGAATGGCCTTCAGCCCGGGAAGTTCCTAGACTTCATGGTCATGCATACGCCGCAGACCTTGAAGGAAGCTCTGAATGCCTCGGATAAGTTCATCCGAGCCGAAGAATGGAACAAAGCGAAAACCCAACCTCAATTTGGGGGAGGGAAACAAAGACAAATACCCTTGTCTGAAGGCCAAGGCCATAAGGCAAAGGGAAAGTCAAAGGCCTCGGAGCAATCTTCGGCCAGCGACCCATAGAAGGAAAAATCTGCCTCATACACAGGCAGATACGAGTCCTACACTCCGCTTTCTCTTCCACGCGCCAAAATTTACAGCGTGACGAAGGAGGAGCAGAGTTACCGAAAGCCGAGACCACTCCCAGAGTGGTATCAACGAAAAAATAAAAATCAGTGGTGCGAGTTCCACGAATCTCCGGGACACAACACTGAGGAGTGTATCCAACTGAAGGACCAGATAGAGGACATGGTCCGGAAGGGATACTTGAAAAAATACATCGCGGATCACCGCGAGAAAAAAGAGTCCGAGAAGTCAGCAAAGGACTCTCGGCAAGACCTCGACTTCCCCCGGAAGAACAGTAAAAAGCCGGAGGGGAAATTCTCTCCGAGCAATGTTATCTCGGGAGGAATATACTCTCGGAGGGAGCACAAGCGACACCTTAGAGCTTTGACTCACCAGGTGAACAACGCTGACATTCAGTCTCCCCAATCGTCGGTGCCGAACATGACGTTCACAGCCGCCGACTGTCGGGGGATAACGTTCCCTCACGAGGATCCGTTGGTGATCATCCCCACGGTGGCCAACCACGACGTCAGTAAGGTCCTTGTTGACGGTGGCAGCGGAGCAAACATTCTGTTCCGAAAGGCCTACAATCAAATCAAGCTGAAGCCCAAGCACCTTACGCCGGTACCCTACCCGGTATCCGGGTTCAACGGGGCTTCAACTTATCCAGATGGGAAGGTGACACTTCCTATCACCATCGGCTGCAATGAGGCAGCCAGGAACGTCATGATTGAATTTTTGGTCATTGACGCTCCTTCAGTGTACAACGTGATTTTGGGGAGACCCATAATTCATGAGATCCAAGGGGTTGTCTCAACTTATAATCAGCTGATGATTTACGTCTCAGACGCCGGCTTCCCCGAAAGGATACAGGGCAACCAAAAGGACGCCCGAAGGTGCAACTATCTCAAGCCATCCAGTAGTCGCCCAGATGACGACAAGGATGAGGAGGAGAAAGAAAAAGAAAGAGAGCCAAGCACAAAAAAGCCGAAAGGCCTAAGTGCTTCGGCCCAAGGATCTGTACCCAGAGGTAAAGGGCCCGAAAGGGAAAAGGCTAGCTCTTCAGCTGAACAGCAAGACTCAGAGAGCCAGCCGAAGAACAAAAAGACTGGGACACCTGCTGACATAGGCAGCAGGCTAGATTATGAAGAGTCCAGTCCATCAGCAATGGACATGGACCAACAGACTGAAACAGTTGAGTTGGCCGAAGGAGACGTTGAGAAATGTGTAACAATCGGGATGGACCTTGATCCGAACACCCGTTGTGAACTTATTCAGCTCCTTTGGGACAACAGAGATGTGTTTGCTTTCTCGGCAGCTGATATGCCCGGGATAAGTTCAGACCTCATCTCCCATAAGCTTAATGTTGACCCAACGTGTCGACCAGTTAAGCAAAAGAAGCGGAATTACTCCGCTAATAAGAACCGAGACATCGCAGCCGAGGTCAAAAAATTGCTGGAGGTAGGCTTCATCGAGCCTTGCCAATATCCAGAATGGCTGGCAAATGTGGTGATGGTTTAGAAGGCCAATGGTACCTGGAGGATGTGCGTTGACTTCACGGACCTAAATAAGGCTTGTCCGAAGGATTTCTATCCCTTTCCGAGGATCGATCAGCTAGTCGATTCGACAAGTGGCCATGCCTTGCTTAGTTTCATGGACGCATTCTCGGGGTATCATCAGATCTTCATGCACCCCGACGATCGAGCAAAGACAGCATTCGTCACGAACGCTGGGGTGTACAATTACAAAATGATGCCCTTCGGATTGAAAAATGCGGGGGCAACCTATCAAAGGCTGGTGGATCAAGTTTTTGCCGATCAAAAGGGCCAAAACATGGAAGTCTATGTCGACGATTCGATCGTCAAAAGCAAAAAGCCTGAGGACCATGTTAAGGACCTGGCTGAAACTTTCGCCACCTTAAGAAAGCATCAAATGAAGCTGAATCCGAAGAAGTGTGTCTTCGGCGTGAAGTCAGGGAAATTCCTTGGGTTCATAGTCAGCAAAAGGGGGATTGATGCCAATCCCTCCAAAGTCAAAGCGGCGCTCGACCTTCCTGAGCCGAAAACAAAGCGGGATGTTCAGCGGCTCACCGGAAGAATGGCAGCCCTCTCGAGGTTCATTTCCAGAGCTTCGGATAAGGGGTTACCTTTCTTCAAAGCCCTGAAACTCCCGAAAACAAAAGAGCTCGTTTGGGAAGAAGAGCAAAAAGACGCCTTTAAACAGCTTCGGGAGCATCTGGCTCAACTCCCAACGCTGGCTAGCCCAGCTGAAGGAGAAAATTTGTACCTGTATGTGGCCGTTAGCCCAGCCACCATCAGCGCAGTACTGCTGAAGGAAGAAAGTAAAAGTCAGCAACCGATCTACTTTGTCAGTCATACACTGACGGATTCCGAGACTCGCTACCCTCTACTCGAGAAAGTCGCTTTCGCGGTAGTAGTAGCTGCTCGGAAGCTGAGGCCCTATTTTGATTGCCATCAGATAGTGGTCTTAACTGATCAGCCGTTGGAAAAAGTTCTCGGCAAGGTTAAAAAATCCGGTAGGCTAGCCAAGTGGGCTTTTGAGCTCACCGAATTCAGCATCAACTACCGTCCGAGGGCTGCCATTAAGGCTCAAGCTCTAGCGTATTTCTTGGCCGAATGCTCATACCAAGAAGCGCTAGACAATGAAAAGAAAGTCTGGACCGTGTTTACGGATGGATCTTCCACCGAAAACGGTTCGGGGGCAGGAGTAGTGATAACTTCTCCCGAAGGCAAATCCTTTGAGTATGCACTAAAATTTTCTTTTAAGGCCTCAAACAACAAAGCCGAATATGAGGCAGCAATCGCCGGCCTAGAATTGTGCATCTCCCTGGAAGCCGATCATGTCTGCCTGAAAACAGACTCTCAGCTAGTTGCATATCAGATTAGCGGCAGCTACGAGGCCAAAGAGCCCTCCATGATAGCTTATCTTGCCAAGACCAAGTCAGTCATTGCAGAGCTGAAAACTTTTGAGGTTCAGCTGATCCCAAGGGGTCAGAATACTCAAGCCGATGCACTCTCCAAACTTGCCAGTTCATCTCTTACCGAGCTGAACAGATCTGTATATGTAGAAGTGCGTCGAGAGAGAAGTGTCGACGAAGCACCTGAAGTGTGTTGCGCTGACCCAGAGCCTAGTTGGATGGACCCCATCCTAGCTTTCAAGCTTCGGGGAGAAACTCCCGAAGATAAAGCTTTGGCCTCCAAGATGAAGAGAACCAGCTCAAGGTTCATTGTCTTCAGGGGGGAACTTCTGAAAAAGTCCTTCTCAGCCCCATTGCTGAAATTTGTGGGACCAACAAATGCAGATTATATCCTACGGGAGATTCACCTCGGCATCTGTGGGAACCACATTGGGGGAAGGACCTTATCCCACAAGGCATTGAGGGCTGGATATTACTGGCCCACCATGATCGCAGATGCTAAGGAGCTGGTCCGGAAATGCGAAAAATGTCAAAAATACGCTCCAGTTATTCACCAGCCAGCAAGGGATCTTCAGCCGATCCTTAACCCACTCCTGTTTGCCCAATGGGGACTGGATATACTAGGACCATTTCCAGAGGCTGTGTACCAGAAAAAGTGGCTGATAGTTGGTGTTGACTACTTCAGTAAATGGATCGAGGCCGAAGCAACCTCGAACATTACAGAGCAAACTGTCAGAAAATTTATCTGGCAGAATATCATCACTCGCTTTGGCATCCCGAGAGTATTTGTCTTCGATCATGGGAGGCAATTTGATAACTTACCGTTGAAGCGGTATACAGATCAGTTCGGCATCAAACTGGCATATTCAGCGGTATGCCACCCGCAAAGTAACGGACAAGCCGAAGCTGCAAATAAACAGATCCTAAATGCCCTCAAGAAGAGGGTGGAAGATCAAAAGTCCAAGTGGCTGGAGGAGCTCCCTGGAACCCTTTGGTCCCTTCGGACAACTGAAAAAGAGGCAACGGGCTATTCACCTTTTGAACTGGTGTATGGTGCCGAAGCCGTTCTTCCAGTGGAAATTGGCTCTGAGAGCCTACGAGTGCACCACTTCTCGGCTGAGAATGAGCGACTGATGAGGGAATCTCTCGATTTCCTCGACGAAGTAAGAGACTCAGCCCGAGACAGAATGACCGCTTATAAGCAGAGAATCAGCAAATTTTATAACCGAAGGGTCCATGCAAGGCCTCTTAAAATTGGAGACCTTGTCCTTCGAAATGCTGCTGCAGTTCAGAAAGGCCGAATCCATGGGAAACTCTCAGCTGCATGGGAAGGGCCTTATGAAATCTGTGACGAGCTCCAGCCAGGGACATACCGACTTCAGCAGTTGGATGGAACTGAGTTGAAAAATCACTGGAACGCTGATGTACTGAAAAAATATCATGTGTAAACCCTTCGGGGCAGAACAATCTTTGTAAGTACATTTTGAACTAATGAAAGGCCTTGGAGCCGCCATTTATATAAATATTTGCAACTTTTTATCCTTTCAAAGTTTTCTCGGTTCTATCTACTCTTTAAGGGTTTTTTATTCAGCCTCGTCTGAAACCTTCGCCTTCGGGTAACTGGGTTTCAGATTGCTGACAAAACTCGTCTTTTTAAAGAACACTGGTCTTTCAGCTGAAATCAAACTTTAGTAAGACTTGTTCTCCAAAGACATGAGTCCATGGACAATTCTGGGATATTGCCTTAACTGAGCCTTGTATCCCAGAGAGCCATTATCCGAAACATTGCCTTCAGTTGGCCCTGTGTTTCGGATATCCATTTTTCAATGATAGACAGAAAATCAAGGATAACAGCAACAGTTCGAAATTGTTTATTCAGCCTCGTCTGAAACCTTCGCCTTCGGGTAACTGGGTTTTTGATTGCTGACCAAACTCGTCTTTTTAAAGAACACTGGTCTTTCAGCTGAAGTCAAACTTCAGTAAGACTTGTTCTCCAAAGACATGAGTCCATGGACAATTCTGGGATATTGCCTTAACTGAGCCTTGTATCCCAGAAAGCCATTATCCGAAGCATTGCCTTCAGTTGGCCCTGTGTTTCGGATATCCATTTTTTAAAGGGCTCTAGTCTTTCAGCTGAAGTCAAGTTTCAGTAAGATTTGTTCTCCAAGGGCATGAGTCCATGGACAATTCTGGGATTTTGCCTTAACTGAGCCTTGTA
The DNA here is from genome assembly GCF_001683475.1 of Chenopodium quinoa. Taxonomy (NCBI): domain Eukaryota; kingdom Viridiplantae; phylum Streptophyta; class Magnoliopsida; order Caryophyllales; family Amaranthaceae; genus Chenopodium; species Chenopodium quinoa. The sequence goes on along the minus strand of NW_018743199.1, from coordinate 3,084,063 downwards.
TCCCAGAAAGCCATTATCCGAAGCATTGCCTTCAGTTGGCCCTGTGTTTCGGATACCCATTTTTAAGAACTAAAGAAATTGTTTATTCAGCTGAAGCCATACTTCAATTTCTGGGGGGGCAAGAAGCACTACTTAGTGCAAGTTTATGTTCAGCAGAATTGAAGAAACAGTAAAGCATTCAAAAACAAAGCAGCTGAAGAAACGAACATCAAATTAATAATTTATGCTTAGAAATTGAGCTACAAGTTCAAATAAGCTGTATCGGCAGCCGCCCACAAGCGGAAAATAACAGCTGCCGAAATACGTACAGAAGCAAAAAGTTAAACTGTTTTGTACGACAAGGCAAGCTGAAGCAAAAAACAAGGCAAAAAATTTAGAAAGCGGCAAGTCTAAAGTTGAGCGCATGATGAACCGCAAGATTCTGAAGACGACTGCCCGAGTTCCTATGCTTCAGCCCGAGGATAAGACTGGTCAGCATTGTTGGGCCTCATGGTGGTCTCAGCCCCAGCAGCAGAAGAAGCAGGCTTTGCACTCTGCCGAGCCTCCCTTTCCCTCTGTTCAGCCTCCGACTCCATTCTCTCAGCTTCTTCTTCGGCTTCCTCAGCCTTAAGGATTTCAGCTTCGACTGGAGTTGCATACTTCATATGAGGGTCTTCGGGATCCTGGACCCATTCAGCACATTTGGACCAGTCCAGCTTCGGCTCAGCATGAAGGCAGACTCTTCGGCACACTCTGAACCCGTTTCTGAAACCCATTTCATATTCTTCCTGGGTATAGACACGGACTTTGAGTAGAGCCTCAGCATCAGCCAACTTCTTCTGGGTCTCCTCTAAGTCTTCCTTGGATTTCTTCAGCTCATCGGTGAGCTTGGAGGAGGAACCTTTCAGCTCATTCAGCTCCTGCTGAACTTGGGAAGCCTCTGTCTGAGCCTGGGCCACTTCTTCCTTTTTGGCCATCAGCTGATCCTCAGCCTCTTGGAGCTTAGCTCTCTGAGCTTCAGCAGCAGCAGCAGCCTCTGAGAGTTGGACATCCCTGGCTTGGAGCATCTCTTCAGCAGCTATTCTGCTGGCTTCAAGAGCTTCTAGCCGTTGCTGCACTTCAGCTTGTGCAGCAGCTCCTTCCTGGATTCGGCTCTCAATGGCAGCCTTGAATTTGGAGACGTCCACTCCCATGTGCTCTTGGAGGAATTTTTCCCCTTCCATCTGTGGGGGAAAAACTTCCTTCTCCATAGCGTCGCAGAAGGTTTTGAGGGCTTCAGCAGCTTTTTTCTCGTATTCCTCACCCTTCTGCTGCTTCTCTTCAGCTGCTGCTTGCTTCAGCTTAACAAGCTTTAACTCCTCTTCGGCTACCTTTTTGTCGTGCTCGGCAGCGTCTACCCTATCTTGTAGGGTATCTATCAGCTCTACAGTGAGAGTCTGATTGTGCACGAACTGAAAACAGGAGCACAAGTTAAAATAAAAATAGAGCTGAATTTTAGAGGAAATAAAGGCAAGGAAAATCACCTGCATCATCAGCAGTTGGTTAGACCTGGCTGGGTCAGGAACTGATCTGCTGGATTCGCCCATCCCAGCAGTGACCTTCAGCGACCAGATTCTTGCCCTATCTACTTCGGACGTGCCAGCAAAATCATCGAAGTAGGCTGCAGCACCTTCTCGGTTCTGACCCCATATGAGGTCCCAGATGTGATCTGGGATTAGAATTCGGGGGGCCAAGAAACCCATTTCTCCAGATTGCAGAGTCTGGAAGGAAGGAAAGGATGATGACGGGGCCTCTTTAACTTTGGATGGCTCGGCATCCTCCTTCTTAGAAGAGTCAATTATTATGACCTCTTCTTCTTCAGGGGTGAGGACGAAAGCCTCAACCTCTCTTGCAATGTCTGCCGTGAAACCCTCAGCACTGGGCATCACGACATCCTTATTCTTGTGCTCGGCAGCACTCTCCTGAACTTCTTCTTGGACCCCTCCCTTAGATTCGGGAGTTTTCTGATCCACCTCCATCTCAGGAGGTGGCGGAGGGGTCTTTTGAGGTGATTGAGGTGGTGGCCGGGGAACCCTCGGCGATCCATTGCCTTCCTCGGGTTCCCTTATTTCAACGCCGATGGTCATCGGCCTCCGCTGAAAGTCATGCGGGCCGATGATGGCCATTCTTCGGCGCCTTTTCTGAAGCGGCTGCTCGTCCATGTCTGAGTCTGAAGACTCTTCTTGTATGTGGTCTTCGGGACGAACAGGGGCTTTCCCTTCTCTGTGTCTGTTACTCTCTTCAGACTGTAAAAGACAGGGGGGGGGGAAGAATGTGAGTACAAAAAAAAAAAAAAAAGAAAGAGACAAAGTTAAGTCTGAAAGCTCACCGAGGTCTTCAGCAAAGCCTCGTCTTCTTCAGCTGCCCTAGCTGCAGCTTCTTCTTTAGCAGCCCTGGAGGACCCTTCTCCTCCTTCACAAGCTTCGATAACCCGTGCAACCTCTTCGGCCGTACGGGCAGCTTCAGCTTCTTCGTCCAGCAGCTGAAACCAGGGATCTCTCTTCTTCCACCAAGGCTTCTGCCTCTGATACAGAGCAACAGCCTCAATTTGGAAGTGGGAAGAGTCTAGATGAACTTCCCTATGCCTCGGTTCAGTGATGGAGGGGGCCCGATCAGTTACAACTCGTTCTCGGTTAATGCCAAGACGAGCGTAGTTAATGCCGACGTTGGTCTCGTCCCGCTCTGAAAAAGAAAAGGGGAAAGGTCAGTTCAGTTAAGTTGGCACGGCATAAAAAAGCGAAGTGAGAGGAGAAAAAGAGATAATTAAAAAGCCTCGGCCCCAGCCGAAGAAGCTTACCATCCTTAAACTTTCGGCTGAGGCCAACAGCTGCTAGCATGTTCTCTTGGAAAACATAATGCGTATCGGGGAGCCAAGTCTCCGGGATATGCTGCATTCGGCCGCTGCCCCCCCGGTTCGGCAGCTTGCCGAAGATGTTCTGTTGATTAAGGTTCGGATCTGGCCCGTTATCTGCGGGGGGACCTAGACTTCCCATGTCGGGATCAGGCTCAGCAAGGTACCGGGGAGCGCTGAAGACGCAAGGGTGGCTCGGGTCCGTGGGTGCCCTAACCCAAATCCATTGACCTCTCCAGTCCTTGTCTGAAGAGTCGTTCGGCCACATGGTTAGGTACTGGGGCCGAGACTCAATCCGGTACCACCCAGAACCATGACTTCCGTGCCCACTTTGAATATTCGGCACTAGCCGATGAAGCTTTTTGAAGCAGTGCAGGTTCGGCACATACTTGAAGAACTTGCAGACCCATAAGTATGTCATCACCCTTCGGATGCTAGTGGGAGTTAGCTGACATAGGGAAATATTGTAATGGATCAGCAAGTCTCGGACGAATACGTCCAAAGGGAACCTCAGCCCATACTGAAGTTGTCTTGTGTACACCCCCACATACCCCGGGGGTGGACGATGGATTCTATCGGATGCCACGGGCATTCGACACCAATACCCATCAGCTTCAAGGATGCCGTAATGCAACTCAATTTGTTCGGCAAACTGATATTGTTCGGCATTCTCCACCCACCATGAGTAGGGGCGGTTCTTTATCATGGCCGAAGCTACTTCGGCATCCTCCCACTCTGAAAACCCGGGGAGGATATCCCAAAGGACAGCGGGAACTTCATCGTCCCGCCCAGAAGCGCTCGGCCCCTCCGTTCTCTGAGGAGGAGCCGAGGAAATTGGAGTCGCCCTAATCCCTTCAGCAGGGTCAGACTCTAGCCTTTGTCCATTCCAGGTCCCAATCCTGTTCCTAGGATCGGGAATTGGCCTTGCTCTTCTTGGAGCACGGGCTCTACCCCTAACTCCTCTTGCCATTGATAATTTCGAAGAAATAAGTCGACAAAAGAGGGAAGGAGTTCGAATTCGAAGAAAAATAAACTAAAATCAAAGGAATTTACCTTAATCTGAAGCGAAAGTTGCCGATTTACGAGTTCGTAGTGGCAAGTCTCAGTTTCTAAGCTTACTGCTCGGGGAATTTGCGAAGTTTTGATGCGGGTTCTTGGGTTCTCTCGAGAATTCTGGGTTTGTGTTGGTGAATAAGTGAGGAGAGATGTCGCGCCTCTGATTATATCTCCAGAGATGGGAATACGGGGAGTCCGCGTTTCAATTTCTCTTAAATACCCCACTAAGTAACCGTTAAACACACGACCTTGCGATTAAACTGCCCATTATCCGTCCAACTTCCACAATCATCCGCCTTAACCGTTGTTATCTCATTAATTACGGTTTAAATTCAAATTTTTGGATTAATTAAATCATTCACTTCCCTCCTTTTCTGATTATATCAAACCCGACCCGTCATCCTTCCAAATCGGGTCTGGGGGGCAAGTTGTTTGGGTCCAATTTAGTCCAATTGGGCTTAGGCATTAAATGATCCAATTAAAAGCCCAAGGTCAAGGTTCATCTCTCCAATTGTGCTAAAGTCAAAGATCAGCCCTCAAGGCAAGCCAATTGGGCTAAGGCCCAACTTCTCCATGTATGAAGAGGTATAAAAGCCATCAATATTACATTTTTACATTCATTCTCATGAATTCAAGCAAAGCCTCAAGCAACTAATTCTCTTGCATAGTCTTCTCTTTCAACACATTGTACTGACTTTAGCATCGGAGGGGCCTTCCTCGGCAACACCCCCGAGGCTAGTTTACGTGTGTTTACTGTGCAGGAAACCTTCGGCCCAACATTACTTGGACCGAATCTAGTCTTCTTTGTTTCATCGGACCTTCGGCAAGGTCCTATTGTTTTCACCCGAAACACCATCTTTACATGTACACGTAAATGAATAGCTTTGGCATTGTGTAACTAATACGGTTTTCATATTAGACCATTTATGTTACGACCAGCTCAATCCAATATCGTCTTTACATGTACTGACGTACACCTAAATGAGCAGCTTTGGCATTGTGTGACCAATAATTTGCCATAAACTTATGAAGCTAAGGCATGCACGTGTGAAAACCACAATGAGCTGAGCTGTTCTGAGAAACACTTGCTACCACACGTGCGTACCATTCCATAACCACTTCTTTTTTAGACTTATGAATGTTTTTTTGGGAATGTGGACATGATTTCCCATTTAAGCTTTTTATTATTTTATAATCTTTAAAAAATTGTTATTGGGACCCACTATGTTGTCTAGTTGCGGGTGCATTGTATTTTCATGCACCGTCCATTACATTATCCACATATGCATTTTGATTATCAAGGCCAACTAAAGTACTAAACCTACAATTATTGACTTAAAATAATGCTTTAATGTCTAATATATATCCACTTAGTTTAACTTTTTATACATTATTTTCAATTATAGTTTGTATTTATATACCTCAATTTTTTTTTTATGGTATTAGCAATTGTTGTGTTGGACATCTTGATTAATCATGATTAACGCTATGTTTAACAGCTAAATTGAATGATATAACTTATTAATTAACCTAATTAAAAATTATTATTGAATATGCAGAATCAAAAAGAATATATATGTGTGAATATTCTAGAAATTTGGTATTAGCCATCCCTTTGATAGACAACTTAACCAGCCAAATCACTTTATTGATTATCTAAATCAAGATCAATTATACAAGAATATGTTTTATGTACTAATCTATAGTAATTACACATAGAATCAACAAGAATCTGCATGATTAATATTAATTTAACAATTACTTTGTACTTCTTTTGTATTTATATGATAATTTTGCATTAAAAAATTATTTCCATACTAACAATGATTAGCACTATAACAATAAAAATAATGTAGAAATTGCCAAATTAATAAATGACCAACATGAATACGTAGAATTTGACACATAGGAATCACATGCCGACCTAAAAATATAAATGGGAGCCAAATATGTAATTGCAAAAGGCAGGAATTGATTAGAAGTCCAAATTAAAAATTTCTAAAAAGAGAAATAAACTCATGATATTACTGGAAATACATTCCTTGCAAAACAATTATCAAAAAGACTTGCGTGGACCTGGTCCACAATAATATTATTGTGGACCAAAGGTATATACACACGCAACTGACATTATATTGAATATAGTGACCATTATTTTTAACATAGTAACCTTATTTTTAACATAGTAACCTTTATTAAAACTACTACAACGTTTAATAATATTGTGAACTTGAAATACGACGCTATTACCCTAATTTTAGCATAGTAGCCTTTATTATTCATATTGATCAGTATATAAAATATTTCATTACAAAAATAACCACTTAGGCCTATATATTACCAAAATGATTTTTATTTCAACATAGTGACTTTTTTTTAAATTATAGTGACCTTTTTTTGTTAATAAAACAACCATACTTTCTCTAATATTAGTGGTCCACAATAAATTAGTGTGAACCAGGTCCATTTAAGAATTTGTACAATTATTAGTTAATGACATTTTAACTTAAATTAATAAGTGTTGAAAATTGCTTCACAAAATGTAATCCTCAATCAAATCAATATACAATACAAGTAAGTTATGTGTTCTAAATTATTAGCACACAGTATAATCAACAGTATAAGACATTAAAACGGTATCAACTCATAAAAATGACCGATCTTTTTATTTAAATACTCAATTTAAATGGTTTGGAGTTTATGTGTATTTAGAGCATCTAATTTTGTGTGGATATGATAACAAGCTAGAAACATATTCTTATCAATAAGAATGATCAAGGCATATTCTTATCACGTGGTAGATTCCTACAAGTATGATGTTCCTAACTTCCTAACATAGTAACATTGATAATTTGATATTAATGAATAATGATATATCAACCTAATATTGCATCCCAACGAATAAAGCATATGCAATACATACGAATATTCTCCCTGTTTTTTCCCCTCTTTAGAGGGAGCAGTCATATCACTCAATTTCACTCTGATGAATTGCGCATGCTCTTGCCAAAAAAAAAAAAAAAAAAAAAAGAACTTTATTCCTTTTTTTTTCCTTTTTTTTTTGACAAAAACTTTATTCCTTTTTGTGTGTTCTTATTTGAATTTTATTTTTGCAAATTAAAAAATCAAAATTGAAGCAACAAAATGAAGTTGAAATATCAACAAATTAATTATGAAGCATATTTTGCTCACTTAAATTGCCATTTTGCATGTAATTCTTAAATCTTAATTGTAAAAAATCGAAGCCCTAATCTCACAAAGAAATTAATTTGCGGAAAATTAATTGAAGAAAAAACTAAGGATCGAAGAAAAATCTCTAGAAATTAGAGAGGTTGTGATATCATGTTAAAGTAGAGAAAGATTGGAGAAAACGGGTTAAGCTTTGCATTTCATATATCGACAATATAGATACATAGTACACAATACAAAAGGAATCCCTAACTTGCCTAAAATTCCTAACAAGATAAACTTGACATAAATACAATATTTAACATAATATAAAACCGACCACTAATAATATGATAACTGAATTAACTCATAAACTCACAAATTCACAAATGAGTGCAATAACATTCATTAAACATTCCAATTTATTTACGAATATTCAATTCCCCTTACTTAATTAAGGTCTTATTGATTACATTATAAATTTAATCATAGTAGCTAGGTTAGTAGTATAATAAAAATATATATCATGAAAAAGACTCAACATGCAACAATGAGATTTTGCAAATTAAATTTGACATGCCTTTGATGATCAAACACGTTGAAGGAATAAGGGCTTGTTCTCTTACATTGAAATTCAATTCAATTCAATTCAGTTCAGTTCAGTTCAGTTCAGCTTAGTTCAGTTCAATTTAGTTCAGTTCAGCTCAGTTCAGTTCAGTTCAGCTCAGCTCAGTTCAGTTTGGTTCAGTTTAGCTCTTAATTTCTTTCTCTTATAAAATATTCAGTTCAGTTCAGCTCAGCTCAGTTCAGTTCAGTTCGGTTCGGTTCAGTTCAGCTCAGTTCAGCTCAGTTCAGTTCAGTTCGATTCAGTTCAGTTCAGTTCCGTTCAATTCAGTTGAGTTCAGTTGAGTTCAGTCAATGAGAACAGGCCCTAATTCTGATTCGTGATGGAAGAATATTAATCACTTTTCTTAACTTTATTTCTAAGATAAATATTTTTTTTTCCACATCACTAACCCACTAAGCTATCCACTATATTATGTTGTCACTTTCATATTACAAAAAGAATATAGTACTTTCTCTGTACCTTAATTAGATTCATATACTTCTCTCTATTATGTAAGGAATAAATATTAGAAATAAGAATCTAATAAAAGGACAAAAGGAGTAGATAGTTTTATTGAATCATATACCTCGGATATGGTTATGATGCATGGCAAAATTCGCAATTATGCTAAATTAGTTTTTCCAAGATTTTTATTACTACCTCCGTTTCATATTATTTGCAACGATTTGACATAAAGTAGAGAGGTAGTAATAACATGCACCTACCGGGCTACCATTGTATGTTGTTCTACATACAACACCATTAAAATTTTGACACATCATTAGAAAAAGGAAGAAAATTAGAAGTCAAATATAAATGGAATATAATGGAACTTGGGCCCATTATTCTAGCCAATCAAAACATGACAAATTAGAGTTGTATGTAGAGACCACATACAATAATTGTATGTGTTAATGTGAAGCCTTTAGCCCGTGTAGAGCTGATACACATATAATAAGACGACGTTAATTAATTCTAATATGACTTTTAATACTCCATATTCCATATATTTCATAAAATTCACCTATATTATCTTAGAATTTAATTTGCGTATGAATATTATTCTTTGTACCTATTCTTATCATAAACTGGTCGGTGAAGAAATTTCAGGCCTAACACTTCCATTTTCTTACCTTGCAAAAACATCAAAGAGCACTACAAGAAGTCAACAGCTTAGAGGTTGCTTACATGAATTACTCCGTAATATATATTGGTTAAATATAAAAACATCAATATGATGATAAACTACCCTTGAAAAATCAGCGAATTATTTAAGTAATTTTGGTCTATAACGCAAAACAATCGAAACTTTTACTAAATTCTAAGAGGTGAGTAATTAAAACATTACTACATTGTCATAATTTATGCAACAAGCAAAATATACATCACGACAACACCCCCTTTCAATTTTTCACATCGTTTATTACATACTTTTGACAAAGGTTAGAATAGATGACCGAAAGTGCAATAAAAAAAAAGTAAACCTGATTATGCATGTCAAAATGGAAATTAAAGAGTATAATTGCACTTAGGTTAGTGTGAAAAATAGTTGAAATCTCTCACCCAACAATGAATATTATTTTCTTTTTAGCTACAAAGTAAATACACATAGAGCTAACGGGTCGGGTTTTGGTCAGGTAAGAGTGGGTCAGGTTAACTCAGGTTGGGTCAATTCGGATTAATTCCATAACCTATGCGGTTCGGGTTTGGGTTGAGTCATGCTTGAGTCGGGTCACGTCGGGTCATACTTCTTATCGGGTTTGGGTCGGGTTAATAACAGGTCGATTTACATTCGGATCGGGTGAACAATATGTCGAGTTTAATTCGGGTTTTCACGGGTTAGGGTAATTCTCGGGTTCGAGTCGGGTTCAGTTCAAGTCGATAATTTGCCGATTAGAATCAGGTCAGGTCATTCTCGAGTTTGAGTCGGGTTCGGTTCAAGTCAATAATTTGCCGGTTAGAATCAGGTCGGGTCATTTTAAAGTCGGGTTAGTCTCGGGTTCAAGTCGGGTTCGGTTCAAGTCAATAATTTGCAGGTTATAATCAGGTTTGGTCATTTCCAAGTTGGGTTATTCTCGGATTCAAGTCGGGTTATTTTCAAGTCAATAATTAATTTGCAAGTTACAATCAGGTCAGGTCATTTCCAATTCAGGTCATATTCAGGTTCAACTAACTATAAATGGATAATTATCATTATCAAGCTAATTATTTCCTTTGACTATAATATATATGGCAATATACTAGAGAACTATAGTCTATAATTTGGGAAGATAATTATCTCCTTTGACCATACAACAAATATATACTATATTTAATTCTAAAACTTGAGGATGATGCTCCTTTCTTTTGCTGGCCTGGCCTCGACCGATTTGGTCTTCCTAGACAAAATGCTTTGATCAACAATAATAAGGTGGTCTAAATTTCATTTAAGGTGATTTGAAATCGGGTCAGAAATAATTTGGGTTGAATTTAGGTCGGGTCAATAACAAGTCATGTTGATTTCGAGTCGGGTTAGTAACCAATCAGGTTGAAATTTTTGGTCGGGTTAGTAATAGGTCTGGTAAAATTCGAGTCGGGTCAATAACAAGTCGGGTTGAATTTGGGTCAGGTTAATTTCAAGTCGGGTTGATTTCGGTTCGGGTTTGTAATAGGTTGGGTTTAATTCGGGTCAGGTTAGGATCGGGTCAGGTTTGTAACAAGTCGGGTTAAATTCGGGTTTTGGCAGGTTAAAACGGGTTTGGGTCAATTTCGGTTCAAGTCAGGTTCGGTGCAAGTTAATTAAATTGGTCGTTATAAACCGGTAAATCGGTGCAAGTTGTAAACCGGTAAATTAGTTGTTTAAAGGAATATTGGATGGTTCCACCCACCCAATTGGACTCCCGTAGGATATCAGGGACCATGATAAACATTTCAGCAATTTTTATTCCGGGCGAAAAAAAGTAAAAAATTTCTAAAATTGAAGGCCCGTTTTTTGAAAATTTTTAGAGGTTTTGGGGTCCGATGTCGCAAAGTCTTGAGATTTTAGGGAAGACATCTGGGGGTCATAAAATGTCGTTTGGAACCATATATGATCATTATATGTTGTCATAGATGTTCGTGCGTGGTAGGCTTGAGTTAATGAAATCGGTGCAAGTTGTAAATCGGTAAAAAGGTCGTTTAAAGGCAAATTGGATGGTTACACCCACCCAATTGGACGCCCAGAGGGTATTAGGGACCATGGTAAACATGTTGGAAAATTTTATTTCGGGCGAAAAAAGTCAAAAATTTCAAAATTGAAGGCTAATATCCACGCATTTTGCGAAATTTTGGATGTTTCGGGGTCGGTGTTGAAAAGTCTTGAAATTTTAGGGAATACATCTCAGGGTCATATAATGTTATTTGGAACCATATATAATTATTATTTGTTATCATAAGTATTTGTGGTATTAGGGTATTAGGGTCTTAACACTTTTCGCCTTCAAAAAAGTCACAAGATGTATTCCCTAGGGTCTTAACACTTTTCGCCACCGAGCCCCTTAGCCTTCAATTTTGGAATTTTTTGACTTTTTTCGCCCGGAAATAAAAATTGCCGAGATGTTTACCATGGACCCTAATACCCTCCGGGAGTCCAATTTGGTGGGTGGAACCATCCAATTTGCCTTAAAACAATCAATTTAGCAATTCGCAACTTGCATCGATTTTGTGAACTCAAGCCTACCACAGACATTTATGACATCATTTAGTGATCATATATGGTTCCAACCAGAATTATATGACCCTAAGATGTATCCCCTAGGGTCTTAACACTTTTCGCCACCGGGCCCCTTAACCTCAAAAATTTCTCAAAAAGCGTGGATACTAGCCATCAATTTTGGAATTTTTTGACTTTTTTTCGCCCGGAAATTAAAATTGCCGAGATGTTTAACATGGTCTCTAATACCCTCCGGGAGTCCAATTAGGTGGGTGGAATCATCCAATTTGCTTTAAATCGATCAATTTACCAATTCGCAACTTACACCGATTTTGTGAACTCAAGCTTACCACGGACATTTATGACAATATATAATGGTCATATATGGTTCCAAACGTCACTATATGATCCTAAGATGTATCGCCTAGGGTCTTAATACTTTTCGCCACCGAGCCCCGTAACCTCAAAAATTCCTCAAAAAGCGTGGATAATAGCCTTCAATTTTGGAACTTTTTGAATTTTTTTCGCCTGGAAATAAAAATTGCCGAGATTTTTCCTCCGGGAATCCAATTGAGTGGGTGGAACCATCCAATTTGCTTTAAAACGATCAATTTACCAATTCGCAACTCTCTCCGATTTTGTGAAATCAAGCCTACCACGGACATTTATGACAATATATAATGGTCATATATGGTTTCAAACGGCACTATATGATCCTAAGATGTATCACCTAGGGTTTTAATACTTTTCGCCACCGGGCCCCGTAACCTCAAAAATTCCTCAAAAAGCGTGGATAATAGCCTTCAATTTTGGAACTTTTTGACCTTTTTTCTCCTGGAAATAATAATTGTCGAGATGTTTACTATGGTCCCTAATATCCTTCGGGAGTACAATTGAGTGGGTGGAACCATCCAATTTGCCTTAAAACGATCAATTTACCAATTCGCAACTCTCACCGATTTTGTGAACTCAAGCCTACCATGGATATTTAAGACACCATATAATGGTCATATATGGTTCCAAACGGCATTATATGACCCTAACATGTATTCCCTAGGGTCTTAACACTTTTCGCCACCAGGCCCCTTAACCTCAAAAATTCCTAAAAAAGCGTGGATACTAGCCTTCAATTTTGGAATTTTTCGACTTTTTTTTCGCCCGGAAATAAAAATTGCCGAGATGTTTACCATGGTCCCTAATACCCTCCGGGAGTCCAATTAGGTGGGTGGAACCATCCAATTTGCCTTAAAACGATCAATTTACCAATTCGCAACTTGTACCGATTTTGTGAACTCAAGCCTACCTCGGACATTAATGACAATATATAATGGTCATATATGATTCCAAACGTCACTATATGATCCTAAGATGTATCGCCTAGGGTCTTAATACTTTTCGCCACCGGGCTCCGTAACCTCAAAAATTCCTCAAAAAGCGTGGATAATAGCCTTCAATTTTGGAACTTTTTGATTTTTTTTCGCCCGAATATAAAAATTGCCGAGATTTTTACTATGGTCCCTAATATCCTCCGGGAGTCCAATGAGCGGGTGGAACCATCCAATTTGCCAATTTACCAATTCGCAACTTGCACCGATTTAGTGAACTCAAGCCTACCACAGAAATTTATGACAATATATAATGGTTATATACGGTTTCAAACGGCACTATATGATCCTAAGATGTATCGCTTAGGGTCTTAATACTTTTCGCCACCGGGCCCTGTAACCTCAAAAATTCCTCAAAAAGCGTGTATAATAGCCTTCAATATTGGAATTTTTTGACTTTTTTTCGCCCGGAAATAAAAATTGGCGAGATGTTTACCATGTTCCCTAATACCCTCCGGGAGTTCAATTAGGTGGGTGGAACCATCCAATTTGCCTTAAAACGATCAATTTACCAGTCCGCAACTTGCACCAATTTTGTGAACTCAAGCCTACCACAGACATTTAAGACATCATTTAGTGATCATATATGGTTCAACCGACATTATATGACCCTAAGATATATCCCCTTGGGTCTTAACACTTTTCCCCAACGGGCCCCTTAACTTCAAAATTTCCTCAAAAAGCGTGGATAATAGCCTCAATTTTGAAATTTTTTGACTTTTTTTCGCCCGAAAAAAAAAATTGCCGAGATGTTTACCATGGTTTCTAATACCCTCCGAGAGTCCAATTAGGTGGGTGGAACCATTTAATTTGCTTTAAAACGATCAATTTACCAATCCGTAACTTGCATCGATTTTGTGAACTCAAGCCTACCACAGACATTTATGACGTCATTACTGATCATATATGGTTCCAACCGGAATTATATGACCCTAAGATGTATCCCCTAGGGTCTTAACACTTTTCGCCACCAGGCCCCTTAACCTCAAAAATTTCTCAAAAAGCGTGTATACTAGCCTTCAATTTTGGAATTTTTTACTTTTTTCGCCCGGAAATAAAAATTGTCGAGATGTTTAACATGGTACCTAATACCCTCCAGGAGTCCAATTAGGTGGGTGGAACCATCCAATTTGCCTTAAAACGATCAATTTACCAATCCGCAACTTGCACCGATTTTGTGAACTCAAGCCTACCACGTTCATTTAAGACACCATATAAAGGTCATATATGGTTCTAAACGACATTATATAACTCTAACATGTATTCCCTAGAGTCTTAACACTTTTCGCCACAAGGCCCCTTAACCACAAAAAGCGAGGATAATAGCCTTCAATTTTGGATTTTTTTGACTTTTTTTCGCATGAAATAAAAATTGCCGAGATGTTTACCATGATCCCTAATACCCTCCGGAGGTCCAATTAGGTGGGTGGAACCATCCAATTTGCCTTAAAACGATCAATTTACCAATCCGCAACTTGCACCAATTTTGTGAACTCAAACCTACCACAGATATTTATGATATCATTTAGTGATCATATATGGTTCCAACCGGAAATATATGACCCTATGACGTATCCCCTAGGGTCTTAACACTTTTCGCCACCAGGCCCCTTAACCTCACAAATTTCTCAAAAAGCGTGGATACTAGCCTTTAATTTTGGAATTTTTTGACTTTTTTTCGTCCGGAAATAAAAATTGCCGAGATGTTTACTATGGTCCCAAATACCCTCCGGGAGTCCAATTAGGTGGGTGGAACCATCCAATTTGCCTTAAAACGATCATTTTACCAATCCGCAACTTGCACCGATTTTGTGAACTCAAGCCTATCACAAACATTTATGACATCATTTAGTGATCATATATGGTTCCAACAAGAATTATATGACCCTAAGATGTATCCCCTAGGGTCTTAACACTTTTCGCCACCGGGCCCTTTAACCTCAAAAATTTCTCAAAAAGCGTGGATACTAGCCTTTAATTTTGGAATTTTTTGACTTTTTTTCGCCCGGAAATTAAAATTGCCGAGATGTTTACCATGGTCCCTAATATCCTCCGGGAGTCCAATTAGGTGGGTGGAACCATCCAATTTGCCTTAAAACGATCAATTTACCAATTCGCAACTTGCACCGATTTTGTGAACTCAAACCTACCACGAACATTTATGACAATATATAATGGTCATATATGGTTCCAAACGAAATTATATGACCCTAAGATGTATTCCCATGTGTCTTAACACTTTTCTCCACCAGGCCCCTTAACCTCAAAAATTTCTCAAAAAGCGTGGATAATATAGCCTTCAATTTTGGAATTTTTTTGACCTTTTTTTCGCCTGGAAATAAAAATTGCCGAGATGTTTTCCATGGTCCCTAATACCCTCTGGGAGTCCAATTAGGTGGGTGGAACCATCCAATTTGCCTTAAAACGATCAATTTACCAATTCGCAACTTGCACCGATTTTGTGAACTGAAGCCTACCACGGACATTTATGACAATATATAATGGTCATAAATGTTTCAAAATGGCACTATATGATCCTAAGATGTATCGCCTAGGATCTTAATTCTTTTCGCTACCGGGCCCCATTGAAGGAGTTATGTCTTCGTCGTGTGCAATTACTAGATATATAAATGGATCAAATTATGGAGATAATTAAGTTCGTACATTTGGGTCGTCGTTTTGCCATAGCTAGAGGTACTAACGATCTTTGGACTAGTAAAATAGCCCAAAGCCCAATTGGACGGATCCTATAAGGTCACACCAAGGGGCTAGATCAAGCATTAGAGGACGAGACCCACTACAATGCAAGAAAAAGAAGAATTAGCAACTGATTTTTGCGACTACCATAATAAGCAGTTGCAAAAATTATATTTGCAACTGAAAAAGACGAGTAGTCGCAAATTTTGCAACCAATTTTACATAAGTTGCTATGTGGTCACTAATTAACAACTGTTTTTTGCGACTACCAAATAATCAGTTGCAAAAATTTTTTTTGCGACTAAAAAATAATAGTTGCAAATTTTGCAACCGATTTTTTAGTAGTTGCTAATTGGTTGCTAATCAGCGACACTCTTATAATTTTTTTGCGACTAAATTATAGTTGCCAGGGTTAATTATTTTGAAACCATTTTTTAAAAACATTTGTGACTACTATTGCAACTAACATGATAGTCACTACCATTATTTTTAAAATTTATTAATAAAGAAATTAAAAACGTATATAGTATAATAAATTGTTGCCTAAAAAAACAAGAACTAACTATCACTCCTTAATCCTTATTATTCATAATCGCAGTACATACTCTTCTTCCTTTAAAAAAAAACAAACCAAAGGCTTCCATGGCGAATTTCAAAACCAAGTTCAGAACTTCAGAGTGAACTTGTTGCCGTCGTTTTCATCTTCCGTCGCTGCTAGCACATCTCATCCCAGGCTAGTTACGTATTCTTCCCCTTCCTACCGTCCATTCCATCTTTCTCTTAATACAATTTGAGGTTTTTTGTCCAATTTTTTATTTTATTTTGGTTTCCATTGCGAATTGCGGATCGATTTTAATCTAATTATTGTTTGAAATGCGTATTGATTGAGTTGTGAATTGATTTTAATCTAATTATTGATTAAATTGATTGAATTGCAAAATGATTGAGTTGCGAATTGATCTGACTTTAATTTGGTTTCCATTTGAATTGCGTTGATTGAATTGATTTTAATTTGGCTGCCAATTGCTTAATTTAGGGTTATCATTGAAGTCAATTAATGTGAAACCATTCAAAATTGATTGATTATTTAGTTTGTGTATGCGAGATAGCTACAAAATAGCAACCTAGTATTAATTTGAATCGTGAAAGTCCGTTATTTTCCATATTCATTATTTGTTATGTAAAAATAAAAAGTACATTTACCCCACCATCATCTGCATCAAATTATTAGTTAATGCACAATGAAGTGCTCAATTGGATATATAATAGTAGAATTGACTAAACAAAACTGAAAGCCTCGCTGATGCACAAGTTTTATATTGAGAAATGGACTACAACAAACATGTCATGTATATGTAATGTAATTATGATTCTTGTTTTCCCATTTCCTAATTAAGGTTAAATGAAACAGATTTGCAATGGTTAGATTTATGACAGTTAAGCTGTGAAAGTATTGTGAGCGGAGTTGAGGTTATCTATGTTTTGGTTGGGGTTTATAAAATCAATTCCACTAACTGAATAGTAGATTTCCATACTTATTGCAGTCCTTGTGTGTGTTATTGTTAGTAATACATTTGGTGATGGAGTGGTACCAAATTTTCGAAAAATGGTTCATTGATGTATATTATTTGCTGTAGAAATGATTCATTGGTTTATAATATAAATGCCTCGTAAAGCTGGGTGATCCACACTACAGGGACGGTTGCAAATTCTTGCTAATAGTGGCATAAGACTCATCTTAGCTTTGGGTTTACCTTTCATTCTTGTCTGATCTCTTTGTTTAATTTTTTTTTTATTTGTGTGCAAGGGAATTACTTAATAAACTAATTGGCTACAAGAGGGTTGGAATTACAACACTTTGTGATACAATCTCTCATTCAACTGCTGTGTAGGCTCACAAAGTTTAATTTGGTAGGTTTGATGATTATAGATTCAGGGACGTGGTAAAAGAGTCCATGAGCTTTCTTAGCTAGGTGCTTATTGTTGTAAATATGCTTGTTGATTTCATTTGTAAGGTTGACGCAGTACTCAAGAGCAGGTGTTTAGTAGATAAGTCTTGATGCTTCCTTTTAGTTTTTGGCTAAAGCTTGTTCCAATTAGCTTGCACTTCACATAAATTAGTTCTCACACTAACATAGTAGCTTCAAGGAAATGGTCTTTCCTGTAAGAAAAAACAAAAACAAAAAAATAAAAGAAATGTTCTTCAGAAGAGGAGATGACAAACAGAACACTAACATACACACACACACACACAGCTAAAACTCTTTCTCTTTCTACTACACACACACAGCTAGAACAAGTGGATTTGAGTCCATGATTTGTGATCCATGATATACAATTATAATCTTATTAAAAATTAAAGCAATCTCAAATTTACTGAAAATGTTTAATAATACTCTCTATATTTCGAATCTGGTTTCAAGTGTTATTGATTGTTCTTATCTATAGTCTTATTAAGGGTTTTTTAATTTTATTACTTTGTATGCTGGAAAATAAGTCCTTTTGTGCCTATTTTATGATTTGAAATATTTAGTAGGTACTAGGCTCAGCTGCAAAAAAAACTTAATATACCTGGCTGTAATGGCCGATGCTCAACCGCCAGCGACCAGCATCATAAGGTTTTATTTTTTATAACAAACTGATTGGATATTGTGCATTGCGATCTTATTATGAATATCTATCAAATAAATGATCTGAACCTGTTATTAGTTCTTTGTTTTTGGCTTATTGTCATAGATTTTGGAATGTGATCAGAATATCATTAAATCAAGTGTATAAAATGAAGTGTTCTAACTCACTGCATTAGTTGTTGATACTTTGGTATTTTAGGCCCTGAATGTGTACTTATAAGAGGAAGTCTATATTCCTTCCATGCCTCCTAGGCTGCCACCTCTTCATATCTTCCCCTGTCCCCTCTCTTTTCGTGCTTCTTTCTAACATTTGGCACTTGAGAGATTTGGGTGGAAGAAAAAATTGACTGCTGATTTTTAGTAGCCTCTATCGAGTAATGTCTCCGTGTTGTCAAATTTTGACAATTGTGTTTTGTAAATTCTAATGCATATGGTTTCAACTTGGATAATCATGTGCAGCATACATATACTTGGAGACCTGAGTTTGAGGAAAGCCAAAAAATGGCGGCAGAAAGTTTAAAATATGCCAAGGAAATTGCTGAAAATCATGAGATAGAAAAAGCAACATGAAAGAAGAAAAAAAATTGCTATGCACAAAACATCGAAGGATATTACAACCCTTGTCCAACATTACTGTCTTACTAAGCCTCCTACGTCTACTCTCACCCGCTCTCGTGATACATCTAAGTGATTTTTAATTTCTTGGTGATAATTTTGTGAACAACTAATCTTCAATACATATTTGTATATCGTTATTAGTATTTATTGGAAGTAGTTTATATGAGAGGTGATTTTGAAAAAAATTAGTCGTATGGTTGAGAATGTTGTTTTTTAATACATTGATACAAAACTGATGATAATTTTGATTTATTAATATGGTTTGGATATTTGAATAAATTTGACATTTTTTTTTGTGAAAGATATTGGTCCTCGCTAAATTATGGTCTCCAAATATTGGTAGTCAGTCGCTAGATTTTTGCGACTGCGTATTTGTTTTAGAGAATGAGTGCTTAGTTGCAAAATAATTGGTCTCAGTTGTATAATCCGTCGCAAAAAAATTAGTCTTGTAATCGCAAATTCGTCGCAAAATAACTAGTCTTTGTCGTCGCAAAAGTTTAGTCTCGCAGTCGCAAAATTTTGGTCTAGTAGTCGCTAATCCGTCACAAAACATTGGTCTCCGTAGTTGCTAATTCGTCGCAAATATTTTACAACGGACAGTGATTTAGTTGCTAAAATTTTGAAGTTAGTCACTAAATGGTAGTTGCAAAGTCGTTGCAAATCCGTTGCTAAATTTGCGACTATCCAAAAATAAGTCGCAAAAATAGCTTTGCGACGAGGTGTTTAGCGACTAACCAAAGTAGTCGCAAATCTGTTGCAAATCCATTTTTACGACAGATTTGCGACTACTTTGGCCGTCGCTAATTTGCCTTTTCTTGTAGTGACCCCTCATGGGCCTCATCACTCTAGGTGGCCGGCCATATGGAGGATTAGAAGGTGTTTTGAGCTTCGTGCCCTAGTCTAATTATAATGAGATTATAAATAGACTAGGTGCCTAGGTTTGCAAGCACGGTGTACGCAATTAATTGATCAGTGTGATCAAACCCTAGTTAGCAAACACGAAACCCAACTCCTCTCATAGTCCTCTCTTACACGGCTCTCTCCTCCTCCTTATTGGCGCCAATGGTGTCTCGTGGTGGTGGTGTTTTGTGCGGTGGTCGGTTGTCCATAAAGGTGGTGATCGCGGTTTTCCTCAATCACTCGACCAATCTAGTATTGGTGGACGGCTCGTTCGAATCTCGTGGACTAAGTAGAGGAGCAACGCTTGGGGCTCTATTCTCTCCCTGATTTGCCTGTCGAATAGCTTCGTGGAATTCATGTGTCAAAGGTATGATTATGTGTCTTGTGTGTTATGCATGTGATCTTGGGATTGGTACTTGTTTGAATATGATTCATATTATTTCCGCTGTGTAGTACCTATAAACTCCTACAGTGGTATCAGTTAGCCTCTTGCATGAACGCGCTAGATCATAACTATACGATTTTTTGGTGTCCACGTTAGTTTTATAATCAATTAAGAGGGAGAAATTAATTTAATTATGGTTCAATTATTATATTTAATGTGATTAAACTTTTGGAATCAATTAAATGTGATTTAATTATGCTCAAAATAGTCATGAAGAGACTGAATTTTAGCCCTAATATGTTCGAAAACTTCGAACCCCATAACCTTAAATTTCGAATTTTTCGAAAATCCTAGCCCTAAAATATGATTTTTATGCTTGATTTTGATTTAATTCGATTTATTTTATGATTCATAATTTTAATCGGATTGATTTATGCATACAAATGTTTTATGTATGATGATCAATTTAATTTTAAAAGTTAGAATTAAATTAGGATTAATTTTAGAAGAGCCCTAATTTTAAAGTTAAATGTGATTTAATTTTAATCTTATGGACTGATTTAATTTAATTATGATAAGTGTTATTTTAATTAAATTAAAACACAAAAAAAATTGTTTTAGGAGGCCGGCAACCGCGGCTGGGTGGCGCAGCCACGGCGGCTGCCGACCAGGTGGCAGTCCGAGAGGGAGGGCAGGCGGTTAGGGGTGGTTGTGGGCAGCAGCGTGCAAGCGTTGCACGACTGCTGCCACGGCTGCCAGAGCAGCTGCCCGCTGCTTCCTTGCGGCAGTGGCTGCTGTTATGGCAGCCAGCCACCGTGGCTAGCTTCGGCAGC
Organism: Chenopodium quinoa; assembly: GCF_001683475.1. Taxonomy (NCBI): domain Eukaryota; kingdom Viridiplantae; phylum Streptophyta; class Magnoliopsida; order Caryophyllales; family Amaranthaceae; genus Chenopodium; species Chenopodium quinoa. The sequence continues at coordinate 3,063,245 of NW_018743199.1, read as the reverse complement.
CAACCACGGTGGCAGGCGGTGGTGGCTTGCGGTATTTAAAAAAAAAAATTAATGATCTTATTTTAAAAATTATTTCAAGATAATTGTGAATTATTTTGGGATAAAATCAGTTTTATTTTGGATAAGATAGAATATTTTGAAAATATGATCTTTTATTTTTAAAATATAAAATTGATTTTATTTTGATAAAATCTATTATTTTTGGATAAAATCAAATATTCAAAAGTTGTTATATTTGATATTATCCATATTTAATGTTGTTAAATTAATAATTATCCTAATTAAAGTGGTTAATTTTGGATAAGATTGACTAGGATATTCTGAGCATATTCCAAAAGGATAATAATTGATTTAAATAATGTGATTATCCCATAATTAGATTAGGATATAATTGATTTTGAAATTATTTGATTGGCTAGTAATTAGGATAGAATCTTCTAAATTTGTTAGGATAATCATGGAAGATTAAATATGATTTATCTTTCTAGATTGAAATATGATTTGATTCTATCTCATGACTAAATTAAATATATGATATTTTATAAACGGTCATGAATAATATATGATATTATCTAATTATGATTTAAATATAAGATATTTTAGGAAATGCGTTGACTTTATTATGAACATTCGATGTTGTAGTTTAGACAAGCATGTTGAGTGATTTATTATATGACACTTTTATAATATATGATATTATGTTGCTATATATAGACTAGTATGACCCATAGATTCTTAAATACGATCTGCGCATCGTGATGTATTTTTGTAATCTAAATACGGTCTGCATGCCGTTAAGTATTTTTGTAACTTTTATTTAAAGTAAATAGAATAGTTATTTAAATAGTGTTAGTCCAAAGAAGCTCATGAAGTGAAGGCCCAAAGGAGCAAGGTGGATGGAGATCCATAACGATTCAAGTGGGAGCTTTTTCATTTCTAGTTTTCTTAGGACTAAGGGGTCATACTATGTCATGATTTATTGCATTAGTATATTATGCATGTTAGATTTTATTTATGTTGATTGATGATGCGCTAGAGTTCACTAAATAATCACAACATAATAAATCTAGGTCCCAGTAATATTGAGATTGCTTTTCCAATTAAAAACCCGATGAAACCTTTGATATTTATGATGGGTCATGCCAAAACTGGGTGTCATATTATATCTTAGGGGAGTGGGGGTAAAACAAATTTTACACTTTTAATTGGTTATGCTCAACAAGGTTACCTAAAGAGTTTAGAACCTTGAAGCAAAGGAAATAATTAAACATGTGATGATTAATTATTCAACCAAGAGTTACAAGAGTTGTAATCAGTAAAGAGTTTACTCACCTTGAAAATGTAATGGTTGATGGTAGGGCCAAAGTCCGGTCAATTATTGCACAAATAAAGGATCTTGGAATCACTTAAATTCAATTGGGATCAGTTAATTATTGAATAAAGTGTTTTAAAGTTACCAAATGAATGCGTTTATGGTACTTTAATTTTAAATTAAACATAATTATTGAACTTTGCGTTGCCTTATTTTGACATAGATGGGTAGCCGTAATCACAATGACAACAACGTTTACAACCTTCGACCATTCCTTGAGAAGGATAGGTTGACAGGGGATAACTTTTCCACTTAGGAAAGAATGCTAAGACTTGTTCTGAAATCTGAAGGAAAAGAGGATATCATTGACACCCCATTGCCAGGACCTCTGCCAGAAAATCCAACTGCGGCAGAGATCAAGAAGCACAAGGAAGCTCATGACAGAGCTATACCTATCACTTGCTTAATGATTGCTACCATGGAGCCTAGTCTTCAAAAGCGTTTTGAGGACCAAGATGTCTACTCAATCATGCAAGAACTCAAAGCTTTGTTTAAGAAACAAGCTAGAGTTGAAAGGTATGAGCTCCATCGTGATATTTTGGATTGTAGGGTGGAGAAGGGAGCCACAGTTCATGATCATGTTTTCAAAATAATCGGCCTAATTCAAAGTATGGAGAAACTGGGGCACCCATATAGTGATGATTTGGCAACAGACATCATTCTCCATTCACTACCAGAAAGTTTCAACCAGGTTATCATGAATTTTAACATGACTGCCACTGCAAAGACTATGAATCAATTGCATGCAATGCAAGTTAGTGCTGAGAAACAAATCCCTAAGGAACCTAAGAAGGAAGTTCTTATGATTCAAAAGGGAAAGGGGTTCAAGAAGAAGGGGCAAAAGGCTAGTGCTAAGATCAAGGGCAAGCAAGTTGCCAAGGCTCCTGAAAAGCCTAAGACGACTCCAAAGCCCAAGGCTGCAAGTGAAAGTGAATGCTTTTACTGCAAGAAGAAGGGGCATTGGAAGCGAAATTGCCATAAATACCACGACTTCATCAAGAAGAATGGAGCATCAACCTCAGGTACTTAACATTTTAACTTTCACTTAGGTATGTGACACTACTAGAAAACAGTCCATTTCCGACGGAAAAATTCCGTCGGAAAAACCCTGAAATCCGTCGGAAAACACGTTTTCGACGGAAATTCGGTCGGAAGTGGTTGTCGGAAAAAGCTTCGTAGGAAAAAGCACCTTTTTCGTCGGAAATTCCGTCGGAAACACTTTTCCGACGGAATTTTTCGTCGAAGGTGGTATTTCCGGTGCCGGAAAAATCCGTCGTAAATTTCCGACGGATACACTTCCGTTGGAAATTTACGACAGAATTTCCGTCGGAAAATTCTTTTAAGAAATTAAAAAAAAAATACGCCGCACACCACCGGCACGGCGTATCACCGCCACCAACCACCACAATCCATTGCCCGAAGAACCCAGAAAACCCAGCAACCACCCTAACCGAAACAAACCCACCACCCTAACCCACCCCACTTAACCATAACCAACCCAAATCCACATTAACGACCCAAACCAAACCCAGATCTAGTGTTCTAACCAAAAGACCACCCAAAAATTAAAAAAAAAACAAAAAATAAAAGTCACAACATTGCTGCCAAAAACCACCATTACAACCAACAAATCCAAAATTCGACTAAAAAATTAACACAAAAAAAAGAAAAATTAAAATCAGGATAACATACCTTAACACCAACTTGGATCTTGAGTTCTCCTCGAATTTGGTTTCATACGGCTAAATTCGGCCATGAAACCTCTAGATCTAGGGATTTCATGGTCGAATTTGACCATATAAACCATTAATATGAACTAAAAAGACCATGAGCAAAGGAAAAAGAGGAGAGGCGTGAGAAAGAGAACCATCGGCGCCGACCTTCATTAAAGCTTTCAATTTTGAGTTCAATTTAGAGGAGAAAATAGAGGAGATTCGTGAGGAAAGAAGAGAGAAGAGGGGAAAATAGAGAAGATAGAGGAGATCCGTGAGAAAATAGAGAATGAAAGAGGAAAGAGAGAGGAGATCCGTGAGGAGAAGACGAGATGAGAGGAGCAGAAAGAGAAGATGAGAGGATGAGAGGAGAGAAAAGCAAAAGAGAGGCTGAGAGAGGAGAGAGAGCGTATCAGTAAAATAAAAGGGGGAAGAGGCGCCGGTTAAATTAGGGTTTTGGGTGTTTTTTTTTTAACTTAAATTCCGTCGGAAAGGATGTAAATTCTGTCGGTAGCTTTCGATGGAATTTAAATCCGTCGGAAATTTCCGACGGAAATTATATCTGTCGGAAAATATAACATTTCCGACAGAAAATCCGTCGGAAGTGAATAATTTTCCTACAGATTACAATTCCGTCGGAAATTTCCGACGGATTTTCGAATGAAATAAAATTCGTCGGAAATTTCGAACTTTCCGACGGATTTTAGTGTCCGTCGGAACCGTTCCGTCGGAAATGACCTGTTTTCTAGTAGTGTGATACCAAGTTGCAGTGCTTAACATAGTGATGTTGCGCAGGAACTGCAAATAAGTGAAGCTAGAAAGGAAATGGAGCTTGAAGGTGCACTAGAAGTATTTGAGTTGCCAGAGATAGCTTCATAGTTTTAAATTTTGATTAGTTATCATGATTTTAGAACAATTTCCAGTTTTGATGAGACAATATTTCGGTTTTCTTGTTTTGAATACTGAATTTGGTTTACTTGGCTTGGACAAGTGTTGATCCATGACCAAGGTAATAAATTGTTTTCATTTTGCTAGATATGAGTTAATTTTGTGTTATGACATTGATATAAGTAGATCACAAAAATAAGATTTAGATGATTCAAAATACACTTACTTATAACAAGTAAGGTTAGGTCACACTAACCATTTGCACATCTTAAGTAATGGATGGACTCTTATTCTTACATGATTATGAATCACTTGAGAATTAGAAGTCATGCTTGATAAAAGTTAAAATGACCAAGTTGCCTTTTAGTAGAAAGGGTAAAAGAAGCTAAAATGACCTTTTGGTACTCATACATATGATGTATGTGAATCAATAAGTTCAAAACTAGCAAAGGGATTTAACTATTTCATCGCTTTTACTGACGATTTAAGTAAATATATCGATAATTACTTAATGAAGTAAATCTTGGAAACATTGAAATGTTCAAAATTCCAAAAATGAAATGTAAAATCATTTTGAGATAAAAAATTTAACACCACAATATGATTGTTGTGATAAATATTTAACTCAAAAAGGAATGATCATCTAAAGGGAATTGTTGAATTAATTCACAATCCAGAAACATTACAATTGAAGTGTATGTTTATGAAGAAGGAATCAAACTTTGCTTGCCATTGTTCGATCCAAGATTTAATGATTTAAAAATATCACTTTGAGGATATACATTACAACAACAATTTCAAATATACTAAACAGGAAACTTAACCAAAACAGTAGAAAAGATGTCATAAGAGTTATGATTTGGAAATGTTCCAAAAGTTATCTTTTATAAATAGGATTAAGGGTTATGAAATCAACGTAAAATGTTTACAAAGATAACATAATACACCCTAAATCAGAAAAGTAGTTCTTCATGGGTTTTCTCATGGAAACTAAGAGGTATTATTCCTACAATCGCGTAGAAACAAAATGTTTATTGCTCGCGATAATGTCTTTATAGAAAGAATGTCTTCCTACAAAGCCAAGTGGGATTAAAGTTAGATCTTGATGAGATTCAAGACGAGCAACAAATGGATGTGGATAACACTACATCAGAGACGAAGGCATATGAAATCAGCTAATTTGATAAACCATGTGTCGAAGCAAGCTAATTCCACTAGTAAGGCTTCTATCGTCCCACTAGAATGAAAGGCTTCAAAGAGTTGAAGAGAATAATTCTATTGTTGCTCATACCTATCGTAGGTGACTTAGGATCAAAACAAACAGTTTGTTGAAATTCTGAGAAAAGATGAATTCTAAAATTTTCTTATTAGAACGGTTAGAATCCATGGCCTACAATCAAGCTTTGGATAAGTGCCAACTCAGGAAATGGCTTAAAGCCATGAAATCCAGTATGGACTCCATGTTTGTAAAAATGTGTTAGTCCATAATAGTCTTACAAATAGGGTCAAACCTATTAGTTGGGTAAGCCTATTCGGATTATTCTAGTTATGGAGATCAAAAATCACCTTTATGAAATGTTCTTGATGGTGAGAATGTATATGATACAACCTAAGAGTTTGAAATCCAGAAATTCCTAGAAAGTTTTTGCAAACTTCAGAAATTCATTTTATGGATTGAAGTAAGCATCAGGGAGTTGGAAAATTCGTTTTGATTAGGCAATCAAACAGTTTGATTTCCTTAGTAGAACGAAAGAATTCTTGTAGAGACAAGAAGTTTAGTGGGAGCAATTGGTATTTTAGTCTAGTATGTAGTTGACATACAGTTCATATGAAATGATATATCAATGCTTGAATAAGTCAAGCAGTGGTTAGAAAGATTGTTTCAATATGATAGACTTAGGAGATGTTGAGTACATATTGGGAATTAAAATCCATGAAGTGAATCTTGAAGAATGATTGGAATGAATCGAGAGACTTATGTTGATAAGGATCTTGACAAGTTCATGAAGCAAGACTCTAAGATAGGATATCTTCCCATGTTTCATAGTAATACACTCAGTAAGACTCAGTGCCTTCAAAAAGCTAATAGAGTTGAGTTGTATGGATAATGTACCTTATGCTTCTTTAAAAGGATCCATTACATGTGCCATGAAATGTACAATGCAAGATTTTGCATATGACTTTTGCATGTGTAGCAAGTTTCAAGCAAAATCAGAATAAGCATATGGAGAATTACCAAGAACAGATCCTTGTGTACTTGAGAAGCACTAAAAGGAATTCTTCTAGCTGTTGTGTTAAATGGTAATTTAAGCAAGTTGTCAAAAGGTTACACGAATGCAAGTTTTCCAAATAGGCGAGATGATTCTAGATGGTGATCTAAATGCATATTTGTGTCTGGATGGAAAAGGACAGTGAGCTTGAAGAGTTCAAAGCAGAGCACTGTTGCATACACAATGTTAGAATATGTGTATTAAACTATAGTCAGATAGTTTTAGAGGAAGTTCGGATTAGAATGTCATGTGACTAATAGGTCACCTTTGCCCAAGAACAAAGGGGCCAGAGTCACATCACAAATCCAAACAAAAGGATAAGAGATATCACCTCAATTATGAGATCATTGACCAGTGGAAGGTCGTGTTCTGCAAAGTTTTATTATGAGTGAGAAATCACTAAACCCCTTCCATGGACTAAGGTATGAGAGTCATATTAAAGTCCTAGGATTGAAGCAAGTTGTGTAATTTAAGTTGTATATGTTTTGAGAAAACATATTACATGAGAAATGCATCAATTTGCAGAATTATGTTTAAAATAGAAATTATTATTTCTCTTATTTAATTATGGTTTTGGAAATTAAATAAAATGTCCAAAATAATTATGAATTGATGGGCTCATTGTAGGGAATAATTTCAAACCTTTAAATCCCACTAGCTTGAACCCCACTGTGATCATACACTAAAGTACGGTGGCGTCCAAAAGGGAAGAAGATAGAGAAAAAGAGGTTTTTTTTAGGAACTTGTAAACCGTTCACGAGGTGAAGGTTACACCCCTTAACGATCCAAGAGATCGTCAACTCCATAAGGTCTAGAACCAAATAAGGGTTCGGGGATGAAGGTACAAATCCAACCTAAAAGAGATTGAACCTGCCCTAATTATAGGCCTCTACTTTATTCTGATCGTATTCATGTGCGCTTTCTGATTAACATGCAATCAATAAGTTTACCCTAAACCTGTTTATCTATGTTGGTTGAATATTAATGCACAACTAAATCTATTATTGGCGATCACTTGAAATTATAATCATATTAACCCTAACAAGATTATTAATTATCTTATTAAGCGTGATTACAAGTATAAATTCCCTTTAAACATGCATAAAGGTGATCAAGCAATAAAAATATCAAGCAACATAATAATCAATCATTAGAATAAACATGAATAATAATTATAACAATCACAATAATAATAATATCATCATAAATCATAACAATTATAATCATGAAATCATAATCAAAAATCATGTTAAAGCATAATAAACATAGCAAGATCCTAGGAATGATACTAACAAGATTAATAACAAACCCTAGTAGCATGTCACTAAGCAATAAAAATCAAATCTTTAGCCCTAACATGATACTAAAAATCATAAATATTAGGAAGAACATAGGAAACATCGTAACAATCATATTTAATATTAAAGTTACCCTAGACATGATACTAGGAATATCATAATAACAATGTAAACATGATTTCTACATCATAATATCAATAAATCAATTAAAACACTTACTTGAATGCGTCGTATCTCTTTCTAATAACAAAATACACACGTTAGTAACTTCAAGGAAAATAATAATCAAAACAATTAAATCAAATAATTGAAATAGAGATTTGGGACCAAACCCTCAGAAATTAAAACCTTTCACATCTAGGGCGAAGGCAACTTCGAATATGGCTAGGTGTTTCTAGATCTTGTGAATGCGGAATTTTGTATGTAAAACAAAGTTGAAGAACGATGAATGAAAATTAAGAGAATGCTAAAGAATTAAAAATGATTGTAGGTGAAAACTTGCAAATGAGGAGAATTGGTGATAATTGGTGAATGAAAACGAAGTTTTTAATACGATATTTATAGAGAAAATCAGCCAAAAAGATAAATTAAACAAAACAGAGTCTTGCGCACAAAAAATAGAGCTGGCGCCAACCCTAACTAACTGGCGCCAGGCACCAACACTAGTGTCAGGCGCCAATGGCTAGTGCCAGGCCTGGTTCCAGGCGCCAAGGCCTAGGGTTAGGCGCCAAGCCTGATTTTAACGCGTTTTCAAAAATCCGATAAGTTTGCCGTACTGGAGGATAAAATCATATAATTTCCTCAAAAATGCTATTTGATTTTGATTAAAACTCTGAAAAGTCAACAAAAGTCAATTTATCAATTCTAACTGAATTAGGAATGAAAAGAACCTTCTAGAAGAATCTAGAAGACTAAAACCATTCCTAATTGCATTAGGAATGATAAATCATATTAGGCCATCCCCTAGATCATTGGGCCGTATATAAAGCTCAAATTGGGCCTAGTTTAGTAAATTGGCCATAACTTCCTCAATATTCATCGGAACTGGGCTTATAATATATCGTTGGAAAGGTCTTTACAAGCCCCATCCAACTACACTACTATTGGAACCATATCATGGACCAACCAAACTGGATTGGCTGTTTTCCTTAAAATAAGTTTTCAAAAACAGAGAGAAGAGAAAAGAAATTAAAACTTTCCGCAACACTAGACTTTCCACACTTTGGCTTCATTCGATTATGATTCGACGCAAAAGGTACTCATCACTGGGTTTGGTTTTGGGGAGACAAAAATGGGTGTCTACACTCATCGGGTTGATGACCTAGTGAATTGAAACCCCACAGGTGAACAAAATTCATATATTATTTAAAGTTCCTAGTTCGAGATCATTAAAGTGGACATAAATGATTTCAATAAATGAACTAGCATGTAAGATTGATTGGATAACGCAGTTTCATGGGCTATAGGGGCATAGTGATGCTCGGCCAATCACTTGGATATGCATGAATGATGCATGATCGAACTATTGACCTACTTTGAAGTTCAAGTATAGACCTTCCGTATATATTAGTGGATTCCTTTGACATGAGTGGAACATTGATTTCATTCAATGGACGTTATAACTGTGGTACACTCAAACGTCTAGCCGTAACTAGAGATTATAAAGGGTGTTTCCCGGTGATTTCAGAAGTTGAGTGGGAGTCATGTTACCACAAGATTGGATAGAGTCTGCCTATTAAATTAGGAAATGTGTCATGGCCGCTTGAAGAGGGAGACTTCAGAAAATACGTGGCCGCGTTCAAATGCATTACACAATAATCATTTGGTTTTGTAATTCTAACTCAGATTTCAAGAAACGATTTGTAGATTAATATGATCTCGACATGTGATGCAATCATATTATCAAATTGACACATATATTGACTTAAGGAATTTGAATATTGCACCCTTGTCTCAGACAAGTGGGATATTGAAGGAGTTATGTCTTTGTCGTGTGCAATAACTAGATATATAAATGGATCAAGTTATAAAGATAATTAAGTTCGTACATTTGGGTTGTAGTTTTGCTATAGCTAGAGGTACTAACGATATTTGCACTAGTAAAATAGCCCAAAGCCCAATTGGACGGATCCTATAAGGTCACACAAAGGGGCTAGATCGAGCATTAGAGGACATGGCCCATCATGGGCCTCATCACTCTAGATGGCCGGCCATATGGAGGATTAGAAGGTGTTTTGGGCTTCGTGCCCTAGTCTAATTATAATGAGATTATAAATAGACTAGGTGCCTAGGTTTGCAAGCACGGTGGAAGCAATTAATTGATTAGTGTGATCAAACCCTAGTTAGCAAACACGAAACCCAACCCCTCTCATAGTCCTCTCTTACACGGCTCTCTCCTCCTCCTTGTTGGCGCCGGTGGTGTCTCGTGGTGATGGTGGTTTGTGCAGTGGTCGGTTGTCCTTAAAGGTGGTGATCGCGATTTTCCTCAATCACTCGATCAATCTAGTATTGGTGGACGGCTCGTTCGAATCTCGTGGACTAAGTAGAGGAGCAACGCTTGGGGCTCTATTCTCTCCCTGATTTGCTGTCGAATAGCTTCGTGGAATTCACGCGTCAAAGATATGATTATGTGTCTTGTGTGTTATTGTAGGGAATAAATTCAAGCCTTTAAAATCCCACTAGCTCAAACCCCACTGTGATCATACACTAAAGTACGGTGGCGTCCAAAAGGGAAGAAGATAGAGCAAAAGAGTCGCCAACAAGTTTTTAAGGAACTTGTAAACCGTTCACGAGGTGAAGGTTACACCCCTTAACGATCCAAGAGATCGTCAACTCCATAAGGTCATGAACCAAATAAGGGTTCGGGGATGATGGTACAAATCCAACCTAAAAGAGATTGAACCCGCCCTAATAATAGGCCTCTACTTTATTCTGATCGTATTCATGTGCGCTTTCTGATTAACATGCAATCAATAGGATTAACCCTAAACCTGTTTAATCTATGTTGGTTGAACATTAATACACAAATAAATCTATTATTGGCGATCACTTGAATTATAATCACATTAACCCTAAACAAGATTATTAATTATCTTATTAAGCGTGATTACAAATACAAATTCCCTTTAACATGCAATAAAAGGTGACCAAGCAATAAATATAAATAATCAAGCAACACAATAAATAATCAATATCATGAATAATAATTATAAATAAAATAATCATCATCAAAATAATAATAACAATAATATTCACAATCATAATAAATTATAACAATTATAATCATAATCATGTTCATGTTAATATTAAAGCATAATAAAAATAGCAAGATCCTAGGCATTATACTAACAAGATTAATAACAAACCCTAGCATGTCACTAAGCAATAAAAATCAAATCTTTAGCCCTAACATGATACAAACATGAATTAAATATTAGGAAAAATATAGGAAGCATCGTAACAATCATATTTAATATTAAAAATACCCTAGACATGATACTAGGAATATCATAATAACAATATAAACATGATATCTACATCATAATATCAATAAATCAATAAAGCACTTACTTTGATGCTTCGTACCTCTTTCTAATAACAAAATACACACGTTAGTAACTTCAAGGAAAATAATAATCAAAACAATTAAATTAAATAATTGAAATAGAGATTTGGGACCAAACCCTCAGAAATTAAACCTTTCACGTCTAGGGCAAAGGCAACTTCGAATATGGCTAGGTGTTTCTGGATCTAATGAATGCGGAATTTTGTATTTGAGAAAAGGCTAGTTTAGAAAAAGAGAGAGAGAATAATCAAGAAAATCTTGATGAGAGTTGGTGAATTGAAATAAGAAATGATGAAATCTGGTTGCAGGTGTATGAAAACGGAGTTTTTGATACGATATTTATAGAGAAAATCAGCCAAAAAAGATAATTTAACAAAACAGAGTCTTAAAATTGCGAAACAGGATTGGCGCCAACCCTGGCTAGCTGGCGCCAGGCACCAGTGGCTAGCGCCAGGCGCCAATGGCTAGCGTCTGGCGCCAAGCCTGGTTTCAGGCGCCAAGGCCTGGGATTGGACGCCAGTCTTGATTTTAACGTGTTTTCGAAAATCTGATAAATTTCCCGTACTGGAAGATAAAATAATATAATTTCTTCGAAAATGCTATTTGATCTTGATTAAAACTCTGAAAAGTCAACAAAGTCAACTTATCAATGCTAATCGAATTAGGAATGAAAAGAACCTTCTAGAAGATTCTAGAAGACTAAAACCATTCCTAATTTCATTAGGAATGATAAATCATATTAGGCCCCCCCTAGATCATTGGGCCGTACATAAAGCTCAAACCGGGCCCAGTTTAGTAAATTGGCCATAACTTCCTCAATATTCATCGGAATTAGGCTTATAATATATCGTTGGAAAGGTCTTTGCAAGCCCTATCCAACTACACCACTATTGGACCCATATCATGGACCAACCAAACTGGATTGGCTGTTTTCTTAAAATAAAGTTTTCCAAAACAGGGAGAAGAGAAAAGAAATAAAACTTTCCGCAACACTAGACCTTTCCACACTTTCGTTTCATTCGATTATGATTCGACGTGAAAGGTACTCATCACCGGGTTTGGTTTTGGAGATACACAAATGGGTGTCTACAGTTATGCATGTGATCTTGGGATTGGTACTTGTTTGAATATGATTCATATTATTTCCGCGGCGTAGTACCTATAAACTCCTACACCCAAAACCTCAAAAATTCCTCAAAAAGCGTGGATAATAGCCTTCAATTTCGAAACTTTTTGACCTTTTTTCGCCCGGAAATAAAAATTCCCGATATGTTTACTATGGTCCCTAATATTCTCCAGGAGTCCAATTGAGTGGGGGAACCATCCAATTTGCCTTTAAACGATCAATTTACCAATTCGCAACTCTCACCGATTTTGTGAACTCAAGCCTACCACGGACATTTAAGACATCATATAATAGTCATATATGGTTCCAAACGGCATTATATGACCACCCTAAGATGTATTCCCTAGGGTCTTAACACTTTTTGCCACCGATCCCCTTAACCTCAAAAATTCCTCAAAAAGCGTGGATAATAGCCTTCAATTTTGGAATTTTTTGACTTTTTTTCGCCCGGAAATAAAAAATTACCGAGATGTTTACCATGGTCCCTAATACCCTCCGAAGGTCCAATTAGGTGGGTGGAACCATCCAATTTGCCTTAAAACGATCAATTTACCAATCCGCAACTTGCACCGATTTTGTGGACTCAAGCCTACCACAGACATTTATGACAATATATAATGGTCATATATGGTTCCAAACGGCATTATATGACCCTATGATGTATTCCCTAGTGTCTTAACATTTTTCGCCACCAGGCCCCTTAACCTCAAAAAGCGTGGATAATAGCCTTCAATTTTGGAATTTTTTGACCTTTTTTCGCCTGGAAATAAAAATTTCCGAGATGTTTACCATAGTCCCTAAAACCCTCTGGGAGTCCAATTAGGTGGGTGGAACTACCCAATTTGCCTTAAAACGATCAATTTACCAATTCGCAACTTGCACCGATTTTGTGAACTCAAGCCTACCACAGACATTTATGACAATATATAATGGTCTTATATGGTTCCAAACGGCACTATATGATATTAAGATGTATCGCTTAGGGTCTTAAAACTTTTCGCCACCGGGCCCCGTCACCTCAAAAAGTCCTCAAAAAACGCGGATAATAGCCTTCAATTTTGGAACTTTTTGACCTTTTTTCGCCCGGAAATAAAAATTGCCGAGATGTTTACTATGGTCCCTAATATCCTCCGGGAATCCTATTGAGTGGGTGGAACCATCCAATTTGCCTTAAAACGATCAATTTACCAATTCGCAACTCTCACCGATTTTGTAAACTCAAGCCTACCACGGACATTTAAGACATCATATAATGGTCATATATGGTTCCAAACGGCGTTATATGACCCTAAGATGCATTACCTAGGGTCTTAACATTTTTCGCCACTGGTCCCCTTAACCTAAAAAATTCCTCAAAAAGCGTGGATAATAGTATTCAATTTTGGAATTTTTTGACTTTTTTTCGCCCGGAAATAAAAATTGCCGAGATGTTTACCATGGTCACTAATACCCTCCGGAAGTCAATTAGGTTGGTGTAACCATCCAATTTGCCTTAAAACGATCAATTTACCAATCCGCAACTTGCACCGATTTTGTGAACTCAAACCTACCACAAACATTTTTGACAATATATAATGGTCATATATGGTTCCAAACGCCATTATATGACCCTAAGATGTATTCCCTAGTGTCTTAACATTTTTCTCCACTACGCCCTTTAACCTCAAAAATTCCTCAAAAAGTGTGGATATGACTTCGATTTTGGAATTTTTTTGACCTTTTTTCGCCTGGAAATATAAATTGCCGAGATGTTTACCATGGTCCCTAATAAACTCCGGGAGTCCAATTAGGTGGGTGGAACCCAATTAATTTTCCTTAAAACGATCAATTTACCAATTCGCAACTTGCATTGATTTTGTGAACTCAAGACTACCACGGACATTTATGACAATATATGATGGTCTTATATGGTTCCAAACGGCACTATATGACCCTAATATTTATCGCTTAGGGTCTTAATACTTTTCGCCACCGGGACCCGTAACCTCAAAAATTCCTCAAAAAACGTGGATAATAGCCTTCAATTTTGGAACTTTTTGACCTTTTTTCGCCCGGAAATAAAAATTGCCGAGATATTTACTATGGTCCCTAATATCCTCCGGGAGTCCAATTTAGTTGGTGGAACCATCCAATTTGCCTTAAAACGATCAATTTAGCAATTCGCAACTCTCACCGATTTTGTAAACTCAAGCCTACCACGGACATTTAAGACATCATATAATGGTCATATATGGTTCCAAACGGCATTATATGACCCTAAGATGTATTACCTAGGGTCTTAACACTTTTCGCCACCGGTCCCCTTAACCTAAAAAATTTCTCAAAAAGCGTGGATAATAGCCTTCAATTTTGGAATTTTTTGACTTTTTTTCACCTGGAAATTAAAATTCCCGAGATGTTTACTATGGTCCCTAATACTCTCCGGAAGTCCAATTAGGTGGGTGGAACCATCCTATTTGCCTTAAAATGATCAATTTACCAATCCGCAACTTGCACCAATTTTGGGAACTCAAACCTACCACAGACATTTATGACATCATTTAGTGATCATACATGGTTCCAAACGGCACTATATGATCCTAAGATGTATCTCTTAGGGTCTTAAAAATTTTCGCCACCGGGCCCCGTCACCTCAAAAATTACTCAAAAAACGTGGATAATAGCCTTCAATTTTGGAACTTTTTGACCTTTTTTCGCCCGGAAATAAAAATTGCCGAGATGTTTACTATGGTCCCTAATATTTCCGGGAGTCCAATTGAGTGGGTGGAACCATCCAATTTGCCTTAAAACGATCAATTTACAAATTCGCAACTCTCACCGATTTTGTAAACTCAAGCCTACCACGGACATTTAAGACATCATATAATGGTCATATATGGTTCCAAATGGCATTATATGACCCTAAGATATATTACCTAGGGTCTTAACACTTTTCGCCACCGGTCCCCTTAACCTTAAAAATTCCTCAAAAAGCGTGAATAATAGCCTTCAATTTTGGAATTTTTTGACCTCTTTTCGCCTGGAAATATAAATTCCCGAGATGTTTACCATGGTCCCTAATAACCTCCGAGAGTCCAATTAGGTGGGTGGAACCATCCAATTTGCCTTAAAACGATCAATTTACCAATTCGCAACTTGCACCGATTTTGTTAACTCAAGCCTACCACGGACATTTATGACAATATATAATGGTCTTATATGGTTCCAAACGGCACTATATGATCCTAAGATGTATTTCTTAGAGTCTTAATACTTTTCGCCACCGGGCCCCGTAACCTAAAAAATTCCTCAAAAAACGTGGATAATAGCCTTCAATTTTGGGACTTTTTGACCTTTTTTCGCCCGGAAATAAAAATTGTAGAGATGTTTATTATGGTCCCTAATATCCTCCGGGAGTCCAATTGAGTGGGTGGAACCATCCAATTTGCCTTAAAACGATCAATTTACCAATTCGCAACTCTCACCTATTTTGTAAACTCAAGCCTACTACGGACATTTAAGACATCATATAATGGTAATATATGGTTTCAAACGGAATTATATGACCCTAAGATTTATTACCTAGGGCCTTAACAATTTTCGCCACTGGTCCCCTTAACCTAAATTTTTTTTAAAAAGCGTGGATAATAATAGCCTTCAATTTTGGAATTTTTTGACTATTTTTCGCCGGGAAATAAAAATTGCCGAGTTGTTTACTATGGTCCCTAATACTCTCCGGAAGTCCAATTAGGTGGGTGGAACCATCCAATTCGCCTTAAAAATGATCAATTTACCAATCCGCAACTTGCACCAATTTCGTGAACTCAAGCCTACCACAGACATTTATGACATCATTTAGTGATCATATATGGTTCCAACCGACATTATATGACCCTAAGATGTATCCACTAGGGTCTTAACACTTTTCGACACCAGGCCCCTTAACCCCAAAAATTCCTCAAAAAGCGTGGATAATAGCCATCAATTTTGGAATTTTTAGACTTTTTTTCGCCTAGAAATAAAAATTGCCGAGATGTTTACTATGATCCCTAATACCCTTAGTGAGTCCAATTAGGTGGGTGGAACCATCCAATTTGCCTTAAAACGATCAATTTACCAATTCGCAACTTGCACCTAATTTGCCTTAAAACGATCAAGCCCCCAAGTCTAGCTCTAAATGAATAGGGATGAGCATAGGATATCCCTTGATATGATCAATTATGAATGTGAATATGAATGCATGTTTATTACGGTCGCACCTCGATGTGAGGTTGCCTACGTATCCATTAGGAATCAGGCCGAACGTAGCTCTAGCCGAACCTCGCACAAGTGTGTATACCTCAAAAAGGTCTTTTAAGGGTTGTAACGTGGTTAGGCTAAAGGCTGAAGAAGAAGGGGATAAAGGCTCAAGACCCTAGATAAGCCCCCAAGGTGTGCAACCTCGCTTTTGAATCTTTGTATTTTGTGCTTGAGTTCCTACTCTTTTTTAGCTCTTTTTGCTTTAGCATTTATTTTATTTTAATAATTGTGGGCAATCCCAATCATGCGGTCTATCACTCACTTGGAATTCATGTTTCTCAGGCACGGTACCGAGCACTCGATAAGAGACGCAATCTGAGACGTGTTCATATCAAAGATATTTTCATATCAAAGACATTGGAACACTTACCCTTTTGTACACTTTTATGATTATTTTTACTTTTATGTTTTGTTAATTTAATTTTTTGAATCACTCAAGCCTTTTTTAGAATTGCATAAGTTACACACCATCCCAATGGTTAGGTAGATGTAGGTTGAAAAAAGAAGGGTCTATCGTTAGACGAGGCTCAAAGTGGTTTATGAAGAAAGGATTGTAAATTTGAAAAGTGAAAGGAGATATGATGTGGCTACAAGGGTGCCTCAAATAATTGGTATACCTTGTGCTTAGTTCGACATTGAATTTTTTTTTTTAATGCAATGTAATGAAATGATCATATGTAAGGAAATAAATGCTCATTTTATTAAAAGAAAATATATAATGATCCTACAAAATAAATCTAAGGAAAAAGAAAGGTGCCTATGCTAGACTTATTGGGGAAAGAAAAATAAAAAAGAAATAGAAAAAAGAGGTCACGAAATCTTGTCGTTGAAGCTCGCCTCTTGTCTTGTGTTGTTTCCTTTATCATCACTCGCTCTTCTTGTTAACTGGAGGTATGGGAAGCTTTTTGTTATCAATCAAATGTTGGATAACCTCCTTTAGCTTCCAACAACTCTCAGTAGTATGACCCCTACCTTGATGGTACTTGCAGTGTTCGTCTGGATTCCATCTCGAAGACCGATTTTCTAGTGTCGGATCCTCGGTAGGGCCAATAGGTTTGATTAATCCTCGATCATAGAGACGATCAAAAGCAGCATCATAGGTCATTCCCATGGGTGTGAACTCTCGCTTGGGTTTCCTTTTAGATCCTTGATTGTCCATGGCTAAGACACCATTATGGTCAAAGGTACTAACATTATTACTAGAGTGGGCGTTTTCGGAAGAAGAAGGATTGTCGTTCTTCTTTCCTTTCCAGCCACCGTGGTTACTATTGTTAGTAGCTTTTTGCTTTGCAAGGTCATCTTCGATTTCAATTCCGATGTCATTAACGGCCTTGAAAGTATTCAGATTGTGTTGATATTTTAAATACTTCGAATACTTCTCTTGGAGATTCTTTATAAACATCATCACATACTCCTTTTCGGTGGGGACCTCAATCATCTTGGCGGAAGTTTCCCTCCACTTATTAAAGAAAGAAGTAAAGCCTTCATTCTCTTTTTGTCTTAGCATCTCAAGTTGTCTATGATCGGTTTCAACTTGAATATTGCACTTGTACCTATCAATGAAAGTGTTTACTATCGATTCCCAAGTAGAGGTTTTCTCTTTGTCAAGGGAGATGTACCATTGTTGGCAAACGGTTTCAAGAGATAGTGAGAACAAAGAGGGGAAAACCTTTTTATTGATACTCTTAATGCTCATTATAGTTTCGAAAGCTCTTAAATGAAAGTAAGGGTTATCTGTTGCCTTGAATTTAGGGATGTCAGTGGCGTTGAACTTATGTGGAAGAAGTTCCTTGTCCAGCGAGACCCCTTGTGAACTCATGCCCTGAAATTTATAGTCATTAGATAGCTTGCTCAAACTCTCTTTCATGGGGTTCATTTGTTGTTGCTTCACGGGATCATTGATCTTGAGTGTGAGGAGCTTCAGCGTCTCAGTCACGGTAACCAATTGGTTCCTAAGCTCATTGACTTCTTCTTGAGTTGCCATTATCTTTTTAGCCTTCCTCTTTTGACGAATCGGTTTATCAAAAAGCGAGACCTGAATAAAGAGGTTGTCCTTGATTAATCGCCCTTCTCTCCTCGACCAAGTACTGTGGAAAAGGAATTTGGGGATATTCATTGTTAATTATTTGACTCAGACTTTGTTCAACATGCAATAGGTGGAAGAAGTGAAGAAAGATTGGAATAGAATGTGAAGGAAAAAGATGTAGATGGAGGGGTATGAAGAATTAAGAATAGAATGTACCCCCAATTTAAATGACGGAAAAGACCGACTCATGCATGAACTTAAGACATGGTCATGGTGACATATACTCGAAGTGTGTGCTAAGACTAGTGAGTGTAGGTGATATGTTAAGACTCGTGTCATAACCATGTGGCTAGACTATGTGAATAGACTCAATTAATGACTCAACCAAGTACTATTGACAGCAAAACTTAACCGAATTAATTAGCAAACTGATTAATTATATGCTAGGTGACGACTCGGCCAATAATTAGAACTGTCGGCCAAACGACAGAACTGGCGTCACACTGTGTAGCTTAGCGGCAGAAGACAGAGCTGTCTCCAGGCGCCACACTCC
Source organism: Chenopodium quinoa (assembly GCF_001683475.1). NCBI lineage: Eukaryota > Viridiplantae > Streptophyta > Magnoliopsida > Caryophyllales > Amaranthaceae > Chenopodium > Chenopodium quinoa. The sequence goes on along the minus strand of NW_018743199.1, from coordinate 3,044,157 downwards.
ATAGTGTGGCGCTACAGCTCAGACTTTGGCGCCAATATTGGAGCTTCAGTCTGGGACTGTTTTCGGTGTTATTAGTCAACTGGGGTATGCCTAAAGTCGTACTAGGTCAATTTCGATTAAAATATTAGACTTTATTGACTCAAATTAATTAATTAATTAATTAATTAGGCAAAGTTCTTTAAGACATTAATTTATTTAATATCAACACAAGTCAAACAAACGGTTAAGAGAGATATAGAATCTATGCACAACAAATAATGCACAATTAGTCAAGTAGGCACAATATGATGCAATGAGTTTGCAACCTAACCATGGCTCTAGTTCTCTAAAGTTCGGGATATGGTTTAGTCAATAGAGGGTCCATGGTTAATTGTCCGGATGCACCGCGCGGAAGCCTAACCGTGAAGGGTTGACGCGAGTGGATGGGACACCGCGAGCTTTAGAAAAAACTCGCTTCCATGGTTTGGTGAATTCAACATCTCGGATGTACCCTTTGTTGCACGAAGCATTCAATCGGGTAGATGGAGCATGAATTCCCAGAGGGTTATGTCCATATGTAGAACACATATGGGTTTCAGAAAGTGAGAAAAAATTCAATCAGGAAGTAGGATAGAGCAAACAATATGAAAAACCGGTCGAAATTAGAACGCATATTTCTGGCTCGGTATTGGGGGAGGTTGGCACCAACAATCAGAGACTGGCGCCAACTTTTAGCTGTAGCGCCTGGCGCCAATGTTGGCGTCTGGCGCTACGGTTTAAATGTTGGCGCCAATGTTCTGGCCCCTGGCACTACTTCCCACATGCCTTAGCAGCTTTCTGTCCTCGATAAAATTTTCCAGTTTCGCGCGGTGTTATTTCGGTCCTAGTTGTGAAAGATATTTCTCAAATTTCCTACGTGTAAAATCCTATGTTTTTAACTCATTACGGATGGTCTTTCCAATGAGAACTTTTTTATGCATATGATAATAATGTTAATCAAAATTACACACATGAAATACTTAGAACGTTTCGAGTCTCATCCACTCATTCTAAATCATTGTCGAAACAAATTCAGGAATTAAAATAGAAATCCTCCCCAGTGGAGTAGCCAAAAACTGTAGGGAATAAATTTCAAGCGTTAACCCCTAGCTTGAACCCCATTGTGATCATACACTAAAGTACGGTGGCGTCCAAAAGGGAAGAAGATAGAGCAAAAGAGTCGCCAACAAGTTTTAGGAACTTGTAAACCGTTCACAGGGTGAAGGTTACACCCCTTAACGATCCAAGAGATCGTCAACTCCATAAGGTCTAGAACCAAATAAGGGTTCGGGGATGAAGGTACAAATCCAACCTAAAAGAGATTGAACCTGCCCTAATAATAGGCCTCTACTTTATTCTGATCGTATTCATGTGCGCTTTTTAATTAACATGCAATCAATAGGATTAACCCTAAACATGTTTATCTATGTTGGTTGAATATTAATGCACAAACAAACTATTATTGGCGATCACTTGAGATTATAATCAAATTAACCCTAAACAAGATTATTAAATATCTTATTAAGCGTGATTACAAATACTAAATTCTCTTTAAACATGCATAAAAGGCGTGATCAAGCAATAACAATAAAAATCAAGCAACATAATAAAATAATAATAATCATAATCATCAAAACAATAATCATGTTAATCATAATAGCAATAATAAAATTATAATCATAATCAAAACAATAATCATAAATCATGTTAAAACATAATAAAAAATAGCAAGATCCTAGGCATGATACTAACAAGATTAATAACAAATCCTAGCATGTCACTAAGCAATAAAAATCAAATCTTTAACCCTAACATGATACTAACTGTCATAAATATTAGGAAGAAAATAAAAGGCATCGTAACAATCATATTTAATATTAAAATTACCCTAGACATGATACTAGGAATATCATAATAACAATTTAAACATGAACTCTATATCATAATATCAATAAAAATCATTAAAGCACTTACTTTGATGCCTCGTACCTCTTTCTAATAACAAAATACACACGTTAGTAACTTCAAGGAAAATAATAAACAAAAACAATTAAATTAAATAATTAAAAGAGAGATTTCGGACCAAACCCTCAGAAATTAAACCTTTCACGTCTAGGGCGAAGGCAACTTCAAATATGGCTAGGTGTTTCTAGATCTTGTGAATGCGGAATTTTGTATGAAAAAAGCAATTTAGAAAAGAAAGAGAAAGATGAATTAATGAATGAATGAGAGAATTAATGATTGCGAATGAAAACTAATTGTAGGTGAATATAGATGAAAAGCTGGTTGTTGATGAGAATTGGTGAATGAAAACAGAGTTTTACGACATTATTTATAGAGAAATCAGCCAAAAAAGATAAAATAAACAAAACAGAGTCTGGCGCACGCAAAACGAGATCGGCGCTAGCCATTGGCCATTGGCGCTAGGCACCAACACTAGCTCTAGGCGCCAAGCCTGCTTTTAACGCGTTTTTGAAAATCAGATAAGTTTGCCGTACTGGGGGATAAAATCATATAATTTCCTCGAAAATGCTATTTGATTTTAATTAAAACTCTGAAAAGTCAACAAAAGTCAATTTATCAATGCTAATTGAATTAGGAATGAAAAGAACCTTCTAGAAGAATCTAGAAGACTAAAACCATTCCTAATTGCATTAGGAATGATAAATCATATTAGGCCCTCCCCTAGATCATTGGGCCGCACATAAGGCTCAAACCGGGCCCAGTTTAGTAAATTGGCCATAACTTCCTCAATATTCATCGGAATTGGGCTTATAATATATCGTTGGAAAGCTTTTTTCAACCCCATCCAACTACACTACTATTGGACCCATATCATGGACCAAACAAACTGGGTTGGCTGTTTTCTTAAAATAAGTTTTCAAAAACAGAGAGAAAAGAAATTAAAACTATCCGCAACACTAGACTTTCCACACTTTTGCTTCATTCGATTATGATTTGACGTGAAAGGCACTCATCACTGGGTTTAGTTTTGGGGAGACACCTATGGGTGTCTACAGCCCCGTAACCTCAAAAATTCTTAAAACAGCGTGGATAATAGCCTTCCATTTTGGAACTTTTTGACCTTTTTTCGCCCGGAAATAAAAATTGTCGAGATGTTTACTATGGTCCCTAATATCCACCGGTAGTCCAATTGAGTGGTGGAACCATCCAATTTGCCTTAAAACGATCAATTTACCAATTCGCAACTCTCACCGATTTTCTGAACTCAAGCCTACCACGGATATTTAAGACATCATATAATGGTCATATATGGTTCCAAACGGCATTATATGACCCTAAGATGTATTCCCTAAGGTCTTAAAGCTCTCTGCCTCTCTCTCCCTCTTAAAGCTCTATACCTCTCCCTTTCACGGAGTTACGCTGTCACGGTGGTCAGTGGAGTCACACTGTCACGGTGGTCGGTATCTGATTTCTAAACTCTCTCCAAGATATCTGATTTCTAAACTCTCTCCAATTTTAAGTAATATGTTCATACGAATTTTGTAAGTAATTTGTTGATACGAAACTGAAATGAATTTGTTCATATGTTGTTTGTTCTCTTGTTTAATGCAACTATATATGTTGTTGGTTGTTGTAATTGTTGTTGTTAATTTCCGTATTTTTCTTTGAAATTAATTCGAATATTGCTGCTTGTTTTAGGGTTAATGTTATGAATTTGCTCCATTTTTTTTGTACGAATTTCCTATCCTTTTTGCACGAATTTGCTACCTTTCTTCACGAACTTGTTCCCTTGTTAATACATGAATTTTTCTGCCTTATTTTTCACGAAATTAATTCGATTATAATGCTTGTTAGGTTGTTTTTCACAAATTTGTTGCTTGTTTTTAATTAATTATTGTTGCTAATTTAGGTATGGGAAATGATATGTTTTGGATGGAAATGAATCTTTTATGTTGTATGTTTGATGTAAGTACTCTGGTAAGGTTTTTATCATACTACTTATTATGTTTGATGTAAATACCTTGTTATTTATGCAAAAGCTACTAATGTATTGGTTTAGGTACTACTTTGGAGAATTTCTCAAGCATGTTCTACAATTCTAGATGATTATGATACAGTGGATGATGATGGAAGTGGTAGTAGTGGAGGGAGTGAAGTGGTTGACTTAAACTCGGTAATTGTGTTTATATACTAAGTCCCTAATTTATTGTTTTAGTAACTACTATTCACATTGTCTAATTAATCCTTGTTAATTTGGTAGGGAGATGAAGATGAACATATGATTGTATGAAGATGAACTCCTACAAGATTACAAGGCCATTGTTGTAATGGTGCTACTGTTTTAGTTGTTTAGATGTTTTCAAGACTAAAAAATTTTAGACTTCCATATGTAATATGTAGGCTAACTCCTACTTATTTTATTTTGCTGAACTTTTATGTTATTGTGAATTAAAGTTTGGATTTGAACTTTTGAAGTTTATGAATTATGAGTTTATTAGTTCACAAAATCATCCGATAATTATGTCGATATTACAATAAAACGATAACACTTGAAACGCACTAAACTTTAGGTAATATTTATTCATTTTAAATGCTCTTATTATACATCCGATTATCACCCGAACCATCCGTTTCACCCGTGGGTGATGGATGGATGGATTCGGGTGAAAATAATAGCGGGTGGTGGATGGATCGGGTGGGGTGGATGGATGCGGGTGATGGTCCACCCGCCCCGAACCCGATCCATTTCCATCTCTACCTGCGGGAGTCCAATTGAGTGGGTGGAACCATCCAATTTGCCTTAAAACGATCAATTTACCAATTCGCAACTCTCACCGATTTTGTGAACTCAAGCCTACCACGAACATTTAAGACATTATATAATGGTCAAATATGGTTCCAAACGGCATTATATGACCCTAAGATGTATTCCCTAGGGTCTTAACACTTTTCGCCACCGGGCCCCTTAACCTCAAAAATTCCTCAAAAAGCGTGGATAATAGCCTTCAATTTTGGAATTTTTAAACTTTTTTTCGCCCGGAAATAAAAATTGCAGAGATGTTTACCATGGTCCCTAATGCCCTCCAGGAGTCCAATTAGGTGGGTGGAACCATCCAATTTGCCTTAAAACGATCAATTTACCAATCCTCAACTTGCACCAATTTTGTGAACTCAAGCCTACCACAAACATTTATGACATCATTTAGTGATCATATATGGTTCCAACCGGCATTATATGACCCTAAGATGTATCCCCTAGGGTCTTAACACTTTTCTCCACCGGGCCCCTTAACCTCAAAAATTCCTCAAAAAGCGTGTATAATAGCCTTCAATTTTGAAATATTTTGACTTTTTTCGTCCGGAAATAAAAATTGCCGAGATGTTTACCATGGTTCCTAATACCCTACGGGAGTCCAATTAGGTGGGTGAAACCATCCAATTTACCTTAAAACGATCAATTTACCAATTCGCAACTTGCACCAATTTTGTGATTTCAAACCTACCACGGACATTTATGACAATATATAATGGTCATATATGGTTCCAAACGGAATTATATGACCCTAAGATGTATTTCCTATTGTCTTAACACTTTTCGCCACCGGGCCCCTTAACCTCAAAAATTCCTCAAAAAGCGTGGATAAGCCTTCAATTTTGGAATTTTTTTGACCTTTTTTCGCCCGAAAATAAAAATTGTCGAGATGTTTACCATGGTCCCTAATACCATCTGGGAGTCCAATTAGGTGGGTGGAACCATCCAATTTTCCTTAAAACGATCAATTTAGCAATTCGCAACTTGCACCGATTTTGTGAACTCAAGCCTACCACGGACATTTATGACAATATATAATGGTCATATATGGTTCCAAACGGCACTATATGATCCTAAGATGTATCGCCTAGGGTCTTAATACTTTTTGCCACCGGGCCCCGTAACCTCAAAAATTTCTCAAAAAGCGTGTGGATAATAGCCTTCAATGTTGGAATTTTTTGACTTTTTTTGTCGGAAATAAAAATTGCCGAGTTGTTTACCATGGTCCCTAATACCCTCCGGAAGTCCAATTGAGTGGGTGGAACCATCCAATTTGCCTTAAAACGGTCAATTTATTAATTCGCAACTTACACCGATTTTGTGAACTCAAGCCTACCACGGACATTTATGACATCATTTAATGGTTATATATGGTTTCAAACGGCATTATATGATCCTAAGATGTATCCTCTAGGGTCTCAACACTTTTTGACACCGGGCCCTGTAACCTCAAAAATTCCTTAAAAAGCGTGGATAATAGCTTTCAATTTTTGAAAATTTTGACATTTTTTCGCCTGAAAATAAAAATTACCGAGATGTTTTTAATGGTCCCTAATACCCTCCGAGAGTCCAATTGGGTGGGTGGAACCATCTAATTTGCCTTAAAACGATCAATTTACACGTTTTCGTACACTCCTCCTGTACTGGCTATAAGTTTTCACGGGGCTTGTACGTAGTCGAATAATGGTCATTTATGAGTCAAAACAATATTATATGTCCTCGGGATGCATCCTGTAATGTTCCGTGAAATTGCCACACCAGGTCCCGACACATCATAAATTGTTCCGATTTCGTGTTTTATAGCCTTCATATTTGGCTTCCGTATATCATTTTTCACCCGGCGAGATTATGCATCTAAGTACTTCCTTGGGTTTCCAAAGGCCCTTGGGAGTCATAAACAGTGTTCGGAACCATCTAATTCATCCTTAAACTTCATGTCTTAAGGGCCTTGGGAGTCGTAAATAGTGCTTAGAACCCTGTATGCCTTGTCCTTGGGTGCACATGTCTTATGCACATGCCACACGGCCCCTTGCCCACTTGTACCATCCAACATCCCAACACTTAGGCTTTTTGACACCTCTTAATCCTGTACTTAGCATTTTTTTAGCATACGAGATGCATCGCTAACCTCGTTTTCTAAAATATAGGTGTTTTTTAGGGAATAGGGTGGAGGGAGGGACGAATCGAAGTGACATAGGGTTGAATCTCAGTATCCACCGCGCGAGCATAGCCTACGACACGTGCCGAAACCCCTACTATAGGACGGCATCGGACGATGGGCGCATGCGTCGCTTCTGGCCCGGATTTTGACTTAGAGGCGTTTAGTCATAATCCAGCACACGGTAGTTTCGCACCACTGGCTTTTCAACCAGGCGACGCATGCGCCACACGGCCCCTTGCCCACACCCAAGGAAGAAACCCAACGCCCAAGGAAGAAACCCACGCCCATCATGAAACCCCACACCCTAGGAGAAACCCCACGCCGAAGCTTAAACCCCACGCCCAAGGAAGAACCCCACGCCCATCATGAATCCCCACATTCTAGGAGAAACCCCATGCCTATTGTATCAGCCCTACGCCCAAAACTCAAACCCCACGCCTACTGTATCAATCCCACGCCCAATGAAGAACCCCACGCCCTAGAAAGAAACCCCACCCTAATGAAGAAACCCCACGCCCAAGGTCAAACCCCACGCCCAAGATGAAACCCACGCCCTAAGAGAAACCCCACGCCGAAGCTCAATCCCTACGCCCTAGGAGAAACCCCACGCCTAATGTATCAACCCTACGCCCAAAACTCAAACCCCACGCCGAAGCTCACCCCACGCCATAGGAAGAAACCCCACGCCCAAGGAAGAACCCCACACCCATCATGAAACCCCACGCCCTAGGAGAAACCCTACGCCTTCTATATCAACCCTACGCCCAAAACTCAAACCCCACACCTACTGTATCAACCCCACGCCCAATGAAAAACCCCACGCCCTAAAAAGAAACCCCACGCCCAATGAAGAAACTCCACGCCCAAGGTCAAACCCCACGCCCAAGCTCAAACTCCACGCCCAAGATGAAACCCCACACCCGAACTCCAACCCCACGCCCTAGGAAGAAACCCCACGCCGTTACTCAAAACCCAAGCCTAAAGAGAGTATCCCACGCCCAAGGAAGAACCCCACGCCTAAGAGGGACCCCACGCCTAAACTCAAACCTCACGCCCAAGGAATAACCCCACGCCTAATGCATCAACCCTACGCCCATCCTAAAACCCCACGCCTAAGCTCAAAACCCACTCTTAAAGAGGGACATCACGACCAAGGAAGAACCCCACTCCCAAGGAAGAAACCCCACGCCCATCTTGAAACCCCACGCCCAAGCTAAGGAAGAACCCCACGCCCAAGGAGAAACCCTAAACGAACTAACCCCACGCCCTAGGACCAACCCCACGCCAACAAACCAACCCCACGCCCAACCAACCGACCCCACGCCCAACTAATAAGCCCCACACCTTAGGGAGGACCCCATGCCCGAGGGACACCACGCTTATATAGGGGCGGGGCCAACGCCCAAGGAGACCCCGCGCTTACAGAGGGACCCCACGCCTAGTGAACGTTCATAGAGGGACCCTACGCAATACTTATTTTAGGGTGCTCAAAGTTTCCGAGGATAGTAATCTTCATGCCCTATAAGAACAAAACAATATCTTTTGGTCATCAAATATATCTAATGATCAGGAAAATAATTCAGTAGCTCAGATTTTAGATATTCTGCTTTGAAATGCAATTGGGGAGACAATCTAGCAGAGTTTGGAACATCCTTCACAACTTTTAGATTTCTGCTTTCAAATGGTATTCGGGAGACAATCTAGCAGAGTTTGGAACATCCTTCACACTCATTGTTGCCATCAATGCACGTTGATGTGCATAGTAGCTCAGCTTTTAGATATTGGAAATCTTATTCTTCTTTCAAATGCTACTGGGAAGACAATCTTGCAGAGTTTGGAACTTCAACTTAGGTACTCATCCTCGAAACCTTCTTGAAATTTTCACTTTAGATGGTGATCCCGGCTATAAGATCAAACTCAATTTTCCTTCAATGTGTCTGCAAATTCCTGACTAACTATAAAAGGTAATAACTCGGGTTATTTCCTTGTCTCTAACAAGGTGATTCCTTACCGATGGGAAAATCCTAAGTGGAATAGCCAGTTGTGACCCAATTGATAATTTTTTTTCTTCCTCAACTCTTTAATATCTTCCATTGTGCGCCGTGCGTCGGATGACGAGGACGGATCAACCCACCCAATCGGACTCCCGCTGGATATTAGAGACCATGGTAAACATTTCAGAATTTTTTATTTACAGGCGAAAAAGTCAAAAAATTTAAAAATTGAAGGCTATTATCCACACTTTTTGAAAATTTTTGGAGTCTTCGAGACCCGGTTCGAAAAGTCTTGAAATTCTAAGGAATACATATTAGGTTATATAATGTCGTTTGAAACAATTTATGATCATTATTTGTTGTCATAAATGTTCGTGGTAGGCTTCAATTAATGAAATCGGTGGAAGTTGTAAACTGGTAATTTGGTCGTTTAAAGATAAATTGGATGGTTCCACCCAGCGAATTGGACTACCAGAGGGTATTAGGGATCATTGTAAATATTTCGCCAAATTTTATTTTCGGGTGAAAAAAAAGTCAATGAATTCCAAAATTAAAGGTATATCCACACTGTTTGAGAAATTTTGGAGGTTTCAGTCATACATATCCAGTTTAAAATTATTACATATATGTGGTAAAACCGACTAGATAGACATTTTATAATCCAACCCAAAATCTAGATTCAACTTGAAATTATGTGTCATAAACAGTCCCACTTAGTCTAACTTAAAAATAATGATGTATAAATAGTTTATATAATTATATATTATAATAACAAGCCCATTCTTGATCCAAACATGAGACAACTTGTCTCAATCTAAAATCATCTAAAATCATTTGTAGAATTGTAGGCATTTTCTAAAGAATATTGTTTTTTTTTTATGTTCTACCCGGTTCACTCTTTTTGGGCTAATCCGAATTCGGGGATCAGTTCTGGGTGGTTAGGTTCCAGTCTCCTCTCAATTGTTGTTGCGGGGGATCGAACACAGTTCCTCCCTACCAAGTGTAGTCCCAATCACCACTACACCAACACCCAATTGGTATTTTCTAAAGAATATTGTTACCAGACATTTGTATTCCTTTTGTCTTTATTTACTTGACACACTTTCTTTATAAAGTAATTTATATACTTATTTAACCGATAGACTTCCAATATTGTCTTACTCAAAATGCACCTCAAACATAAGAAATTATATAAATTGATCTCAATCCAAATTGTTACTAACCCCATTCAAACTGTGCTTAATCAATCCAATAATTATAGTGCATTTTTTTTAATTATTATTATAAACAAATACGGAATAAATTAATTTTAGAAGACAAATATGATAATCCCAATCGAATTATCAAACAACATGTTTATTATTATTATTATTATTATCAAACATTAACATAAACATGATTTGCCAATTTTTCCAATCAATCAACTAGAAAATATGCATATATCCTACAGTAACTTTATGTTCTTATTACCCACAATCTAGACCAAACCAACTTTCTAAATTGGGCCTACAATGTCCAAATTCCTTGAAGTAATAAATAAGCCCAATTGATTTGGGCCGATTTTTCAACTCACTGAGTCAAACCAAATCGACTCGCACTTACACTCGCACCTCAATGAAATTCCTGCAAAATTCTATCATCTCATTCAACAAACCTTCAAAAGACCAAATCTTTCCACCATGAAAACCAGATAACATTACACCCCATTATAATTACACTAATTAATCTCCCATTATTCCCATAAAAATCATATCTTTAATCATAATCTTCCCTTAATTGATTCATTTTCTCTCTCCTCCAAATGGGTAAATCACTACCTTCAACAGCAGGATTAAAGAATTTTGCCAGAATTATAACATCTGAAAGAATCACCCCTCCAAAACAAGTCAAACCCAGATCACCAAATCACAGCAAAACATCTGTCTCAATGTCAGAGTCACAACCCCGAGTTGACTCGGCTAAACTCGGCTTGAAAATGGAGAATAACTCAGTGAGTCGAACTCGGATTCCTTTGTCGGAGGTTGTCGTGGATTGTGCGAGGCGCTGGTTTCAAGACACTCTTAAGGAGGCTAAAAATGGGGATGCTACAATGCAGGTTTTGGTGGGTCAGATGTATAACAGTGGTTATGGTGTTCGAAAGGATACTGAGAAGGTAATTGGAAATTGGGAATACTTGTTTTTTTTTTTTTTTTTTTTTTTTTTTTTTTTTTATGTAATTGAATTTTGTGGGAAATTGATATTACAGTGTATGTTGTTGTTTTATTACAATTATTATTGAGTTAGTTAGCGGTTTTATTATTCATGTGTGCCGGATTGATTGATCTTGGATGTTAATGTAGGCATGTTCGGAAAATGTGATGCAATAATAGTATGATTTTGATTTGTCAATTGTGAACATGTTTGTTTTTTGGTTATGGAATTATGTGGATTGATACTTAATAGTTTGAAAATTGGATATTGACATAGACTTTGGAAGGAATGTAGACCATATATGGTTGATTGGTTGTGTCTATGTGTTTAAGTTGGATTTTGATGTTTGAGTTGGAAAATTTATATTGTATTATGGTTTGCAAGCAATATTCATTAAGCCCATACTAGCTTAAAAAAAGAAGCTTTCTTGTTTGTGATGTGCTGGTTGTCTTAGCTTTCCTCTTTGGTTGTAAGATGAGTTGTTTGGCTGAATTTAAGTGATATAGGGATTGATATGGAATAGGATTTTTCCTAGACAGGCTATTTGGGGAATAGAAATGGGACAGGAGTTTGTAGATTTTCTCTTGGAAAGCAAGAGAACTAGCTCAAAGTTGGTTGCTAGAAGGATTAGAACTTGTCATTGCAAAGTTCCATTTAATGCTAGGCTAAATCAAGAATCATATTGGTTTTATGTATATGAAGGGAAAATGCTTTTATCACACTTTCTACAGTCTATGCTACAATGCTACAGAGTTTTTTTTGCGCCTTTGTTCTACCTTAAGGCCCCCCCTTTCCTTTATGCGTGGAGGGAGTCATATGGAAGGTGGGTGTTAGTGTGTTACTCCAAAGGTGTGAGCTTATCTGTTCTGACAATTTAAAATTCTGAAAGAAGCCTAAAACTTCAAGGTACTTAGATCAGTATGCTAACTTATGTTGGTATGGTTTTTTCACTTAGCATGCCATTTACAGATTTTACACGAACCTCTCTTGTGCTATGTTAACCAGGAGGAGTGTGAGGTACACCCCTCACATCATTCTTCCTTTTCTAGATCTGCTTATCAGCATATTTGCAAAAAAGTGTGCTTTGTATGTGTGATACATACACCTCTGCTTCGTTCAGAAAATCTTGTTAGCGCCGACTGTTTTAGTGCTTAAGATTTTAGATAAAAGGTGAAAAATGTGTTATAGCATCTAGTAGTGTGACCAATAACTTGCTTTACACATGTAATCCAGGGACGTAATTGGATTAATATAGCTTCCAAAGGAAGGTCTTCTGCTTGGAAAGTTAGCAATAAACAGCCAGGTTTGTCTTGTACCAAATTTCAGCTTAGATTTTGAAGTTCATCATTGCTTATATCTGTCTTCTTATAGGGTACAATGTAAGTGACTCAGAGTCTCAGGATCTCTAAGACACCAGAAGCGACGTGTAATACTATAATACAGGCAGAAGGAGGATCCAATTGTGAGTTGTTTTTGTATTTGTTTTTCAATCTAGACACTGTAGTACCAAAATTAGCCATGTATATCAGTATATGTATGTTGTCATTTGTTTATATGGCTATGAAGGCAATATTTTCTTTAGTATATGAGGAACATGTTTGATGACATATGGCCTTTTACAAGTTGATGTAGCAATTTTTCACAAGGTATTGAATATTTACATTTGTTTGGTAATGTTTCCTATCCCTCAAGTAAATGCTGTGAATTCAAGTGAATGTATTAAAGCATATGCGTTGGCTATATCATGATTATGAATAGCATTTACATTTAGTGGAGGAATGTAGGTCGAGTCAACATGACATAGTAGCTTGGTTTTCTTGAGACCATTTTTCTTGTCCTATCTAAATTGCGGTTTTGTTGACTGCTTTCTCAAGCTGCCTGACCACATTAATCAGCTGAAAGCCAAATAAAAAGTGGGCCAAAATGCATTTGCCACACAAACAAGGCCATTCATTGCTAATATTTACACTTGCATGTGATGATATGACAATATGCAAAGAATGCATCATTTTGGTACATAATTTTGCTGTGTTCCATTTGAGATAGCTTATGAATTTTTCTGCTTGTAAGTTAATGGTTAGTGTGTTTTCGTGGTCCTTGCAGAAAAGAAAAAAGAAATACGCCATTTCTCCCCTCGATTATTTACTCACTTGGACAATCACAATGCTTCTTTCTGTCTATGAATAAGTCAACCTTAAATCAACCTAGTCGGTCATAAGTACATGTATCCTCTTAATAACAATGATGTGATAGACTACATTACGACATCAAGGTGGGGAGGACTTGAGCCACTGAACAGGATTCACAGGATCATACTACTCAGAGATTGTACATTTCTGGGGTTCCGTTGCTATTAGACTAATTTCACATTCGTGTTTCACTACATTGTATGTTGAATATGTGCCAATTGTTTCTTGCAGTTGCTCGAGGACCTTTTTCGTATTCCAAGCATTCTCATCAGGTTCCGACATTTATTTACTCCTAAGTACACTACTCTTATTGGCTTTCTTAAGCATTCAAACATATAAAATTTCCAAATCTATGGGATATCAAAGGTACATGCCTATAAATCTTACAACTGGCTTTTAAAGAAAACTTTTCATTAACCACTTGTTGCTGGGATGAGAAGATGGTCACCCTTCTTGCTGGTATTGCAATATTTGGTCATTGTTTCATATAACTCCGTATATATGTAGATTATGAAATATGTAATGTACTGATAGAAATGGTAAGTTTGTTGGCTGGAAGTTTTAATTTCCTTGTATTGATACTGCTAAAATACAGGAGTAATTGATAAACATATACACTGATGTACAATATACATATTATTCAACAAAACCAATGTTGTACAACATTAATGCTTTTCTGATTATTTCTCTGTCTTCATTCATACTGCTTCCATTGAAGCTGAGGATTTGTAATTTGGTCATCACTTTCACTGTGTTTAATCTATCTTCCTTCACGTCGGTCTTTTCTCCATTCCCATGGTTCCTCCGGATTTTTCGAAGCCCATAGCCCTACCCTCTTAGCACGTGCCTCTTTCTCCCACTGTATCAATTATCATTATGTACATTTTGAGTGTAAGAGTTTGGATACAAGCAGAGTAAATTGACAATATGATGTTTTTTTTTTTGTTTCTTACATTAGCTAGCTCTGCACGGCGGTCATAGGCTGCGTAGTGCCATGCTAATCCCTTCTTCAGCATCACTTCCTGATATGAGAGTGATGATAAGGTGGAATCGATAAATTTTGGAGGTATGGAATAATGTCATAACTAAGGTGAATGAGTACACTAACTAATATCACATTCCTAAGACTAAGACATAGTTTTCCATGAAAGAGTGATAAGCTTTACAGGATAATGGCAAGGGAGTGATGTACCTGTGCAAATATGCCATTGCAGTAGATGTCCCCTACATAACGACCATACCGGTCTTCTTCATAAACGAGAACCCTTAAGCTCTTTCCTTGTACAAGATTTGCTAGCTCCTCTTTTGCCTGCTTCCCATACGGCATTGCACTCTCAGGTGCATCTATTCCCCTGAATTCTTTTCATAGGCATTACAAATTTGGTAGATGAAACTTGAGTTGTACTAAGGGAATTTTATCATGATTTATAGTACCTCAATCGAATTCGGTACTTTTTAGCTAGAACCTCCTCATTTTGAACAGGAATAACCCTGTGACAATAAAAAAAAAAACTTCATGAGTTTCCTATTCTTTGAGATGTGATACGATTAGATAAAGATCTGGAAATACCTGTAATTCTGATCGATTATTTTCTTATGGAGTGCATCGGCCTTAGGATAATTTTTCTGAGCACGCGCCTTTGCTCTTTCAATTGCTGCAACCTGCACTTCTTTAGGAACTGAATATGACTCCCGAGGATCCGCAGTACTTACATATACAGTTACGGTATCTCCGTCTGCTACTGCCTTCACATCCACCTGTGTCCATCCATTTATTTTTATTTTCAGGTAAAATCTTTCTGCATTATCAATTTGGAGCAAAAGAGCAAGAGAAAGGTTCTTACCGGTAAAGTATGGAGCTCGTACTTCACCCCACCAGGGTATGCAGATGGCGCTCCAGTAGGGAGATCAACTAACGTGTGAGGATGAGGCAGGTTGTAGTAGGCAAGTAAGCCCTGCTCAAATAATATTTACCCCAAATTAGAATTATTTTCTTGTATGCTGTCTCATTTCGTTAACACATGCTTATAAGAAAATCCTTGGGGCGGTGGAGCTTACCTCCACGTCCGCTTTCTGGTGTCCTTTCAAGGTCGCAGTGACGAGCCTTGCTGTATCCTCTGGGGTTCTTGGTGGGGGCTTGGCCTCCTTCCATGCTTGTAGAAGTTTTCTGTACCTAAGCGATAAAATCTCATATGAATTATATGCCTTCCCCCTTTTTTAGTAAAGAAATTTTATGAATGACTTCCCAGTTTTTTAGGCTATATCTTATAGTATCATAAGAAATAGTATGAAACAGTTTCACCCAAGACTTGCTTGTGTGTTATGATCAACGCCGAATGTGGCGAGTATTTTGGGTAGGTGGGCTTGGGGAGGGAGACATTGGTAGCAGAATTGTGGAATTTGATCATGGGAAAGAGCATATCAACTTTCCCTTCGAATTCGACTACATTGCAGAAATGACAGTCTCCTGTAGAAGTGTAGATCCTTCAGAATCAGATTCTCTAAAACTATTGTCTAGTCAGAGTAAAGCTGTGTACATCCTGACGTACGAGTCTTGGTACGTCAATTAGATATTAGTCAGGATCAAGATTAGGAAAATACAGTACATATTTCTTGTAGAATCTGTTTGACTTTTTCTGATCAAATCTGAAGTACTGAAGCACCTGGATGTTATAATTAAGTTTAACAGCTTATGTAGTTGGATGGTGATACTTACCAGTTAGATTGAGCTTTCTTCGACGATACAACATGCTTACCGAGCCCTTCCGGTACCTGAAGATTAAAACATCAACATCAAACCAACCACTCTATTTTCTTCACCTGATTCATTGTACCAAAATCTGTTTTTTTTTTTTTTTTTTTTTTTTTTTTACATCTCAGATGAGTTGAATTGAATTTTCTTGGTGATCCCATACCTGGGATGTGGCCTCAAAGTGGAGGAGATCCTGTGCAAGGGCGGAGACTCCGACGCTTTGGGTAGGAACACCGTGGTGGTGGCCGTGCGGGTGTGAGTCTGTAGTTGAAGGCTGACAGCAATTCTTGTAGAGAAATCTTAAGGCGTTTCCCATTCTTTCTTTTCTTAATCAGGTAGCTAATGCTTCTGTTTTTGGTGAAAGAGAGGAAGAAAGAAAGAAAGAAAGAAAAAAAGCGAGAGAATAATTTGTGGGGAAAGGAAAGGAATAAGAGTATGACAGATATGATTGGTTGTTTGTTGGGATATTTTATATTTCTGTTACATTTTACAAATAGTTTGCCCCCATTTTAGTCAACGTGAAAGTATATACTATGCGGGACATGGGAGAGACGTTGGTGATATTAAGGAGCGTCGGCGTTATAATTAAGTGACGGTTTTTTTCTTTTTTATTTTTATATACGTCGTATTGAATTAAAAAGTACACGTAACATAATGAATGAAGGGTTGTATAATTGTTTATGGCACTATTTATTGATTTGTATCTTTCAGGATTTGGTAGATCTTTACCTTGAGTCTTTGGTCTGTTTATCCAACTCCATGGAGTTTAAGGACCACACCCCATAGATTTTAGATTTTTGTTTAATTGTGAAAAAGTTGTGGTTTTTGAGGTTAGTCGAGGATAAATATCTACTCGTAATAATTAGTTGCCTTATTGGCTTATATGAACTACCAGTATATAAATATTTTTTTCTTTTTGATGGCCTCACTTAACTTATAGGAGTACGAGTTATGTCTTAATTTTTGTCAATTGTGATGTATGTGTTTGTGCACGTATCACGTATGTGCTAAGAATACTCCGTAATGTCATAATATTGGTCTTTAATTATCATAATTTTGATTATAATTTAGATTCAATGGAATTCTAATCCGACTTGCTTGACTTATCTAATACCTGTATAGGCGTTTCACACACCAAAACCTCACCCTTACCTTAAACACATACCGTAAATTAGAGATTTGAAGATTGGATAACTTCATTTACTTGTACAACTTAGCTGGTACAGTTGATTATTCTACAAGCTTACTAATAGAATATTATTAGTAGCAGATGCTTTACAAAAAATACGTGGGCAAACCACTTTTCTTGCATAATCGTATAATGTTAACGCGTAATCAAGCAAGCATATGTCGACGCTGAATCAGCCTACTACTTACATGGTCAATTAATGGCTAATGTTAACTTAACCTCTGCATTAATGCATTTTTTTTTTTTTTTTTTTAAATTTAGAGTTATATTATTAGCCTTCTACAACTTTCTTCTTCCCCTAGTCCTTCCTCTTACACCACTCAATCTCATAGCGACTAGCGAGGTATTAGTGCTGGTACCGGGACTGAATGTTTGCGCCGCTATCAGTGCTGGTAGTGGTAGCTGTATAGTGTATAGGCTTCATATATATGACCGACCTCCCGTTATAAGGGCAGCATTATTTGGAAATGATTCTGAAAACAGAATGCTCCTGAGAGTCTTAGAGTATTTCAAGGTATATCAAGATGTCTTAAGGCTATTGTCCGAATGCCTGGGTATCCTTTTAGCTCCGCTTGGCTAGTAAGCTTGAGGACTCCGCTTGCACGTTTGAAGGTCCGACCTGCAAAACAAGGAAGGTTAGCTGCCCCGGAAGCTGTTATCTGGGAAAGTCCCTCCGATTCTTAAGTTAGCAAATGTACTTTTTAGAGAGAGAAAGTAGAGAGAATTAGGAAAAAGTTACCATCATTAATGATTGGAGAACTTATTTATAATTTTACTTTCAGGTGGTAGAAGATGTACTTAATTGAACATATTAAGGATAAATTTGTACTTTGCAATGATTAATGATGGACTGTATCATAGAGGGGTATTCTCGTAATTTTAAGTCACTGGGCTTAGGACAATGAACTTGGCCCAAACAGGAACTAAAGAGTTTTTGCTCATGGCATCTCATGTGATATTGATGACAAGCCTTGTGATATCATGTGCACTTGTGCAGTGGAGTACTAACAGGACAATTATTTTTTATGTTCAATGATTTAGAAAGTAATTGGAAAAGATATCGATTAGCAAACTGATTTAGGAAATAATTACGGATTAGATATTGGCAAATTCAGTTTTCTTGGACTGCTAAATGGTTTGTAATAGGGATTACTAAACTCAAACAGTAATTATCTATTTGTCTATTGTGAATGCTAATCTATACGCAAGAGTATGACATTCGTGTTTTGAGATCGGTGTTTTATTAACTCTAATAAAGTATTTTCATAGAATGTCCTCGTTCCATCTACGCCGACAAGGCATTAGCCTCTTCGAAAGAAAGGAATGGAAATACCATAGCGTGATAGCGGGCATCCTACACATTTTCCTTGATATTTGAGGGATAGCTCATATGGTTAAGAGTTATCCTCCCGATTTTAGTCGATTCTGGAATCGAATCTCATCAATAACTTGAGTAAGAAAGAAATTAATACGAACTTAATAATGTACTAAGTTAATGTTGGCCATAAGGCCATTAAGTTAAACAGAAGAGCCTATGTTTTTTTTTTTTTTTTTTTTTTTTTTTTGTAGGAATCTAAAAGAGGTATTTTCATACACCTCAATACTGATTTGTTCTGTTTTATGTAGTAAGAAGAAAAGAAGTATAAAACTTGTTACTTTTAGGCCAAACATGGCTATACTTACAGAGGCTTTTTCTCATGCACACGCCAATAAGTTCTTTTATCTTTGGAAGAATGATCATGCTAGCACTCACTTTTAATCTTTTGGAAGTATAACCATGTATTTACTTTCAATTTTTATATGTTACTACTAGCTAAGTCTAGTAGCTTCGAAAAAAATAATAAAAACATAAATACACTCATACAACGTATTTATAATGGCTATTGTAAAACCAGCTTATTTGAAGTGACTATAAATCTATAATGTTAACAAGTGAATTATTGCGTGTTATACCTTTTACTTAAGACCAATAGTTGAATAAAATAGATGAACATCAAAACTTACTAGTTGCCAAGATAATCCTAATAAACCACACGATGACTCGCCTTCTTCCTCTAAGAAACTCGACGTTAGGCTAGTCTTTGATGTATACGAAAGCTTGATGTATTATCATACAAACGGTGGACAATTGAAAGTTCCTTTAGCATTTTAGTGTTTTTATTTAGGTTTGGGAAATTCTCTTTGGTGAATTCCAATTTTTTTCACTTTCTAAGTGGTGAACAAAGTTTTATAAAATTATCTTCAGTACTCGTAAACTTTTTATACTTATTACTTATGACATTAATTATTATATTTTATAAAAAATTTAACTATAGTTAGGTTTTTTTTAACAATAATATTTAACTATAGTTAGGTTTTTAATTATTTTTTAACAATCTAATAATTATACTAAAATTAAAAAATCAACCACCTCTTCCCCCACCCACTGTCAAGCCTCCCCTCCCCCTGCCAGCGGCCGGCACCCCTATCAAACCCCCGGCGCCGGCAACGCCTGACCCGAAACCCCTGACTTATCCCGACATCTCCCAAACCACCACCTCTAACCCCCCACTAATTAGCCACCTTAGCCCAACAGCCTCCCCACCACCACCACCGACACCTGACCCGAAACCCCTTCGCCAGCAGCCCAAGTCCCCTCCCCCACGTCGCCGCTGCCCACCATAGCCAAAAATACCACCCCGAAACCCTAAAACCCCAAAATCAAAACCCTAAAAATCGATTTTGGGGTTCGACGTGGTGTTTCAGGGGTGGAGATGGTAGGGGGAAGGGCGGTTTAGGTTCACCGGTGCGGGGTTGAGAGTTTGGACACCGGCGATGGGGAGGGGAGTGGTATTCGAGGGAGTTGGTGGTTCATATCGGGGAAATGGGTTTGTGTTTTAGGGGAAAGTGGAGGTGTCATAGGTGGAGGAGAGGGAGGAGGTAGGGGTCGCCGACGCTAGGGGTGAAAGTTCGCCTGTTTTCGGCCGTCGGGAGGGGGCTGGGCAAGTGGGCAGTGGGTTGGGGGAGGGGTTAGGTTTTTTTTTTTATTATTTTTTTTTTATAATTTCAATATAATTTAAAAAATAAAAAACTAACTATAGTTAAAGAGATAACAATTATCAATGGTAATCGATAATTTAGGTTTACCATTGATAATAAAATTTAAGAATGTTTACCACTTAGAAAAGGAAAAATTGTCAAAAATAATACAAACTTTGAGCAATCCGCTAAAAACAAGTTAAACTTTTGATTATTTCAGAATAATACAACCTTTATGCGATATCTTCTCAAAACAAGTCATGACCTGTCATTAACCGGATTAGCAAGTTGAAAGTGATACGTGTCACTATTTAATTGGTTTGTGATTTTTTAATTAATTTTTCAAAAAAAAAAACTAAACTCATCTTTCTCCTCCCTCTTTACTGCCATACTCTTTTTTTCCCTTTCTCCACTGTGCCACCATCAAGCTGCCCCCGTTGCCGCCGTGTAGCTACTACCATCAACCCTCGAACACCACCTTTGACCATTATTACCCGCACCTCCCTGCCCATGCCACCATGTGGCTACTTCCCACTTTCGAAAATCACCTCCAAATACCACCCCACCATCCACAAACAAATTAACCCAACAATGACCACCCTTCTCTCTCTCCTCCATTTGAACTCCCATTCCTAGTGCAACCCAATTCCTAAAAATAATTGAGATTGAATCGAAATTGGGATTGCTCTATTGAATTGATGTCATGGGTTCTTCACATTGAGCCAAAATTGGTTGAAATTGGGGCTGCTTGGTGTTCGTTTGTGCGGCGGTTGAGGGCTGCTGCTAATTGTTGTGGCTCAATTGCGGGCTGTGAGGTAGGGGTGCGAGAATTGGTGCTGCTAGCTACTATTGAGGGGCAGAGGAGATGGGTACTCTGGGATAGTCGCGATTTTGAGGGAGTGTGTGAGATGGCCTTGTGGAAGTTGCGGTGGCTGTTGGTGATGCGGGCTAGAGGTGCGGCTGCTCTGCTTGCGTCAATTGTTGTTGTTGTTGGCGAGAAAGGAGGTGCAGCAGCAGCGAGTTGGGAAATTAAAAGAGATGAGAGTTAGGGGTGGTTATCGTTTGTGGGTGGGGAGGCCAAAAGGGAAGTGCTGGTTAAGCTTGTAGGGTGTAGCCGGACACGAAGGTATGGCTGGTGGCTTAACGGTGGATGAGGTTTTAGTTTTTATTCTTAATAAAATAGTTTTACTTGGTTAACAGGTTGTAGGTTATTCAACCTATTAAAAGAAAATACTCCATAAAGTTTGTATTATTCTGACATAATTAAAAATTTAACTTGTTTTTAGCGGACCACTCAAAGTTCGTATTATTTTTGACAATTTTTTCCTTAGAAAATGAAAAAGTTGGAGTTCACTAAAGAGAATTTCCCTTTAGGTTTTGATATTTTGTGGCTTATTGTTCTTTTGTGTATTTTTATAGGTTATTGAGTGGTTTTAGAACATAAAAAGATGAACCAAATAAAGGATTCAATGCGAAGCACAAATGGAAGTTCCTTAAACTGATGAAGAAGAAAAGCGCTTGCTGAGCACGTTTTGTTTGTCTAGGTTCATTGAATCCACGAATTTGGGAAGTCTTGGGGAATAATTTACAAGATCTACATCAGTTGGAAAAGATATATATGTATAAAGAGAATATCTTATCAATAGGTTAAGATATGAAAAAAGATATATTTTCCTAATCTTATCTAATTACTTTCCTTATCTTTGAAAGATTCTCACTTATTTGTTAGCCTATTTAAAGCCAAAAATTAGGAGACATTGTAGACTAGAGTCGCGAGAGAAGGGAGGCTTCACTCCAAAACCCCTCAAGGGTTTGGAGTCGTTTGTCACAGTTCATGATACATTACAACGGAGGAACTCGAAGCTGTCTGATAAGAACTCAGATCCGAATTCGAGGAACTTGATGGGTTCTTGTTTCGTTTTCTTTTCTTATCTTTGTGTTATGAGTCCTTAATTTGTTATGCTCAGTAACTATTAGTTTGAATCCATGTATTAAGTCTTTGAGACGAGTAAAGTTAGTTTTAATGATTAGAGCTTTGGAGTATTCTTGAATTGTTGTTTTGTTCATACGAATGATGATTTCTTATAAGTAGGTGTACGACTATTTACTTGGGTCTGATTTCTTTTGCTAATTAATATTACTAAGTCCGTAATTGCTTGGAAACATTAATGAAGTAGCAAACAAATGTAGTGGAGGACGTTCCACTCTTTTAATTGAAAAGTAATTAAGGTCAAATCACGTAAGTTCCAGAGTGTTGTGGTTGTCTTGGCTTTATGTTTTCCTATTTTTTAATGTTATCATTAGGTTAATTTCCTTGCTTGTAGTATAGGGGAAATCTGTTGGTTAGGGTTAGTGAAAGTCGTACAGGATCAAACCATTAATAAGGGGAAACAAAGGAACTTGTTCATTTGCATGGTGGATCTCTATATATAGTTGCTAAGTATCTCAAGTTCCTTATCTGTTATTGTTCTTATTGTTTCGGGGTTTTCTGATGTCCTGCGGGAGAGTTACAATTCCGAGACTGGAACCGGACGCCTGTACCTGCAAAATAACGGAGACTCCTGAGAGCTCCGCCTCCAACGGTCAAGTTAGTACCTGATTAAGGAGTAATTAATGCGGAAATTAAAGTAATAAGGTCTCTCTAGGTGAGAGTGTTTAATGTTGGTAATCTGCTTTGTTAGCGAGATCAGCCGGCTATTAGTGTGTTCCGTAACGTTTCTGTTCTGTTCTGTTCTTCTCTCTAGGTGAGATTAATTGCTTGATCCCCTTTAATGAGGATTAATTAAGTATTTATAGTCTTGAGAAGCGTGCCACTCTCTAGGTTTAGGGTAAACC
This sequence comes from Chenopodium quinoa, assembly GCF_001683475.1. Taxonomy (NCBI): domain Eukaryota; kingdom Viridiplantae; phylum Streptophyta; class Magnoliopsida; order Caryophyllales; family Amaranthaceae; genus Chenopodium; species Chenopodium quinoa. Next base: position 3,021,034 of record NW_018743199.1, on the reverse strand, counting down.
TAGGGCTGACCGGGCCTCTAAACAGGATTGGGCCTTGTTGGCCGGTTTTCCCATTTGGCATGGGTGGACACGTGGCGTGTCTCAATTGGTCCGTAGAGGACGTATCTGTGATTGACACGTGGCAGGCTCCTATTGGCCTACGTGAAGGACACGTGGCGGAACCTGGTTGGTCCACTTGTCAGACGGTGATTGGTGGATAAAAATCCCCTAATCACTTATTAGTTTAAGTTTCTAGTTGTTATTTGATCCTTATCCTTAAACTCCCATCAATTATTTCTTTCGTTGTTTTGAGTCTTTGTTAAGTGTTTTGGATTTTATTTTTAGTTATTTGTAAGCATATTCTTCGTGGGATCGACCGCTACTTCCGCTAAATACAAGTTAGTAGTCTTAGGATAATTATTATTAAATTGTCTGCGTTTCGACACCACATCAACCACCTCCACAATATTGGAATTGGACCAGAGTATAGATAAAAGACCCAATGTTCAAATGAATTAGAGTATTAGGCCCTTCCTTTTATTTTGGCCTTTTTATAAACACTCGCTCTTTTCTCCTATTCTATCTCCTACATACTACACTACTTCTTCCTTTTCCTTGCTCATCAATCTACCCTTTGTTTTCTCTCTCCTCAAATCCGAAAGGAAGCAAATGAAACTCAAACCTCTCGATCTCACTTTTTCTTAAGGAAAAAAGCTTCAAAATTCCAAGTTTGAGTCATGGCCATTACTGTCCGTCGAGTTGTTCCGGCTAGATTTCAAATGTCGTCCGTCGCGTTGTTACATGTATGTTTCAAATGTACCTTTTAGGCTTATTCAACATTGCTTTCAAATATAAATTCCCTTTAAACCTGCAAGAGGGAGCGGGATCAAGCAATAACAATAATATATATCAAAACATATAATTATTGACAAATTATATATGAACTATTCGTAAATTAACAAATAACATGAAACTAATCAAGAAAGAAAGAGAGAACAAGCCCTCAGAACTATCAACCTTTCACGTCAAGGTCTAAGGCAAGTTCGAGCTTGCCTTAGAAAGCTTAGAAAAGAGTTGGAATTTGAAAACGGAGTGTGAAAACGGAGGAAATCGAGCTTGCCTTAGCTTAAAGTGTGAAAACGGAGGAAATCGACTCTTTTTATAGTGAAAAATGATCAAAAAGATTAGAAAAGAGTTGGAATTTGAATCGGATTAAAATTCCTTTTATCGCATTGCGATGACTCTATCGCGACACAATAAAACATTTTTTTGCAAATTTTCTTTCTATCTAACTTTTGATCCATAAGTCAAAATATGTCATATAATATGTTGTTAGAAAGCTCTTGAAGTCTACTTTCCAACCCATTTAGAATCAAATTAAAATCTTTTGTAGAAGAAAAGATATGGTCGAAATAGTGGAAGAATGTTAGTTTTGATTTTTGAATAGAGTTTCGTATTTCTTTCATATCTTTTTCGTTATATCTCGGAATTAGTATGATAATCACAAAAGTCTTATATGTGGTTGGTCACACCATGTGACCAGCCACTATAAAAGTTACTTCGCTAGTGTAATGGAGGTTACTTGGTCAGTGTTAAAAGGGTTTCGGGTTAATTAATCAAACAACGTTATAGGGATTATTATAAGTGGTCACACGGTGTGACCGGCCGCATATAAGACGGGTTGTATTATAATATATAAATGGAAAGATGATTTCAAGGGCTATCAAACCATATAAGATTTGGATAAAAATTTTGAGGCACAAAAATAATATCTGACTGTCTTTGAACGTTATTCAATTCGAATAGAATTAGGACTTTAAAAAAGATGAGTTTTATTCAATTTCAAACTCTTTAATCTTATGTTTTTAAAAAGGATAAATATGATCTTTTAGAAACTCATAAAAGCTTCTAATTAATCCTAGAAAAATTTGTAAATTGCAGCTATTTAAAGTTCGTATCTTGCAAATTGCAGCCACTTAAATTTTTTTTTGCAAATTGCAGCCTAAAAGTTCGTATAAATTGTAAATTGCAGCCTGATTCAATTTTTTCATCGGTTTACATGTTGAAAAATCTTCGGTAAAGGTTTTAGGGGTCATTTCAGTCCTTAGGGGCCCGAATTGATCTCGGAATTAGCAAAAAAATAACGTAAGTGTCTCATATTTACAGTTTTCCACAAATCGATACACTTTTATTACGCAAAACGAGATATTTGCGTTATTTTTTTGCTAATTCCGAGCTCAATTCGGATCCCTAAGAATTAAAATGGCCCCTAAAACCTTAATCGAAGATTTTTCAACTTGTAAACCGATGAAAAAGTTGAATCGGGCTGCAATTTACAATTTATATGAACTTTTAGGCTGCAATTTGCAAAAAAAAAAATTAAATGGCTGCAATTTGCAAAATAAGTACTTTAAATGGCTGCAATTTGCAAATTTTCCTTAATCCTAATTGGTTTATGAATGAGATTAAAGCCTTTGGACCCTCCACATGATCATTGGGTCGTAGATAAGACTCAATTTAGGCTCAGTTAAGTATTTTGGCCATAAATTCCTCGTTATAGCTCGAATTTGGGCTTGTAATATATCATTGGAAAGTTATTTTCAAACCCCATCCAACTACACAATTATTAGATATAGATTATGGACCAAAATAAATAGGATTAGACGTTGTTCATAAATAAGACACGAAGTGAATGGTTTTCGATATACAAAATGAATAATTTTTATTAAAACATTTTAAAAAACAAGGGATTTTACGAGACTATTCAATATTTCACCTAACAATGGCGGATCTTGGGCAAAAAAATTTGGGGGGCCAAGGTTTGATCCTTGGACCTTTTGCTAATAAGTAACAATACTTAACCACTATATCATAACTTTTTAAGTGTAATTATTAGACATTATATTAGTTAAAACAAATAACTTAGAAAAATTAAAAGGGGTCGGGCCCTGATCAGCTATAATGAAGGTCCGCCCTTGCTTCCTAACACCACTGATGAGTGTCATTTCCGACACTATTTATATCTATGTTCCTTAGATTTTGGGTTAGTTACTTTAGCATTTTTAGTGTTTTTATTTAGGTTTTTGATATTTTGTGGCTTATTTCTCTTTTGTGTATTTTTTTATAGGTTATTGGGTGGTTTTAGAAGATAAAAAGATGAATCAAATAGAGGAGTCAATGTGAAGCACAAATGGAAGTTCATTCTGAGGAACTTGAGAAACTGACGAAGAAGAAAAGAGCTTGCTAAGCACGTTTTGTTCGTCTAGGTTCATTGAATTCATGAATTTGGGAAGTGTTGGGGAATATTTTACAAGATCTACAACAGTTGGAAAAGATATGTATGAATAAAGAGAAGATCTTATCAATAGGTTAAGATATGGAAAAAGATATATTTTCCTAATCTTATCTAATTACTTTCCTTATCTTTAAAAGATTCCCACTTACTTGTTAGCCTATTTAAAGCCACGAAATTAGGGAGACACTGGAGACTAGAGCCGCGAGAGAAGGGGACTTTTCGTCACAGTTTGTGATACATTTCAGCAGAGGAACTCGAAGCTGTCTGAGAGGAGCTCAGATCCGAATCTGAGGAACTTGATGGGTTCTTGTTTCGTTTTCTTTTCTTATCTTTGTGTTATGAGTCCTTAATTTGTTATGCTCAGTAACTATTAGTTTGAAGCCACGTATTAAATATTTGAGACGAGTAATGTCGGTTTTGATGATTAATGCTTTGGAGCTTTGGAGTATTCTTGAATTATTGTTTTGTTCATACGAATGATGATTTCTTATAAGTAGGTGTACAACTATTTGTTTGGGTTTAATTTCTTTTGCTAATTAATACTACTAAGTCTGTAATTGCTTGGGACATTATTAATGAAGTAGCAAACAATTGTAGAGGAGGACGTTCCACTATAGTAATTGAAAAGTAATTCTTGATTGAGGTCAAATCACGTAAGTTCCAGAGTGTTGTGGTTGTCTTAGCTTGATGTTTTCCCAGTTCTTAATGATGTCATCAGGGCATCATATTAAATTCCTTGCTCGTAATATAGGGGTTATCTGTTGGTTAGGGTTAGGGAAAGTCGTACGGGATGTAACCATTAATAAGGGAAAACAGAGGAATTTGTTCCATAAGTCAAGCTATTCTAAAGGGTTAAATAATATATCCGAGATTATACATTTGCATGGTGGATTTCTATATATAGTTGTTGAGTATCTCAAGTTCCTTATTTGGTATTGTTCTTATTAGTTTAAGTTCTTATTTGGTAGTTCATTCTTATCCTTAAACTCACACCAATCATTTAATTCACTTCCGCTAATTACAAACGAGTAGTCTTAGGGTAATTATTATTAATTTGTCTGCGTTTCGACACCGCATCAACTATCTTTTCCATTCCATAAATATTGGAATTGGACCGCATTATAGATACAAGTACCAATATTCAAATGAATTAGGGTACTAGGACAAAAGGAATTTTTTTTTATTTTGGCTAAAAATCCACCAAATTTCAAGGTTTTGCTCTTTAATTTCCGACCAAATTCTCTCTTGTTCAGTATCACATTAGGTTTAGTTCTGGTTGCAGTAATGACCCTTTTCGTATGTCGAATATTTTCCGGGAGGTTTCAAGTGTACTTTTTGGGATTAGTCGGTATTATTGTGATTTTCATCATTTTGTTGGCTAAAGGGTGCGAATACACAATAGTCTACTGGGCTAAATGTTATTTTCAGATGGTGGAATATTATAGCTACTGTAATGTTATTTGATTTATCAGTCATCGTTTATGAGGTGTTATTGGACAAATAACAATAATATATACGAAGTATTAAGCAACATATATATATATATATTGACAAATTATATATAAACTATTCGTAAATTAACAAATAACATGAAATTATTCGTTAACATGATCATTAGGTCGTAGATAAGGCTTGATTTCTAATTAATCCTAATTGGTTTAGAAATGAGATTTAAGCTTTTGAACTCTCCACATGATCATTGGGTCGTAGGTTAGACTCGATTTAGGCTCAGTTAGTATTTTGGCCATAATTTCTTCGTTATAACTTGGATTTGGGTTTGTAATATATCGTTGGAAAGATCTTTTCAAGTTTCATCCAATTACATAATTATTAGACCCAAATTATGGACCAAAATAAACTGGATTGGATGTTTTAAGATTATGGACCAAAATACTACATAATTATCGTACATTGTCAAAACTCTAATCAAGTATTTTTGTATTATCATTAAATAAATACGGAGTACGGTTTAAGATAGAATAAACTATTTTTAAGTTTTTTCTATAATTTTGCGAAGTGTTAATAGGACATTACAAATTATAAATGGAGATGGAGATTTGAACCTATGACTTATCGTACACAAAACTTCGGTCATAATCATTATTTTTTTTTTTTGCACAACACTCAAATAACTTCCACCCTTTTTTATAAAAAAAAAAAAAAATCTCCAAATAACTTCCACTTCTATTTTTTTTTTCCTACCATTTTACTCAATATCACAAAAAAAAACACAAAAAAAATTATCTATTTTAATATATCATCAAACAATTTGCTTTTTATAAACCCCAAAATTACAAGGAATCTATATTATCATTGCACATTTTTTCCTAACTTTTCCGCATAACACATCAAAATCAATCTTTAAATTATGTGTACTTCATTTAAAAGAAAATACAAACACCATAGATCCACTATTTTCCTTTAAAAAAAATAACAAATGTATTTCTATTATATTTTTATAAATCACTCAATAACGACCTTTTTATTCATTCAACAATTATCAAAATCAGAATAGCACGTTTCTCTATGGCTGGCCATACCGTGTGGCCAGCTGACACACACAAAATACAAGTAATCATTGCCTGACTGAGTAACCCTTGACTATGTAACTTTTGACTTAGTAACCCCTGACTGATTGAATATCCCCTAACTGATTAACCCCCAAGTGACCAAGTAACCACTAACGGATCGAATAACCCCTAATCGAGTAACCTTTGACCAAATAATTTAAGTAACTACAAAACAAATAACTCGACAACACGGTATATCCAGCCACATGTGAAATTTTGTGAAACAAAAAAAATGTTTACATCATGTTTTCTACAATCCCAATATATAATTTTTTTTTTTTTAAATATTTTACAAGAAATTCCAATCTTACCAATAACACTGAAAGAGTAGCCCTTATAACATTAACGAGGTAACATTTATAACACCGAATGGATAATCCCTATAAAACTGATAAAATTACTCCCATAATAGCTGGCCACCAACCATATATAAGAGTTAGTTACCATATAAAATTTAACTCCCCATATTTAAAATATACTTTTTGTTATTAGATTTTTTGTAATATTATTTTGTAAAATATATATCCCGTGCATTGCACGGTTATACTCTAGTAACTTGAATTACGAAGTATATGATTATACCTTATGCTCGGACATCTCGGTGAATCCATTCATTGTTGTATGTAAATTTCAATGATACTAATCAAAATTTAATTTTGAGAGTGAAATTTCATTATAGTCTTTTAGATGTAATTCTTCAAGAGTGTTGATGTAACAGTTTCCTTAGAAAAAAAAATTGATCACAATTTAAAATGGGCTAAGCCATACACATGATGGATCTAGGCCCATAAAAAAGGCATGAATAGTATTTCATGTTTATCCAATCTTCTTCTGAACAAAACATTACCATCTATATTATAATTGTAGAGTCATTTAACGAGAGCCCTTCAAATCCCCAATCCTTAACTCTTATGTATTTGAGATTTTTTTTTTTTTTAATATAAAGGAAAAAATAACTACCAATCCCACTACTTTATTTTATTTTTATCATTTTTATTTTTTTTAAAAAAAACAATAACTACTCAATCACCATTTCTTTTTTGTTTTTGTTTTTCTTTTTTTGTTTTTTTTATGGGACTACTACTAACATGTCACTTTTTTTTTTGGGTACGTAGTATAACATATCCAAAAAAAATGTACTCTAAATCCCCGACCCTTCAATTACAGTACTCTAAATCCCCAACCCTTCAATTATATGCAATTTTTTTTAGGGACTACCCTCAAACATTTTCCATTTCTTTAATCATCAAAACCAAAAAGAAAATGTACATCACGTTTTTGTGCAACTGGCCTCAACGAATAACTACTTGCAACAGAACAAAGTATGTAACTCCTACAGCAAGACGCTAACTCATATGACACTAACTGAGTAACACGAGTAACCCCTATAACACTGAATGGGTAACCTCTATAACTTTGAAAAAGTAAACCCCATAATAGCATTGTGTGACCACCGACATAAAAATGTAAGACCCTGTTTTTTGAGTTTCTAAGCTTTGCTTAGAATATCATATTTCAGCATAGCACATCAGGTGTCAGCACATTATTAATACGATTATTATTAATACTCAGTACAATAGAAATTATGTACCTCCTACAGCAAGACGCTAACCCATATGACACTAACTGAGTAACACAAGTAACCCCTATAACACTGAACGGGTAACCTCTATATCTTTGAAAAAGTAAACCCCATAATAGCATTGTGTGACCACCGACATAAAAGAGTAAGACCCTGTTTTTTGAGCTTCTAAGCTTTGCTTAGAATATCATATTTCAGCATAGCACATCAGTTGTCAGCACATTATTAATACGATTATTATTAATATTTGGTACAACAGAGCTAATTAGGGTTCAACAGAACCGACCAGTCCAAAACCAACCATTACAGCTCAAGTCTAAATTACAACATCAAAATCAACTTTCCACATTTAAAAAAAATACATTTTTTCTTATATATCCCGTGCACAGGCCCGTATTTGGACCAGGGCAGCCGAGGCGCCCGCCCAGGGCCCCAAATTTTGAAGCCCACATATGCTAATGCAAGTGCCAAATAATAAATAAAAAAAATAAAAAAAAATAAAAACAATTAATTTATGTACGTACATTGTAAATATGTAAGTGCAAATATTAATTAACTCCCTTGAAACTTCAATCACATTTAATCATCTCCTAGAAAATAGCTCCTTCAATTTTGGGAAGTAGATAATCTCAAATAAATTCACCCACTCATCAATTCAATTTTACACATAAGGAGTATAATGTTTTTTTTATCTTCCTTCCCAAATTTTATTTTCAAAAGATGGATTCTCCTGTATACATATTTTCCACAATAAATTTCAACGGATTAAAAGGTTTAATACTTACAATTTTTTTATTTATTTTTTATTTTTTTATTTTTATATTTATACTCTTTCAATTGTTTTACATCTCAAATTTTCATTTCACCATTTTGGCTTATGTTATTTTATCACGTCTAAGAATAATATATATGTTACTGATGCCGTCGGCAATTACAGTTAAAAATCATAAATAAGATCTTCAATTTTATACTACTAATTTTGTTTGAATTATTCAGCTATTTTGCTTGTCAATTTTCAATTTTACTATTGTTATGATATTGATGATTGTTTCAATTTTTATTTGAATTATGATAAAGCTTAATTATTATAAGAATGTTCTGTTTTTTTAGTACAATTATGTGTTTTTGATTTATTTTAATTATTTGTATATTTTAAAAATTAAATATCTAATATTCAATTATATCTTAATGTCTAATTTGTGTCATTAAAAATTACTTGTACGAAATTCTAGGTATTACTAATTCTACATACATTGTTGAATTGAGTACTGTAATCGAAAATTCATGATTGATTTTTTAATCATGGATGGATTTTGGCTTTGACTAGCGGGATAAGGTGATATAATTCTTTAATTTTTTATTATGTTAGACCATATTGATGTAGAAATTATTATTATGTACTCATAAAAAAAATTGCATTAAATAAAGTGTTGTATAATTTTTTATTTTTTTTTTTTGCACACCCGATTTTTTTTTCCTAATACATTAACCTATTAGGGCCCCTTTTTTTTTTTTTTTTTTTTGCCCCTAGGCCACCAAAATCGCAGAAACGGACCTGCCCGTGCATGGATACAGTCTAGTTATCATAAATTCATAAGCAAATCAGTTCAATAAAAAAAATTAATACAAACTTTATAAAGTACTAAATTAATGTTGGTCATTAAATAAAATAGAAGAGTCTATGATATGCAAGCATCATGATATTTGCCGCGCACTTCGTCTAAAAAAGGTATTCTCATAGACATCAATACTGATTTGTTCTGTTTTATTTGACAGTAAGAAGAAAATAAGGATAAAACTTGTCACTTTTAGCCCAAACAAAGGCTTTATTTCATGCACACGCCAATAGCTTCTTTTTATCTTTGGAAGAATGATCATGCTAGCACTCACTTTTAGTCTTTTGGAAGTATAGCCATGTACTCACTTCAATTTTAATTGTTACTACTAGCTAAGTCGAGTAGCCGAGTAGGCTTTGAAAAAAAAAATGTATATACACTAATACAACGCGCTATTTGAAAATTTTGGTAAAACCAGCTTATTTGAAGTGACTATATTGTTTTTTCCCATAATTTTTATTTTTTTTAAAAAAATATTAAAAAGTGACTTATTATGTGTCTTATATTCTTACCTTTTACTCAAGACCAATAGTCGAATAAAATAGATTAACATAAAAACTTATGATGGCCTTTTTATCCCGTATACATAATCAAACCATCGTATTTATATACGGAGTATATACATGTCTAAAATGGCCTTATTATAGATGAGTATGATAGGTGAATATGATGCATAATTGCTTGCTCATGATTGTTCAACTGTACTCCATAATAAAACGCGTATGTATGAAAGAACCATCCTAAATTAAAGTCCAAAAAGCAGGAATAAAATTGAATTTTTTCACCTTTACCTAAAGTTGATTATACTACTATTATCATCACCAGAAAAGAAGAATCTAATGCCCCACCTCAGGCTTCATGGTCATGTTTATATACAGGTATAAGCCTTAACAATTGCAAAAACATTAGCAATTTTAGTGTTTACTAATTTTCTTAGCTCTTTCTTAGACCAACAGACTTGTATATTGTAATTCATCAACTATGACAAATGTAAGTATGAATCTTATTTTCCTTGTTCAGTTATTGTATGATCTTTAATTACTTAACACCATTATTTCCGCGTCATTTTCAGATGGTTGAGTTGAAGGTGGGATTGCATTGTGATGAATGCATCAAAAAAATATTGAAGGCCATCAAGAAGATTGAAGGTAAAGAACGATATAACACTGGAAAAAATCAACAGTACATCCTGTTTTCAGGAAATTCTGTTTCACTACTTCATTATTATGTTGTTGATTTTCTCCCCTATTTTCTTGGTTTAGATATTGAAACTTATAACATCGATACAAGGCTTAACAAAGTCACAGTGACGGGGAATGTCACAGAGGAGGAGGTGATACGAGTGATACATAAAATTGGGAAGACAGCAAGCAGTTGGGATGATCGCAAAGAATCAACCAATGTGTCAGCAGGATATATGTGATGTTATTTCTGCAGTTTGTTACAAAATCAGAATCTTTCATGCTAATTCTCACAGCATATGAATGATCTATGCAGTAGTATATACGCGTAACATGTAGTGTAATTCAATTCAGATCTTGTTGATTTTACAATTTTGATGCCAATTTATCTTCCTGTTGTTCTCTGCTTGCTGATGGCCTCATATATTTCTAACAGAAAGGTCTATACTCTATAGGATTCCAAAACTTTGTTCTTTACTTCATGTTGACTACAAGAATAAGGCTTTGGCTGATTTTATTTTGTTTGTTTAGATGGTAATAGCTGCTCACAGCGGCGATTTTTGGGATTCATGCTAAGATAATTGATCATAATTAACCAAACTACATATGCATAATTACAACTATTAAACCTTGTTCCTTTAATTTTAATTACAACTCCTGTATTCTGAGTAGCAGTAGCTATTCTCTTCCCAGGAGCCGAACCCAATGGTTGAGAGGATTTACGTTTGTTGTTGCTGCCTCGTGCACTAGAGTTATTGACTCGAGTACTCCCCCCACCTCCAAATGATATAACATGCTGTCCAGTAGCTCTAGGTTTTGTAAATAGTGTGCATAAATCATTATAGAGTGGACATTTATACTTTCTGTAAGGTGCAGCTTCAGGATGCACCTGCATGAAACCAATACATATTCAGTTCACCAGTAAATAAAAATGACAAGTTTCAACCAGAGTATTTATATGTTGACAGAAAACAGCAGATTATATGTTATGATGCATACCTTGATGTAATCCTTCCACATTTCATCATCCACATCTACCATTTTTCGCCTGTAGTCCCAGCCAAAGCCAGGGTGAGTATACAATGGTTTCACAATACGATAACGTTTCTTCAACACAGCCAGGTGTTTCTTGAGCTCTTTCTTGTCATAATCCAAACCAGTTTCTTTTCTGAACTCTTCAGTCACATGATCCCAAACTTGCTCAGAGAATCCAGTAACACAGACCTCAAAGTACTGAAGTTTCATTTCTTCGAGTAGCAACTCCACAAACACTTTCTCTAGACGCGGTGGCCAGTTTGGCTGAGACCAGACATCCTCATAGCTGTGTTGTTGAGGTTGATCGTTCACCTATGTATAATTGTATACACAGCTAATATTAAGCAGAGATAGAAACCGAAGAAGAACAGGATATATAATAAGTATTCTGTATTCATTGCGCGATTTCAGTTAATACTCCACACAATTGTTAAATAAAATTTGTTGATAATCCACACAACTGTTATTCTTACATGGTTCAACTTGTGTCTATGATTCTATGAAATCAAGACTGAACCAACATATTATCAAATTTTAGGGAATTCTATTTCTTTTTTTAAAGGCGGGTGGAGTATCTTAGGATGCCACAAAGGGAAAAGATTGTTGAATAGCGTACATGGTCCATAGGTATCACTCATTTAAGACTTTAACCAACCGAACAAGCTCACAACTACATTTACGGCACATAAAGATACGTAGCATAATACTTTGTAATACATTCTTCTAAAAAGGTACCAAAGTGTGCACATCCCTAACACAACACTGTCCAATTGCAACCATACTCATCTAAAATGTCGTTCAAAAGCATATACCCATAAGTCCACAACCATCCAAGTAGCAACATGCTAACAAAATACACATACCATCATGTAGCACAATTACATACACCCTATTAAAAAAATTATCGAAAAATCAATATGAAAGTTATTCAAATCACAAATTAAATCACTTGTACAAACTTCCTGATATTGCATGATCTTAATTATTTTGACAATTGAACACATATTGAAATCATAAGAGTTAACAGGAATAATGTTGCAACGAAACGAGAGAAAGGAAGGAAACAAACCATAATTGAAGAAGTGGGTTGACCAATAGACGATGTTATTCGGGTTCCTCCTCCTCCCTTTGGCATAGTGGTACTTCGTAGAGGCCAGATCTCTCAGTAGAAATTAATGTTATGGGTGGTTATATTTATACGAGTGTACAAATGAGGGAATTAACCAAAACCAAAACTTACCCATTTCAAACGCCAAAGTTAATTGTTTTTTCCCTCCTAATCTTCCCTCTTTGCATTTTTACCTACGGAGTACTAATTTCTTGTTATAATGTTATATCCCTAATAGAGCTCTTACTTCGGGTAAACGGGGCGGGTAAGAGTGGGTCGGGTCAATTCGGATTAATTCCATAACCTATGCGGGTCGGGTTTGGGTTGGGACATGCTTGAGTCGGGTCATACTTCTTATCGGGTTTGGGTCGGGTTACATTCAAGTCAGATTTAATTCTTCACGGGTTAAAACGGGTTAGGGTGATTCTCGGGTTCGAGTCGGGTTCGGTTCAAGTCAATAATTTACGCGTTAGAATCAGGTCGGGTTATTCTCGGGTTTGAGTCGGGTTCGGTTCAAGTCAATAATTTGCGGGTTATAATCCAGTCGGGTCATTTTCAAGTCGGGTCATTCTCGGGTTCAAGTCGGGTTCGGTTCAAGTCAATAATTTGCGGGTTATAATCAGGTTGGGTCATTTCCAAGGTGGGTCATTCTCAGATTCAAGTCGGATTATGTTAAAGTCAATAATTTGCAGGTTACAATCAGATCGGGTCATTTCCAAGTCAGGTCATATTCGGGTTCAACTAACTATAAATAGATAATTATCATTTTTATCAAGCTAATTATTTCCTTTGACTATAATAGATATGGAAATATACTAGGGAACTATAGTCTACAATTTAGGAAGATAATTATCTCCTTTAACCATACAACAAATATATATCTCTTAAATTTGAGGATGATGCTCCTTTCTTTTGTTGGTCTGGACCGACTTGGTCTCCCTAGACAAAATGCTTTGATAAGGAATAATAAGGTGGTCTAAATTGCATTTAAGGTGATTTGAAATCGGGTCAAGAACAATTTGGGTTGAATTTAGGTTGGGTCAATAACAAGTCGTGTTAATTTCGAGTCGGATTAGTAACAGATCGGATTGAATTTTTAGGTCGGGTAAGTAATAAGTCTGGTAAAATTCGAGTCGGGTCAATAACAAGTCAGGTTGAATTCGGGTCAGGTCAATAACAAGTCGGGTTGATTTCGGGTCGGGTTTGTAATAGGTTGGGTTAAATTCGAGTCGCGTTAGGAACGGGTCGGGTTGAATTTAGGTCAGGTTAGTAACAAGTCGGGTTAAATTCGGGTTTTGACTGGTTAAAATGGGTTAGGGTCAATTTCGGTTCAAGTTGGGTTCAGTGCAAGTTAATTAAATTGCCGTTGTAAACCGGTAAATTGGTCGTTTAAAAGCAAATTGGATGGTTCCACACACCCAATTGGACTCCCAGAAGATATTAGGAACCATGGTAAACATTTCGACAGTTTTTATTTTTGGGCGAAAAAAGTCAAAAAATTCCAAAATTGAAGACTAATATCCACGTTTTTTGAGAATTTTGGAGGTTTTGGGGCCCGGTGTCGAAAACTCTTGAAATTCTATGGGATACATCTTGGGGTCATATAATGTCGTTTGGAACCATATATGATCATTATTTGTTGTCATAAATGTTCGTGGTAAGCTTGAATTAATGAAATCGGTGCAAGTTATAAACAGGTAAATTGGTCGTTTAAAAGCAAACTGGATGGTTTCACCCATCCAATTGGACTCCCGGAGGGTATTAGGGACCATGGTAAACATTTCGGTAATTTTTATTTACGGGCGAAAGAAATAAAAAAAATTCAAAATCCAAGCCTAATATACATGCTTTTTGAAACATTTTGGAGGTTTCGGGGCCCGGTGTAGAAAAGTCTTGATATTTTAAGGGATACATCTCATGGTCAGATAATGGCGTTTGTAAACATATACGATCATTATATGTTGTCATAAATGTTCTTAGTGGGCTTGAATTAATGAAATATGTTGTAACACCCTAGAAATTCCTTTCTTTTAAATACCCATTCTACTCTTTTAAATACACGATTTAGGAATAACTAAGACATTACCGCCACCGTGAAAACGGCTAAGACAATTATCAAAGATACACAGCGGAAGACTCAAAATTAAAAACCAATTAAGCCAGTCAACTCAAAAGTCAACCAAACGAAAATAAAGTTTAAAACCAAACAACAAAGTCAAATAAAATCAAAATACAACTTGGAACCATTAAAGGCCCTTATTCAAAAACCGTTCCAAAACCAAACCTTTGTGTTAGTCCACATAAAATATGTCATAAATAAATAAAGCATAAAACACCTTGTAACCTAATGAAAACTAGTAAGATTCACTCTTCTCTCATGCCCCATCATGATCATGCTTCAATACCTGAAAAGTTTATCTCTACTTGTTTCCACTACTCTCTATTAGAAATGGGTCATCATAGGGCCAAGGTAAAGACATGGCCAAATACACAAACACACACAATCAGCAAAGCTGAGTACATAAGCGTAAATTAGCCACACTAACATGCTTTCACCTATCAACACACACTTACCTCATTGCACCTGTTCACAAGCATACACACCAATCAACAAGACACAATGACTAGACACTAATTAATTCATTTTGCGTTGATTACGCATCGAACGGGTTTCCACCTCCTAGCCTCCCCCAAATAAATTTGAGGTTAACTGACACGGGAGCTAACCGTGCCAGCGACAAAACCACTCAAAGGTGGCGGAATTCCTGCGCATAATAATAAATAAAAAAAGGAATATACAACGTCCTGTACTCCATTAGAAGTTATGGTTAAATATAAAACCCCATAACTCCCCCCATTGTTCATACTCAAGGTATATACGTTCCAAGAGTTTTGGTATTTACCTTTTATTGGACTTGGTGATGACTCTCAAAGCATCAGAAACAATCAACAATAATTATTCAATCAACCAAACATACCAAATTAATTCTTGAACACTTAGTGACCACATATTATTTAATGTTGAACCCTTTTTAATTCTACCTCAGTGTTAAAGACACCTTAAACGCATAATGCGCCAAAAATCCTATCCCTTGGTGTTAAAAACACCTTAAGTGCACAAAGGCACCAACATACAATTTATTCTTTGTGTACATAGACACTTATATAGCTCCTTCCTCATGCTTAAAGCATCAATAAAAATTATTTGAACCATAATAACATTCCTTTTCAATATTCCAAACATAATTAAACATGTAGTTTAATTAATCATGCCTTCTAACATGCCATAAATAAAAATGTGGTTCAAAAACAACATGCCCAAAATATAATTTTCCAATCCATAACCATCACAAATAATTCATGCTTCACAATTCAATCACAAACACCATAAATTCACAATTCCATACATAAACCTTAGCATGATACTACTTGTAATTGATTGAAATCAAACCTAGCATGATTCTACATCATCAAAATATGCTAAGTACGCGTACGTACCTCAATTAAGCTCTTAAAATGGTCAATTACACTACAACACCTCTCGAACCAAGTCTCCTACATAAAGGGACAATAAACCTATATTAATTACCTTGGTATACATAATTTCCAGCAACTTAAACTCACTTTAAATAACTTATAATAATCTGAAAATTATTTAAAAACCCCTAATTAAACTCCTTTTTAATGGATAATCACACCCTTTTATTAAAAATCACAATTATACTACTTTAAATAAAAGGAAAATTTGTAACTATTAATCCCAACTTTCGCCCATTTCCTTTCATTAATCCCAATTTTCGATTATTATTGAATAATCCTAACTTTGGGGGGCATTTTCTTTTATCAGGTCATGACCGGTCAATAAAAGTCAATGACCTATTATAACAAGTAACTTGACACGTGTCAAGCCCTGATTGGTAAAAAAAAAATTAAAAATTACAAAAATTGAAAAAAAAAAAAACCCAAACCTCTCCTTTCCATTTACCGGACCACCACACCCTAACCCCCACCCTAACATCCCAGCCACCCTTTTACCACCGTGAAACATAACCCCCACCCCTAAACTCGTCGGCCACTGCCTTTGGGCCACCAAAACCAACCGATCGACGAACCTCGACCACCAAAACCACCAGCCGCACCACCACGACCTCTAAAACAGCTGGTTCACGCGAACCTCGGCCCCATTACTACCAGGAGTGCGAATCCCAACCCCCATTACCACCAGCAGCACGAATCTCGACCCCCTTTACCACCAGCAGCGCGAACCTCGACCCTCAAAAACCAACAGCCGCGCGAATCCTGACCCCCAACATCATCAGCCGCGCAACCGCGGCCCTTGAAACCACCGTCCCCTTGAAACCAGCCGCGCGAATTCCCTCCCTCACTTACGAAAAACACCAAATGTCCCTTCCCCACCATGTTGTTAGGGTTTTCGTGAGTGGGGGGGGGGGAGATTGGTGGTTTTCGTGAGTGGATGAGGGAGATCGGGGTGAAGGGTGGAGATGCGTTTAGGAGGAGTTGCGGTGCTTGGGGGTTGTTTTCGGCGACGAGGGGTGAAAATGGTGGCTTGGGGGTTGTTGTCGGCGACGGGGGTGAGGTTGCGGTGGTTTTCAGTGGGGTAGGGGAAGGAGATGGTGGTTTCCGGTGGTGTTAAGGAAGGAGGTGGTGGGGCTATGGTGCTGGTGGGTTTGGTTTTAAAATTTTTTTTTTTAAAAAAAAATCAACTAATGAAATTGCAAAATGTGGCATGTAAGAAAAAAAAATTAAAAAAATTACCTTTTAATCAGGTCACCGGCCATTTGACCTGATAAAAGAAAATGCCCCCCAAAGTTGGGATTATTCAATAATAATCGAAAGTTGGGATTAATGAAAGGAAATGGGCGAAAGTTGGGATTAATAATTACAAATTTTCCTAAATAAAATTCCAACATTTTAAACTAATCAAAAATCCTTTAAAACTTCATCAAAATACATCTTTATACTTAAATTATCCATAGAAACATTAAATTATCTCTTACCCCTTTTAAACTCAAAGATAAAATTTAAAGCATAAAAAAAAACTTCGTTAAAAATCAAAAACTGCTCGAAAATCGTGTTTAGAGGCTGAATTTGGCCACGAGATGGTGGTGCTCACTACCAAAAGTAGTGAGTCTTTCTTAAAACGTTGTTTTCACTCGAAAAACACTACTTTTTTTTTATCAAAATCGAAGGAGTTTTGAACCTGATCGGGATTAAAACGGGATTAATATTAACGAACGGAAATCTAATAATTAAAACATGAATTTACGTGTTCAAAATAATCTGGAATTAAGTTAAACTAATGAATAGTTATAATCACCAAAATTTCAAAACATCATTACTATAAAAGCCCTAAATCAATTATTCATAAAAACCCTAAAATCATGATTTTCAATAATTAAAAAAAAAAACCCTAGGTTATAAAATTTACAAAATCTGAAAATTATAAAGTTTAATCATCAACATACAATTTGATACTAATTAAATTAATTTCAAACAATAAAATCAAAACCCATAAGTCAATAATTATAATTACACAAATTAATAAAACAAAGGAGAGAGAAAATAAGACTAACCTTTTTGTGTGGGAAATTTTTGGGGACTCATGGGGTATTTATAGAGTAGAGAGTGTAGGGTTAAATTTGGGCTTATAAAAATGTGGGCTTGAGTTATGGGATAGGGCTTAAGTTATGGGTTTTGGAATGGGTTATTCCAATAAGAGTATGTAGGAATAATTTACATTGCCCAATAATTAATAAACGTTTGGCCCAAAACATATTTTTCTTTTATAAAACTTTATATTTAAAATACTTTAACCCTTTAAAATATTTAATTAAAGCCCTTGACAATACATTTTATTAATACTTAAATACTTTATAAAAATACATAAATATACGGGGTATTACATCTGTGCAAGTTGTAAACTGGTAAATTGGTCTTTTAAAGGCAATTGTATAACTTCACCAACCCAATTGCACTCCCGAGGGATATTAGGGACCACGGTAAACATTTTGGCAATTTTTATTTTCGGGTGAAAAAAGTCAAAAAATTCCAAAATTGAAGGCTAAGATCCACGCTTTTTGAGAAATTTTGGAGGTTTCGAGGCCAGGTGTCGAAAAGCCTTGAAATTTTAGGGGACACATCTTGGGGTTATATAATTCCATTTGGAACCATTTATGATCATGATATGTTGTCATAAATGTTCGTGGTAGGCTTGATTTAATGAAATCGGTGCAAGTTGTAAACCGGTAAATTGGTCGTTTGAAGGCAAATTGGATGGATACACCCACTCAATTTGAATCCCGGCGGGTATTAGGGATCATGGTAAAAATTTCAGTAATTTTTATTCCAAAGCGAAAAAGTCAAAAATTCCAAAATTGAAGGCTTTGTATCCACGTTTTTTGAGAAAATTTAGAGGTTTCTGGGCAAGGTTTCTAAAAGCCTTGAGATTTTAGAGAATACATCTCGGGGCCATATATTTCCGTTTGGAACCATATATGATCATTATATGTTGCCATAAATGTTCTTGGTGGGCTTGAGTTAATGAAATCGGTGCAAGTTGTAAACCGGTAAATTGGTCGTTTAAAGGCAAACTGGATGGTTCTACCCAGCCAATCGGACTCTCGGAGGTTATTTGGGACCATGGTAAACATTTCGGCAATTTTTTTTTTCCGGGTGAAAAAAGTGAAAAAATTCAAAAATTAAAGGCTAATATCCATGCTTTTTGAGAAATTTTGGAAGTTTCGGCCTCCCTAATATTATTTTAATTTTTTCGCTGTATTTTTTTTATGGGTAATGATATATGCAGCTTTAAGAATTGAATATAAACATTTAATTAATACTATTAAGTTGAGAATTTATCGATAATTTACGAGTAAATCGGTGTAATAAATACTAATTATTTATTGTTAATTTTTTCCACTTTTAACTTTTTTCTTATTTTATTTAATTTATGTTACGGGTTATTTTTAAGCTGATGTCACGTTGAAACTTAAAAGTCGTTTTATTACTTGATTACGAGGATAACTATGTGCTTATTTATTTATTTTTTAAATTTTATTTTAGTAAGGAGGACTCTAATGTTTTTTTTTTAAGTGTAAACTGAAGAACTCTAACCGTACTTCAACCACGGTTTACACTTTGAGAGTGAAGGGGAAAATAATAAGGAATCACATCCCTCAAAGTATCACAAGTAAAGATTGAACCCTCTCAATTTCAAAGTTAAAAAGTGTAATTTTTCCATTAAACTAAATTTAGCTCGATGATAACTCTATACTTGTTACTACTCCATAGTCATTAGCTTAATTTGGACCGTGTATTCGTAACATTTTGTTTTCATTTCCTTATACTGTACTACGTATAAAACAAGCCCAACAAGTCTAAGAAAGTCTAAAACAGTCAAAGAGACTCAAGACCACATGATGAGTTCGGGCTGGGTTTTGTAGGAACGAGCTCGAAGCAGCCTAGTCCACAATACTTCACTTCCTACCAAGTGCCAACGGACTTGATTTCTTGAATTAAACATCTTTACTAGCAAATTATTCATATAATACTTCTTCCGTTTTTTAATAGTTGCTAACACACGGTACGAGTACAATTTCATCAAATGTTTTACCTATTTTACTTAAGGACATAACACATTTGATCATTAATCTCACAAATTAATGTTTGAACTCTAATCTTTCGTTTTCTTTTCATTCTAATCATCGAAAACAAGAGCATAATTACAAAATACAAAGACGAAAGCTAAAACTTTCGATCAAATCAAAACAACTTAACTAAATCAAAGACAGTTTCCTCTATACAAAAAACAGAACAAATCAAAGCTCGATTTCCTACTCTTCGTCAATCCTCAAAATCACTCTAACGCGGCTGATGAATCGTCCTTGGATTCACTTTCACACTCTTCACAACTTTCGGCGCTTTCTCCGAATACTTCGGCGCTTCCACTGCTTTTCCGTTCGATCCAATCCACTTCAACGCCGCCATTGATATCAGCTCCTTCTCTCTCTTCTTCTCCTCCTCCGCCGCCACCGCTACCTTCTCCTCCTCCGCTGAAAAATCGCAAATAAAACATTAATTAATTACACCGATCGACACGTGATTTTATTAAAAAATGGAATAAAAGAGAGATTAAACGTTACGTTTAGGAGGATGAAATTCTTCAAAGGCGTCATCGAAATCAGGGAGATCAAAATCATCAACGACATCATCAAAGCAATCTTGAAGCCAGTAATCTCGGAAAAAGGGAGAAGAGTGAACAAGATCCCACCACTGATCGGAGAAATCCTCGACCGTCTGATACGATTTCATCGGGACGAAGATCGGAGCGTTAGGATTCAATCTCGATGATGCTAACGATCTAGGAGGTGATTGAGGATGAAGAATATCCATTGTTGAAGATATTTTTTGAAGTTTGTGATATTTTTTTTTTGGATAAGATTTGAGAAATGAAATTTGGGTGTAATAATGGATAATGTTAGGTGATGAAATAGTAAAATGGGTATTTATAGGAGAGAGAATAAGAAAAGGGTATCGGAGTTTGGTAAAATTACGGAAATGACACTTGGTTTTGGATATGGAGGAAGGAAATGGGAAAGTTGTGGGTCGGTGGATAAAACTAGACTAGTACGGATTTTTCTAGATGAGAAGTCTTAAATGGAGTATGTATGACTCATCATAGTCAACAAGAATCTTGTTTAATTTAAAGTAATTAAAAATGAAAATAAATAATTGGATGTGATATTAGGCGTGTTAGTTGTTCTAGTAATTACAGGGTAAATTATAAAATAAGTTCTAATAAGGGCTAATAGATTCAGATAAGATCAGATAAGTAAAAATTAGGTGAATAAAACGCACTCTAAATATGTAATGTTACACTTATGACTTATCCAGAAAGACTTGCGTGGACCTGATCCACAATAATGTTATTGTGGACCCGAAGTTTATACACACGCAACTGACATTATATTGAACCTAGTGACCTTTAGTTTTTACATAGTAACCTTATTTTTAACATAGTAACCTTTATTAAAACTAGTATAGCGTTGAATATTATTGTAAACTTAAAGTACAACGTTATGACCCTAAATTTAACATAATGATGTTTATTATTCATATTAATCGGTATATAAAATATTTCATTAAAAAAAATTAACCTCTTACAACCTATATATTACCAAAATAACATTTATTTCAACATAGAGACCTTTTTTCTATTATAGTGACCTTTTTTTTTACTAATAAAACAGCCATAATTTACCTAATGTTATAATTAGTGGTCCACAATAAATTAGTGTGAATCAGGTCTATTTAAGAATTTATATGACTTATCTATAATCTAACAAGGGTAATTGAATATTATTGTTATAGATTTTGTGATTTACTAAATTGAACTAAGCTGAATTAAACTGAACTCAACAATATAGATTGGAGCTGAACTGAACTGAGCTGAACATAACATAACATAATTGGAGCTGAATTGAATATTTAATGAGAGAAGCAAATTAAAAAATGAATTAAAATGAAATTAAATTGAAGAGAACATGGCCTTAAACTCTATTTTTTTAAGCTTCTGAGTAGGCAAAAAAGAACACAACATAACATAACATAACATAATATAATAAAGCTTAACAGTGTAGATTGAACACAACAGAGCATATTACAATATACTTTATCATCAAAGAATACGATTCTTATCCCGCCCCTGTGGCTCTCTAACCACAAAAAAAAAATATCAAAGAACACGGCAGACGGGCAGAGGAGAAAGCGTAAAAAGGCTGTACATTTTGTTAAAAATCAGTGGGCGATATATGGGCTAGGATTACTGACCTTTAGTTGGGGAGCAACCAACACGTGCGAAGAAACAAAAGGCTAAATACACTGCTACTCGTATTTTTTAATGTATTATTAAATCTTCATTAATGAGTAACACGTCATTGTTAGTTTGTTCTAATCCATAGCCTCATCCATTATAGAGATGCCACATTTCATTTTTACTGCTTTAATAACATGACTCACGTCACGCCCCATTTAAATAATTGTGCTACTTTTTTTTTCTTCTCAATTTCTATTTTATAAACATAAAGCTTAAAGAAATTAAATTACAACCTTTGTTAATGATTATATGCAATTTTGGGGTATTATTTGTGAGATATAAATTTTTTTAAATTGTATATAACTATTAATGGAGGTAGTACATTAGAATACTAAAATTAACTAACATGTTGATCCCGTAACAAGTAGCAAGTAGATGAGCTAATTGGATCAGCTGTCGGTTAACGTCGTGTAATTAATAAAGTATCAATATAGTACAGTAGTACCTCCATCCTATAGCATTTGTACCAATTCATTTGAGTTACTCGCAGTAATCTAATCTTAAGATAGAATTGGATCTAAAGTCTTGGTCTTTTAAGCACCATCCCGTTATGGCTTTGCTGATCCGTTATTTATTACTACATTGATGTAATATTGTATCAAGTAAAAATAAATTAGAAGAAGTATAATATTTCATATCATGATATATAAAAATTAGAACTCATGAGGGAAAAAAAATTGGTGACCCAAACCCGAAATAATGGTGACCCAAAATATCCACAAGTAGAAATGTTAAAAGTTGACCCGACCCGAAATATCAACTCAAACCCGATTATTAACCAAATCCAAAAAAATGGTGACCCAAACTCGACCTGAAAACAACCCTAGACCCAAGTTAACCCAAATATGCGAGACCCGAACCCAAACATGACCCGACCCGAATGTAACCCGTAAATTATTGGCCTGAACCGAACCCGACTTGAACCGAAATTGACCCAAACACGTTTTAACCTGTCAAAACTCGAATTTAACCCAACTTGTTACTAACCTGACCTAGATTTAACCCGACTCGTTCCTAATGCGACCTGAATTTAACTCAATCTGTTACAAACCCGACCCGAAATCAACCCGACTTGTTATTGACCTGACCTAAATTCAACCCGACTTGTTATTGACCGACTCGAATTTTACCACACATATTACTAACCCGACCAAAAAATTCAACCCAATCTGTTACTAACCCGACTCGAAATCAACACGACTTGTTAATGACCCGACCTAAATAAATTCAACCCAAATTGTTCCTGACCCGATTTCAAATCACCTTAAATGCAATTTAGACCACCTTATTATTGTTGATCAAAACATTTTGTCTAGTGAGACCAAGTCGGTCCAGGCCAGCAAAATAAAAGAGCATTATCCTCAAATTTGTCAAAAAATGTGGATATTAGCATTCAACTTTGGAATTTTTGGACTTTTATTCACCCGAAAATAAAAATTGCCTAAATATTTACCATGGTCTCTAATATCCTCCGAGAGCCCAATTGGGTGGGTGGAATCATCCAATTTGTCTTTAAACAACCAATTTACTGGTTTACAACTTGCACCGATTTCATTCACTCAAGCCTAACACAAACATTTATGACAACAAATAATGACCATTTATGGTTCCAAACGGCATTATATGACACCGAGATGTATCTCTAAAATCTTATTTCTTTTCGACACTAGGACACGAAACCTTCGAACTTTCTCAAAAAACATATATATTAGCCTTTAATTTAGGAATTTTTAGACTTTTTTCGCACAAAAATAGAAATTGCCGAAATGTTTACCAAGGTCCCTAATACCTCTTGGGAGTCCAATTGGGTGGGTGGAACCATCCAATTTTCCTTTAAACGACCAATTTACCGGTTTACAACTTGCACCGATTTCATTATCTCAAGCCTACCACGAACATTTATGACAACAAATAAGGATCATATATGGTTTCAAACTCATTATATGACCCCGAGACATGTCCCCTAAAATTTCAAGATTTTTCAACATCGGGCCCCGAAATCTCTAAAATTTCTCAAAAAACGTGGATATTAGCCTTCAATTTGGAATTTTTCGGCTTTTTTTTCGCCGGGAAAAAAATAATTGCTGAATTGTTTATCATGGTCCCTAATATTCTCCGGGAGTCCAATTGGGTGGGTAAAATCATCCAATTTTCCTTTAAACAACCAATTTACTGGTTTACAACTTGCACCGATTTCATTCACTCAAGCCTACCACGAACATTTATTTCCAAAATTGAATGCACCGATTTTTGGACTTATTCGCCCAGAAATTAAAATTGCCGAAATGTTTACCAAGGTCCCTAATACCCCCGGGGAGTCCAATTGGGTGGGTGGAACCATCAAATTTTCCTTTAAACGACCAATTTACCGGTTTAAAACTTGCACCGATTTCATTATGTCAAGCCTACCACGAACATTTATGACAACAAATAATGATCATATATGGTTCCAAACAACATTATATGACCCCGAGACATGTCCCCTAAAATTTCAAGATTTTTCGACCTCGGGCCCCGAAATCTGTAAAATTTCTCAAAAAGCGTGGATATTAGCCTTCAATTTGGAATTTATCGGCCTTTTTTTTCGCCCGGAAATAAAAATTGCCGAAATGTTTACCATGGTAACTAATACTCTCCGGGAGTCCAATTGGGTGGGTGGAACCATCCAATTTGCCTTTAAATGACCAATATACCAATTTACAACTTGCACCGATTTCATTATCTCAAGCCTACCACGAACATTTATGACAACAGATAATGATCATATATGGTTTCAAACGACATTATATGACCCTGAGACATATCCAATACAATTTAAAGATTTTTCGACACTAGGCCCCGAAACCTCTAAATTTTCTCAAAAAGTGTGGATATTAGCCTTCAATTTTGGAATTTTTTTACTTTTTTTCGCCCAAAAATAAAAATTGCCGAACTGTTTACCATGCTCACTAATATCCACCGGGAGTAAAATTGGGTGGATGGAACCATCCAATTTGCCTTTAAACGGCCAATTTAGCGGTGTACATCTTGCACTGATTTCATTAACTCAAGCCTACCACAAACATTTATAACAACAAATAATGATCATATATGGTTCCAAACGGCAATATATGACCCCGAGATATATCCCCTATAATTTCAATACTTTTCGGCACCGGGCCCCGAAATCTCCAAAATTTCTCAAAAAAGCGTGGATATTAGCCTTCAATTTTGGAATTTTTTGACTTTTTTTACGCCCGGTAAACGAGTTCGAACCATCCAATTTGCCTTTAAACGACCATTATACCAATTTACAACTTGCACCGATTTCATTATCTCAAGCCTACCACGAACATTTATGACAACAAATAATGAACATATATGGTTCCAAACGGCATTATATGACCCCGAGACTTGTCCCCTAAAATTTAAAGATTTTTTGACATTGGGCCTAGAAATTAAACCTCTAAAATTTCTCAAAAAGTGTGGATATTAGCATTCAATTTTGGAATTTTTTGACTTTTTTTTCGCCTAAAAATAAAAATTTCCGAATTGATTACTATGGTCCCTAATACCCCGCGAGAGTCCAATTGGGTGAATGGAACCATCCAATGACGGCCAATTTATCAGTTTACAACTTGCACCGATTTCATTAACTCAAGCCTACCGCAATTATTTATAACAACAATTAATGATCATATATGGTTCCAAACGACAATATATGAGCCCGAGATATATCCCCTCGAATTTCAAGACTTTTCGACACCGAGCCTCGAAACCTACAAAATTTCTCAAAAAGTGTGGGTATTAGCTTTCAATTTTGGAATTTTTGACTTTTTTTCGCCCGAAAATAAAAATCGTCGAAATGTTTAACATGGTCCCTTATACCCTCTGGGATTCCAATTGGGTGGGTGGAACCATCCTATTTACCTTTAAACGACCAATTTACATAATTTCAACTTGCACTGATTTAATTAATTCAGGCTTACCATGAAAATTTATGACAACATATATATAATGATCATATATGGTTCCAAACGGCAAACGACACTATATGACCCAGAGATGTATGCCCTAAAATCTCAAATCTTTTCAACACCGGGCCTCGTAACTTCAAAAATTTGTCAAAAGGGCGTGGATAG
Organism: Chenopodium quinoa; assembly: GCF_001683475.1. Lineage (NCBI taxonomy): Eukaryota > Viridiplantae > Streptophyta > Magnoliopsida > Caryophyllales > Amaranthaceae > Chenopodium > Chenopodium quinoa. Next base: position 2,994,652 of record NW_018743199.1, on the reverse strand, counting down.
TAGCCTTCAATTTTGGAATTTTTTGAATTTTATTCGCCCGAAAATAAAAATTGTCGAAATGTTTACCAAGGTCCCTAATATCTCTGGGAGTCCAATTGCGTGGGTGGAATCATCCAATTTGCCTTTAAACGACCAATTTACTGGTTTAGAAATTCCACCGATTTCATTCACTCAAGCCTACCACGAACATTTATGACAACATATAATGATCATTTATGGTTCCAAAATGCATTATATGACACCGAGATGTATCTCTAAAATCTTATTTCATTTTGACACTAGGACCCGAAACTTTCGAAATTTCTCAAAAAGCATGAATATAAGCCTTTAGTTTTGGATTTTTTTGAATTTTTTCGCACGAAAATAAAAATTTCCGAAATGTTTACCAAGGTCCCTAATACCCCTGGAGAGTCCAATTGGGTGGGTGGAATCATCCAATTTTCCTTTAAACGACCAATTTATCGGTTTACAACTTGCACCGATTTCAATATCTCAAACCTACCACGAACATTTATGACAACAAATAATGATCATATTTGGTTCCAAACGGCATTATATGACCCCGAGACATGTCCCCTAAAATTTCAAGATTTTTCGATACCGGGCCATGAAATCTCTAAAATTTCTCAAAAAGTGTGCATATTAGCTTTCAATTTTGGAATTTTTTTAACTTTTTTCGCCCAAAAATAAAAATTGCCGAATTGTTTTCCATGGTCCCTAATACTCTCCGGGAGTCCAATTGAGTGGATGGAAGTATCCAATTTACTTTTAAACGACCTATTTACCAGTATACAACTTGCACCAATTTCATGAATTGAAGCCTACCACGAACATTTATGACAATATATAATGATTATATATGATTCCAAACGGCATTATATGACCTCGAGATGTATCCCTTAAATTTTCGAGGCTCTTCGACACCGGGCCTCGAAATCTCCATAATTTCTCAAAAAGTGTGGATATTAGCCTTTAATTTTGGAATTTTTCGACTTCGCCTGAAAATAAAAATTGCTAAATGTTTTCCATGGTAACTAATACCCTCCGGGGTCCAATTGGGTGGGTGGAACCATCCAATTTGCCTTTATACGACCAATTTATCGATTTACAACCTGCACCGATTTCATTAACTCAAGGCTACCACGAACATTTATGACAACATATAATGATCATATATGGTTCCTGATTAGGGGATTTTGCTCCCACCAATCGGAATGCGCCACGTGGGCCAATCAGGTCCTGCCAAGTGTCCCCTAGTTGGAACTGTCAGGGCTTGCCACGTGGCACGCGCTTATTCGTCCAACTTGGACCTGTTATGTCATGACATGTGGCATACTCCATGCCTAATGGAGAAACCGGCCACCCTGGCCCAACTTCCGAGGGAAGCCCAATCAGCCCTAGGTTAACCTAAACCTAGGATGGGCACGTTTCCCAAGGTTATAAATACCTCCCTTAATCCTCATAAAGGGGGATAACAAAAAAACACATTAATTACACACAGTAATAACCGGCTGATCTCGCTAACAAAGCAGATTACCTACATTAATCACTCTCACCTAGAGAGACCCAATCACTTTAATTTCCGCATTAATTACTCCTTAATCAAGTACTAACTTGACCGTTGGAGGCGGAGCTCCCAGGAGTCTCCGTTATTTTGCAGGTACAGGCGTCCGGTTCCAGTCTCGGAATTGTAACTCTCCCGCAGGACATCAGAAAACCCCGAAACATTTGGCGCCGTCTGTGGGGAGAGTACTTCTGAGATGGCATCCAAGTCTGTACCGAGAGTGAATTTGAAGTTGAAGCTCACACAGCTTCAGACGGGACCCTAAGGGCCCGACGTACCCGTCATACCGAAAGGAGGGAACGGGAACATCTTCAAACTGGAAGTGAGCCAGCAGGCGCACCGCCTGTTCGGCAGCAGCCGACTGATGGGTCTGCTCCCATCACAAGGAACGAACTCATGACCTTCATGAGGAACTTCAAGGGAGAGATTCAAGAGTTGATCAACAAGAAGCCGCCTGCTCCAGTCAAGGAGCAGTCGGCTAAGAAACCCTCCACTTCACTGAAGAGGAAGCCAGTTCAGAGGGGGAAAGGCGACTCCTCATCCTAAATCTAGGAAGCGGGAGCCACCTGCCCTTGATTTCACAAAATTCCGTTTTCCTACAGGAAATAGAAAACCTGTTCGTCATATTCAGGCGGACGGGTCGAAGCAAACATTCACTGACGCTCGGCTACTGCTAGAGCAGAAGAAGAGTGACCGATTGTCAGAGTCGGCCTCTACTTCAAACTTTCAAGAAAGTCTGCGAAATGCCTCGATGAGGCATACTCAGTCGTATCATGAGAGTCAGTCAGGCGGCACCTCCCGTCAGTCCGGCTTTCATAGCGACCAGGCGGTACCAAACTTACCATTTGTGCCGCAACAACAATATTTTTTGCAGCCACCTCCATTTGGTGGACCTGCAGCAAAAAACGTCCAATCTATGGACTGGCAGCTACGGTGGCTTAGACTTGGTGAACAGCCGTCGGCCTTCTCCAAGGAAATTACTGAAGCCGCTCAGCCGGCCAAAGTGAAAAATGTACTAGTAGGCGCCTATGACGGCACTACTAACCCAGAAGACCATCTGATGGCATTCACCAACCTGATGTACCTTCAAAGGTTGGATGATCCCACTTGGTGCAAGTGTTTCCCAGCGACTCTCAAAGGAATCGCACAACAATGGTTCGGCAACCTTCCGACTGGTTGTGTAAATAGCTTCAGGACGCTTGCTTACTTATTCACCTCCAACTTCGCCATGAACATCCCTGCGAAGAAAACGACCCTTGATTTAGGAACAATTCAGCAGGGTGAGAAGGAGGGGCTTCGTTCTTACATCAGGCGGTTTAACCTGATGAGAATACAGATTCAAGGGTTACCGGATGAGGTAGCCTATACTGACTTTTTCAGAGGTCTCAAAGACGGGTCTACCTTCAAATTTTATTTGGTTCGAAAGAGGGTGGCGACTCTTCAAGAGGCCTTGATTGAAGCAGAAGCCTATATACAGGCGACTGATCTTTGTACGGTAAAACAGTCGGACGGGAAAAGGTTCGACAAAAGAGAAGGACGACAGAAACAGTCGTCAAACAAAGACGAGAAAAGAAAAGAGGTCTGGGCGGCTGATTCCTTTAAACAGCCGGCCCAGAAAAAGAAAAAAGAATTCAAACCATACTCCCCAAAGTATGCGTTTAACAAGGATAACCAGTTTATCCTAAAAGAAATCAAGGGACAGATCTCAATTGAGAAGCCGGTCCCCATGAAGGGTTCTGCAAACATTCGGAACCAAGATAAATTCTGTGCTTATCATGATGATGTTGGTCATCACACCAATGACTGCATCAGTCTCATGCGGTATCTGGACCGCCTGGCTGAGCAAGGTGATCTTGACACTTATGTCAAGAAATCTACGGGGAACACTTCCTCAAAAAAGCAGTCGGCCAAAAAGAATCAACAGGCCGACAGCTCCGACACAGATGATGCAGTCGTCTACAGCATTGCAGGCGGCTTCTCAGGAGGCGGCCCCACTATTAGGGGCAACAAAGACAATATCAGGCGGTTAGATGTAAATTCCGTTCACCAAGAACGACCGTCCAAATATTCATTTCCTGAGATTGTCATCACTGAAGAAGATCTAGGAGGGGTAAGAGGGCCGCATGACGACCCTATCGTTATTGAATGTAAAGTGGCCAACCAGAGAGTTGGCCGAATCCTCATAGATACCGGAAGCTCCTCAGATCTCATCAGTAGCAAATGTATGTCGAAACTAAAATATCAGACTGATTGCATACATCCGGACTCCCACCCCTTAGTAGGGTTTGGAGGAGGAGTCGTCCACCCACTGGGACGAGTGGATTTACCCATCCGCCTGGGCGAAAAAGGGGAAGGACGACACATGGTAGTCCGGTTCCTGGTAGTAGAAGAACTCTCGGCCTACAACATGATTCTGGGTCGACTAACCCTGAATAATTCCAAGGCTGTTATAATCCCATCTCTTATGTTGCTCAAGTTTGAGAGGGATAATGGAACAGTCGGCTCCCTAAGGGGAGATCAGAAGATGGCCCGAGAGTGCTATCTCTCGGATATCAAGCCCACTGTTATGGCCACTGGGTCAAACGGTGAAAAAACAGACCTAGACAATGTCAATGAGAGTGCGCCTGTTAAAGAAGCAGGCGGCAAGAAGAGAAAGGCATCCCAGACAGGGGCCGCAAGAAAAGAAAGAAAATAGCAATCATTGGCAGAGGAGCGGTCGGATGAGTTCCGCCCTCAGCCGGCTGGTGAGCATACGGACCTGATCTTAGACGACTCACGTCTTGACCGAACAGTAAAGTTGGGACGACTGCTCTGAGAGACCTTGGTGACGACTTTCACAAACTATTGAAAGAATACAAGGACATCTTTGCATTCGAAGTCCATGAAATTCCAGGCATTAGTCCTGATCTGGCGGTACATAAACTGGTCGTGGATCCGAAAAAGAAGCCGGTACGGCAAAAGAAGCGGAACCATGGCGAAGAAAGAGGTCAGGCGGCAGCCGCCGAAGTCAAAAAATTACTTGATGCAGGGTTCATTCGACAATGTTACTTCCCAGATTGGGTTGCAAATGTGGTGCTTGTTAAAAAGCCGAATGGCACCTGGCGAATGTGTGTAGACTACACAGACTTAAACAAGGCGTGCCCCAAAGACAGTTACCCTCTGCCTAAAATTGATAACCTGGTCGACTCAATAGCCGGCCATGCTTTGATGAGCTTTATGGACGCCTATTCTGGTTTCCATCAAATTCCTTTATGGAAGAAAGATCAGGAGAAGACGACCTTCGTCACTGATCAGGGGTTGTACTGTTACACGGTCATGCCGTTTGGTCTTAAGAATGCCCCGGCTACCTTCCAGCGAATGATAAACACTGTGTTCTTTGATCAGATTGGGAGAAACGTCGAGGCATACATTGATGATATGATTTTCAAGACTAAACTTCAGAAAGATCATTTGACGGACCTCCGAGAAACTTTCGCCACACTCAGGCGGCACCATGTCATGCTCAATCCCAAGAAATGTGTATTTGGAGTTGAGTCTGGGAAATTTCTCGGATTCCTTATCAATCGGAGAGGAATAGAGGCGAACCCTGAGAAGGTGCAGGCGGTCATTGACATGCAGTCGCCTCGTACCATCCGAGAGGTTCAGAAGTTAACAGGTTGTCTGGCGGCCTTGGGAAGATTTCTAAGCCGATCAGGCGACAAATACCTATACTTTTTCCAGGCAATTAAGAAAAAGGCAAGGTTTGAATGGGGGCCGGATGCTGAGGCCGCCTTCTAGAAATTAAAAGTTCACTTGCATTCCTTGCCGAGGCTGGTCAGCCCTTTGCCCAAAGAAGTACTCTACATGTACCTAGCCGTCTCTGATCATGCGTTAAGCGCTGTTCTCCTTGCCAAAAGAGACGGCTGTCAGCTCCCGGTCTACTTTGTCAGTCACGTACTGAAAAATGCCGAGTTGAGGTATCCCCTAGTGGAGAAATTTGGTCTTGCACTCTTCATGGCTGTTAAAAAATTGAAGCCCTACTTTTTGGCACATGCAGTCGTCATGTATACAGACCAACCTATCAAGCGACCACTTACCATCATGGAGTCGTCAGGCCGAATGATCAAATGGGCCATAGAAATACAGAGCCTCGAAGTTACTTTCGAGCCTAGAAAAGCAGTGAAGGGGCAAGCCTTTGCTGACTTTATTGTAGAGATGACTCGTCCTCCTGACTCTCAAGTTCCAGACCAAGTATGGAAGGTATATGTGGACGGAAGCTCTACTTCAAATGGTTGTCGAGCAGGCGTCATATGTCAGTCGCCAGAGGGCGACAGGTATGAGTATGCTCTACGCTTCAGTTTTCAGGCTTCAAACAATGAGGCAGAATATGAAGCTTTACTAGCCGGGATCCGCATGTGCAAGGCGGCAGGGGCAAGAAAAATAGACGCCTGTTCCGATTCACAATTGATAGTGCGTCAGTACAATGGCGAATACGAAGCAACCCATCCGGCCATGATCAAGTATTTACAGGCGGTCCGACAAGCAGTCGGCTCCCTTGAGGATTTCCATCTGATCCAAGTGCCGAGATCAGAAAACAACCAGGCGGATGCACTGTCAAAATTAGCATCATCCGCCTCCTCTGATACTCCTCGAACTGTTTTTTGGGAAGTAATGGAGAAGAGAAGCATCGAGGAAAACCCTATTGGAATCCTAGACAGAAGCTCAACCTGGATGGATTCAATCAGGGCATATCTGACAAACGGTACACTGCCGGATGATCCTCAACAGGCGGCAGCACTGAAAAAACGAGCCACCTGTTTTGAAATGATAAAGGGAGAACTTCACAAAAGGGGGTACCTTCAACCCTTCTTAAAGTGTGTTACTCCAGAAAAGGGACGAGAGATACTAGACGATCTTCACTCTGGTTACTGTGCTTCTCATATAGGCGGTAGGACGCTTGCTCAAAGGGCAAGGCGGCAGGGCTACTTTTGGCCTACTTTGGAAGCAGATGCAATGGAGATGGTGAAAAAATGTGACAAGTGCCAAAGGTTTGGCAAACTAATTCACCGTCCGGCTACTGACCTCACTACCATTCACAGCCCACTACCGTTTGCTAAGTGGGGCATGGACATTCTGGGTCCATATACGCCTGCTACAGGCGGAAGGAGGTACATACTTGTTGCCGTTGACTACTTCACTAAATGGGTAGAGGCGGAGGCTGTAAAGGGAATCAAGACGAAAGATGTAATTTCATTCATTTGGAAAAATGCCATCACTCGGTTCGGGGTTCCCATGTCTATGGTTTTTGATAATGGTCCCCAATTTTAGACGCTTGTTCTCAAAAGCTGGTTGGGTGACCAAGGAATTGCAAACTACTTTGCATCTGTCGGCCGTCCACAAGCAAACGGCCAGGTAGAAGCCTTTAATAAAATCATCTCTGGCGGTCTCAAGAAAAAGATTGAACGAGCAGGCGGCCTATGGGCGGATGAACTACCACATGTTCTCTGGGCCATTAGGACGACTGAAAAAGGGGCGACTGGAGAAACTCCATTCCTCCTAACTTACGGTGCGAAAGCTGTTCTTCCAATAGAACACTACGAGCCGACTCTTCGAGTAATGCTATATGACGAAGAGGCAAACTGGGAAGCCATGCGCCTGGCATTAGACTCACTTCCTGAAAAGAGGGGCAATGCTGTCTTGCGCCATGAAATCTATCACCTGAGAATGACTAGATCATACAACAAAAAAGTACACAGGCGTCCACTCAAAGTAGGGGACTTTGTACTTAGAAAAATGGAAGCAGTTGGTAGGGCTAATGAGTCTGGCAAACTAACTCCCAACTGGGAAGGACCCTACCGAATCTGTGAGGAAGTCAGGGACGGTACCTACCGTCTGGAATCACCAGACGGACAACCGTTGCCTCGAACTTGGAATGTAGATAATCTTAAGAAATATTTCTTTTGAATGATGTAAATAGTCAAGAGCTACTTAATAAAAGTTTGAACTTACTATTCAATTTTGTACTAAGAGGGGCACGCCTACTAACAAATAGTCGGCTACTCTCCATGTTTAATTTTTATTCTTACTTAAGAGGGGCATGCCGTCTGTACCTTTACAGTCGGCTACTCTCCATTGAGTATTTTACTCTATTTTGAGAGGGGCATGCCGTCTGTACCTTTACAATCGGCTACTCTCCATTGAGTATTTTTACTCTCTTCAGAGGGGCATGCCATCTGTACCTTTACAGTCGGCTACTCACCATTGAGTTTTTCACTCTTATTTTCAGAGGGGCATGCCGTCTGTACCTTTACAGTCGGCTACTCTCCATTGAGTGTTACTCACAATAGGGGCATGTCGTCTGGACATATAGTCGGCTACTCTCCATAAGAAGATGGCCGACTGGTTCCAAACACATAGCCACCCCCCTAATACTTAGCTAAAAAGATTAGGGCCTGGCCGACCCTGTGCCTAACAGGCGGCTACCCTCCTTTTACTTAGCACCTACGTTCACCAAGAACTTACCAAGGCCACAGGCCGAATGATCAGACCAGGCGCCAAGCCAACTAATCAAATCTACAAAACTAATACGACCTGTCCCAACATCATAGCAGGCGTCCGGCGGCATCCCTTCGGATGAAATTCGTCGCAGAGAGCAGCTTCCTTTTGGGTGGAACATTGTTCTATAAACTAATTACACGGCACCTATACGACTGTCCCCAAGGGCAACCACGTAGCCGTTTTTGAGACAAGGATAACTCTATCACTAACCAAACCAGTGGTAGCAGTTGACATCTGAGTCAGATGACCGCCTGTATTACTTGGGATAAATGCAGGGGGTACCTCTTGAGTTAATAGCCAACAAACATTGGCGAATCAAGGGGTCTAGCCGGCCTCCGCCGCCTGGTACCTCTACTTCTCAAGCAAGAGTGACGGCGACTGAGTAACTCCAATGTTAACTCATAGTCACTCCCTCAAATTTGGTATGGAACCTAAAAGGTTTGAGTAGACCGCCTGTTTTTTGGCAAACAGGGGCACTCAAACCCCTATTCCTACTAGGTAACCTATTGAGTTAATAGCCAACAAACATTGGCGAATCAAGGGGATCAGCCGGCCTCCGCCGCCTGGTACCTCTACTACTCAATCTAGAGTGTGATGGAGACTAAGTAACTCCTATGTTAACTTATAGTCACTCTCTCAAACTTAATATGGAGCCTAAAAGGTATGAGTCGTCCGCCTGTTTTTAGCAAACAGGGGCTCTCAATCACTACTCCTGCTAGGTTAACAAATTATGAGTTGAAAGCCAACAAACATTGGCGAATAAAGGGAAACAACCGGTATCCGCCGCTTGTTATCTCTACTACTCAGTTCCTTGGCGACTAGGTAACACTCATGTTTACTTGGTCAGACCACTTTCCTACTTGGTTAAATTTACAAATGACAGGACCGCCTGCCTAAAAAGGATCCAGACAAAATAGTTCGAATACCGATTGGATAAATGGCCGACTGATCGTCTACCCTGGAAACAGGCAACCAGTCGTCCAAGGGCATAGGCGGCGTGACTAACTATCCGTACCTGTCTGCAACTATCGGCCATGTAAAACAGTCGGTCTAGTGAACAATTGGATATTAGAATATGGAATACTTAGACAAATTTGAGGCAAAACAAAAATTCATTAAAAAGAAGCCGGTCATTAAAGACCGGCAAAATATTCAAAGGCCCGGCCCCCTGGCCGGGTAAATACAAAACAAACGGCACGCAGGCCGTGGAAAGAATACATAAAGCTTAAGAAGGGGGCAGATCTTCAATATTAGTAGCTGCCGCCTGGTCAACACTCTTCTTGCTGGACTCGACTTCAGCTGCATCCTTTTTTGATGCCTTACCCCCAAGCGGCACAAGCGCCACTACCGGCTCCTCCTACTCCAACGCTTCCTCCAACGCCTCTTCCTCAGCAGCCGCCAGGATCTCTTGATTATATGTATCAGAACACTGGCGGTACGTTTTTTCCCAAGAGGCAAAGTCGGCATTGGGGAAGAGGCGGCCCCAAGTCATGCGCTGGATTTGAGCGGAGTCTTCCATCATCTCCCGGACCAGCTCTTTCTTCTCTTGCTCGGCCTTTTCCGAGAGCTCCTGAGTAAGACTCTTCTCCTGGGTCACCAGGCGTTCCTTTACGCTGGCCAAGGATTTCTCCAAGGCTTCGTAAGAGTACATTTTTAGGCGAAGAGGTTTCAGCTCGGCCTTGAGATTGGTGATGGTCGCCTCCAGCTCGCCATTCCTCTTCTGGGCCGCCTCTAACTGAGCCCGAACAGCGGCGGTAGCCTGCGCCTGATAATAAAGAATATCAATGGTCAGAACTTCATTTTGGGCAATTTGAAACATTGCCTTATCACAGTCAGAGGCGGCCATAGCTTTTGCAGCCTTTACCTCTTTGTTCTTCCGATCAAGCGGCTTGCGAAGGCCGTTCACTCGGAGCAGGGCCTAAGTACAAAGAAACAAGCGTCATTTTCCAAACAAAAAAGAAAACAAGCGTCCAGAAATTCGAATAGTAAAAAATATGCTAAGTATACCTCAGCAAGGACCCCTGCAATCCCGTCTAGGTCAAGGGTGCTGACACCCCTGACCGCCTCCCTTTCAGCTGGAGGAACTGCCCTGATCATAGACTTGGCCATCTCTACCAAGTCAGGCTCCTGAGGGCCGGCTGCATCAAGCATAAACAAACGGATTAGACCTAGTAAAAAAGGGAGCGAGTCTAAAATTTACAAGGACAACTTCTTACTTCTAGGCGGCCCAGTTGGAGTTTTAGAAGAAGTGGCCGGCTGTTTCTCAGCCGCCACATGTTTCCTGGCAGAACCAGGAGAGCTCCCAACAGTCGTCCTCCGGGCCTTGGGGTCCGGCTGTTGGGAAGATGAAGCTCTTGGAGCACCCGTCTAAAAAAGAAGAAAAAAAAAGTCAGTAAATGCATAAACACAACTCCAAAAAGAGGGTGAAAGGTTCGGAGCTCACCAAGGGTGCCCCCTTCTTGGGGGAGTCGGTTGAAGCTTGTTGCATGATGGAGGCCCGCAACATGGCCGCCGCAGTCTTGGAGGCGGTGATTTTGCTCATGGCGTCAGCTGCAAAAACAAACAACAAAGTTAATAAAAGTCATAACAAGAAATGTATGGAACAACAGAGTATTCGACAGGCCGACTACCTCTTGAGCACCGACTGCTGAGGCCACAGGCGGCCAAAAAGTACTCGTCGTAGAGCCATTTGAAGCTCGGGACGCAGTGCAGGGGTACTTGCTCTCATACCCCTGAAGTAGAGTCGACCCTCGACTCTACTTTAAAGAGTCCTTTATCAAGGATCTCTTTCCTAGCCTTGGGGGGAACAGGCGGCATGCTACGGCCGCCTGCAAGAAGGGGCGGATTCCTGTCCTTCCACTTGTTTGCTTTACCACTCGTCATGAGGAAGGTGGAACAGGAATCCGCCCCTTCTTGCAGGCGGCCGTAGCATGCCGCCTGTTCCCCCCAAGGCTAGGAAAGGTGCTCCGCCAGTCCTTCCACTTGTTTGCTTTACCACTCGTCATGAGGTAGCCCCTGTGGCTTGTTAATTGATACCAGCCGGCACCGCCTGTCTTAGGGGTCCGGCTGAGATAGTTCATATGGGCGAAAGCCTCGAAGCTCGGCTCCACCCCGTGCAGTTCGCACCCGGCCACATAGCCGAGTACGTTGACCCAGGAGTTTGGGGCTAACTGCCATAACCCCAACTCATACCCATCCAAAATCCGCTGAACAGCCGGATGTAATGGGAAGCGCAGCCCTGCCTTGATGGCCGCCTCGTAGCAGCCAAAGCAGGCGCTATCATAACTGGAACCAGCCGGCCAGACGACTGTGTCTTCTGAATCCGGCACAAACACTAGAAAGTCGGGGCCCATGGTGTGGTTTGAAATAAAGCTCTCCACTTTCTCTTGCATGGCTGTGATCCGGCCCCGAGGTACCGTGCAGTAATAGGGGGTGTTTAGCTCTCGGTGAGAGGCGGATGGCTCCGCCCAATTGTCCCCCTTCTCAACTGCGTGAGAAAGTCTCGCCTCTTGCAGGCGGCTGTTTTTCTCTTCTGTGTCCAAAGAAGCATGGCCAGAAGAGCTTGACTCGGAATCGTCCTCTGACGAGTCCGAAGAGGACGACTCCTCTTCTCTCCCGGAGGGGCCCGCCTCCTCTCTTTGAAAAGGAGCAGAATTGTTAACTGTTAAATGGGAAGGGGTCACTATGACTCCTCCCTCAGAATTGCCGGCTTTCAGGCCGCCTTGTTTCACTTCCACATCTGGCGCCTGGTCAGATGTTTCACTAAGCGGCACCCTGTGGGAGGAGCCGTCTGAATTTGAGATCCTAGCAGTCTTTTTCGTTCTGGCCATCCTGCTCTACATAGACACAGATACAGTCGGACTTTGTATAAAGGGCAAAGATGGGTCCGGAAAAGGGCAGGCGGCACTCCTAGTCCTAGATTCAGCCGTCCCCGGTGACCGGCTGATCACTAACCTAGGTCGTGTCGTGTGCTTCCGTGGTGCCATTTCAAAAAATAAAAAGAAAATTAAGAGTAAGAGAACTGACAGTTACCTGAATGAGTGACGGTTGATGAAGTTCTGAAAATCCTGTGGAGTCGGCTTGTCAGAACAGGCGGTAGGCAGAAAAGGTCCGAAATGTCAAAGCAAGTTCAGGGGTCCGAATGTTCTCAAAAAGTTCTCAAAGTGTGAAAATGACTCAAGACAATCCTCCCTTATATAGGCGAAGTGAGAAGGCGAAGGGTCACTTTCAGAATTCAAAATTTGGGCGGGAAAATATCTCGTCCTTTCGCCGACTGACACCTGTAGAAGGTCGCCGCCTGTTACAGTGCGACACCTATCACAGGTAACACGTGACCAATCACGTGCCACCTGTGAGGGGCAAATGATTAGGGGATTTTGCTCCCACCAATCGGAATGCGCCACGTGGGCCAATCAGGTCCTGCCAAGTGTCCCCCAGTTGGAACTGTCAGGGCTTGCCACGTGGCACGCGCTTATTCGTCCACCTTGGACCTGTTATGTCATGACATGTGGCATACTCCATGCCTAATGGAGAAACCGGCCACCCAGGCCCAACTTCCGAGGGAAGCCCAATCAGCCCTAGGTTAACCTAAACCTAGGATGGGCACGTTTCCCAAGGTTATAAATACCTCCCTTAATCCTCATTAAGGGGGATAACAAAAAAAACACATTAATTACACACAGTAATAACCGGCTGATCTCGCTAACAAAGCAGATTACCTACATTAATCACTCTCACCTAGAGAGACCCAATCACTTTAATTTCCGCATTAATTACTCCTTAATCAAGTACTAACTTGACCGTTGGAGGCGGAGCTCCCAGGAGTCTCCGTTATTTTGCAGGTACAGGCGTCCGGTTCCAGTCTCGGAATTGTAACTCTCCCGCAGGACATCAGAAAACCCCGAAACAGTTCCAAACGTTTTTATATGACCCCGAGATGTATTCCCTAAAATCTCAAGGCTTTTCGACACCGTGACTCGAAACCTCTAAAATTTCTCAAAAAACGTGGATATTAGCCTTCAATTTTGGAATTTTTCGACCTTTTTCTCGCCCGAAAATAAAAATTGCCGAAATATTTACCATGGTCCCTTATACTCTCTGGGAGTCCAATTGGGTGGGTGGAACCATCCAATTTGCCTTTAAACGACCAATATACCAATTTACAACTTGCACTGATTTCATTATCTCAAGCCTACCACAAACATTTATGACAACAAATAATGAACATATATGGTTCCAAACGGCATTATATAACCTCGATACTTGTCCCCTACAATTTAAAGATTTTTTGACACCCGGCCTAGAAACCTCTAAAATTTCTCAAAAAGTGTGGAATTGTGGATATTAGCCTTCAATTTTGGAAGTTTTTGACTTTTTTTCACTCGAAAATAAAAATTACCGAATTGATTACCATGGTCCCTAATACCCCACGGGAGTCCAATTGGATGGATGGAACCATCCAATTTGCCTTTAAACAACCAATTTACCGGTTTACAACTTGCACCGATTTCATTAACTCAAGCCTACCACAAACATTTATGACAACAATTAATGATCATATGTGGTTCCAAACGTTATTATATGACCCCGAGATGTATTCCCTAAAATCTGAAGGCTTTTCGACATCGTGACCCGAAACCTCCAAAATTTCTCAAAAAACGTGGATATAAACCTTCAATTTTGGAATTTTTTGACTTTTTTGGCCAGGAAATAATAATTGCCGAAATTTTTACCATGGTCCCTAATACCCTCCGGTAGTCCAATTGGTGGATTGAACTAATCAATTTGTCTTTAAACGACCAATGTACCGGTTTACAACTTGCACCGATTTCATTAAATCAAGCTTACCACTAATATTTATGACAACATATAATGATCATCAATGGCTCCAAAATACATTATAAGACCCTGAGATGTATCCTCTAGAATTTCAAAAATTTTCGACATCGGGCACCGAATCATCCAAAATTTCTCAAAAAGCGTGGATAAGTATTCAATTTTGGAATTTTCAATTTTTAATTTTTGACTTTCTTTTGCTCGGAAATAAAAATAGCCGAAATGTTTACCATGATCCCTAATACCGTCCGGGAGTCCCATTGAGTGGGTGGAACCATCCAATTTGGCTTAAACGACCAATTTATCGGTTTACAATTTGCACCGATTTCATTAACTCAAGCCTACCACGAACATTAATGACAACAAATAATGATCATATATGGTTCCAAACGACATTATATGACCCCGAGATGTATCCAAGACTTTTCGACATCGGGCCCCGAAACCTCCAAAAATTTCTTAAAAAGCGTGGATATTAGTATTCAATTTTGGAATTTTCGCTTTTTTTTTGCCTGGAAATAAAAATTGCCGAAATATTTACCATGGTCTCTAATACCCTCTGGGAGTCCAATTGGGTTGGTGGAACCATCCAGTTTGTCTTTAAACGACCAATTTACCGGTTTACAACTTGCACGGATTTCATTAACTAAGCATACTACGAACATTTATGACAACATATAATTAATGATCATATATGGTTCCAAACGGCATTATATGACCCCAAGATGTATCCCCTAAAATATCAAGACTTTTTTTACACTGGGCCCCGAATCCTCCAAAATTTTTCAAAAAATGTAAATATCAGCCTTCAATTTTGGAATTTTTTGACTTTTTTTCGCCTAGAAATAAAAATTGCCGAAATGTTTACCATGGTCCCTAATGCATTCCGAGATTCCAATTGGGTGTGTGGAACCATCCAATTTGCTGTTAAACGGCCAATTTACTGGTTTACAACTTGCACCGATTTACCGGTTTACAACGACCAATTTAATTAACTTTCACCGAATCCGACTTGAACCGAAATTGACCCTAACCCGTTTTAACCCGTCAAAACCTGAATTTAACCCGATTTGTTACTAACCTTACCTGAATTCAGCCCAATCCGTTCCTAACCAGATTCGAATTTAACCCAACCTGTTACAAACTCGATCCGAAATCAACCCCACTTGTTATTGACCTGACCCAAATTCAACCCGACTTGTTATTGACTCGACCCGAATTTTACCAGACCTATTACTTACCCGACCTAAAAATTCAACCCGATTTCTTACTATCCCGACTCGAAATTAACACGACTTGTTATTTACCCGGTCAAAATTCAACACAAATTGTTTCTGACCCGATTTCAAATCACCTTAAATGCAATTTAGACCACCTTATTATTGTTGATCATTTTGTCTAGAGAGACCAAGTCGGTCCAGGCCAGCAAACGACAGAAGCATCATCCTCAAATTTAAGAGTTAAATATAGTATATATTTGTTTTATGGTCAAAGGAGATAATTATCTTCCTAAATTATAGACTACAATTCCCTAGTATATTGTCATATACGAAGTATATTATAGTCAAAGGAAATAATTAGCTTGATAAAAATGATAATTATCTATTTATAGTTAGTTGGACCCGAATATGACCTCACTTGGAAATGACCCGACCTTATTGTAACCTGCAAATTATTGACTTGAACATAACCCGACTTGAATCGGAAAATGACCCGACTTGGAAATGACCCAACCTGATTATAATCCGCAAATTATTGACTTGAATCGAAACCGACTTGAACCCGAGAATGACCCTACTTGAAAATGACCCGACCTAATTATAATCCGCAAATTATTGAATTGAACCGAACCCGACTCAAATCCGAGAATGACCCGACCTGATTCTAACCTGCAAATTATTGACTTGAACCGAACTCGACTCGAACCCGAGAATTACCCTAACCCGTTTTAATCTGTGAAAACTCGAATTAAACCCGACCTATTGTTCACCCGACCCGAATGTAACCCGACCTGTTATTAACCCGACCTAAACCTGACCCATACCCGATAAGAAGTATGACCCGACGTGACCCGACTCAAGCACGACCCAACCCAAACCCGACCCGCATAGCTTATAAAATTAATTCGAATTGACCCGACCCGAGTTGACCCGACCCACTCTTACTCGACTCAAAACCGACCCGTTTACCCGAATTGACAACTCTAGCCACAAGTATCAATTTTCCAATGAAAATTAATAACTGTAATTTTACCGGGTTACATATTTGAATCTTGACGTATTTTTTTTATTTGAATCTTTGACATATTAAGACCCTGTAAATAAAACTTTTCTTGATCCCGTTGAACAATATTTACATCTCCTAGGAATTAAAAAAAAAAACTATATAAAAAATACGAATTACCATGTTCTGATTTTTTTTTTTTTATTTATTATTTTACCAAATAGATCACCACTTTAATGATAAATCATACTCTTTTGATTCAACAGAATGTCCGTTCTTTCACCCTCCCTTTACTCTCAATCTCTCATGCACCTCATTTCCCCAAAAAAGTTGAACATTCAATAAAAAACAAAGACAAACTATCACTTTTCTTTTCTTTTTCTCTCTAATTTTTACACAACATAATCATACATTCAAGGAAAAAAGAAAAAAACCAACAAAAAGAAAAGGCAACAATAAAATCATTAATTTGTGTTATGATTGTTGATTGCGATAGATTGAGATGGAAACGTTTGCAAACAGATCAATGTATTGCCATAGGCATAACCCTACAATGGTGAATTCTCATGGTTTGTGGGATGGTAAGAATCCTTTGCGGTCAAGCGTTCCACTTCTCTTAGCTCAACTCATCTTGATATCTCTCACTTCTAAAGCTGCCGAGATTTGCCTTAGGCCTCTTGGACAATCCACCATTGTATGTCAAATTCTTGTAAGTCTTTTCGATTCCACGACTGATGCATCAATGTGTTTGTTTTTTCGTACGTGTGACTTTAGTATGCACCATATGATACCTTTGACGCTCTATGGTTAAGAACGGATTATTGATTAAGTTCCGTCGTATTTGATGAATGTTCAAAAAAAGAATGTGACAATGTTTCTATTCTACTAGTATGTTGTTTAATGTTTTAGTGGTCTCATTTGAGAGGAGGGGGTCATTTTTGCAAAACTGAATCAAATTCTTAAGATGCAAATAGTTTTACCTCGGTGTGTAATGACCATAACACCTTGTGCACAAACTCGAAATCCGTGCATTGTGCCACGGTGTGCTGAACTAGCCTTTAGCGCATAGTAGACTACATAACGAAATAATGATGCTTTTGTACCTTGTAATGGAGTACTCCAAATTAAAATTTCATCTGATTTGAAATGCAGGGTGGTGTGATTCTAGGGCCATCAGTTCTTGGAAAAGCGTCAAATGTAGCAGCAATTTTATTTCCTCAAAGAGGAAATGTAATTATAGAAACACTATCAACTTTTGGCCTTGTTCTTTTCCTGTTCTCAATTGGGGTAAAGATGGATGCTAGCTTAATGTTTAAGCCCGAAAAAATCGCCATCTCAATAAGCATGTCCCTCTTCATCTTTACCCTAATCATTCCCCTGTCTGTTACCATTGCTATCATGAATACAGTTAACATCGAATCCGAACTCCGGAGATCCTTACCTCTACTAGTGGGATCCCAATCCTTAGTAGCTTTCCCAGCAATTGCTTGCCTTTTGGCTGAGCTCAAGATCTTCAACACAGAGGTGGGCCGCTTAGCCGTGGCCACCTCTATGTTCTATGACCTTCTAGTTTTGAGCACCTGTGCCTTCGTGTTTGCATACTTTGAGACTCAGGAAGAGGGCTTCCTAAGGTCGATGGCAGCAATCATGTCCATCTTAGGTTTCATCGTGAGTATTGTTTTCGTGGTTCGGTATCTCCTGTTGCGGTTCTTGGTACCATATAAAGAAACCCAAAGTGCACCCTCAACCTCGTCAGTAGGAGTGAATGAGTTGCAACTAAGTATTATATTTGTAATGCTGTTTATATCTACCCTGCTAAGTGAGATTGTTGGGCAGCATTATTTCCTTGGACCTGTAGTTTTGGGATTGGCTATACCCAATTCATCACCTCTTGGAGCTGCAGTTGTCTCAAAGTTGGATACCTTTGTTTCCGGGTTGCTCTATCCTACATTTCTCGCCATTGGCGGGTTGAAGACAGATATATTCAGTGTTGGTTTCAGGAAATCATGGCAGACAGGAATAATTGTCTTTGCTGGAGTAGCTGCTAAGTTTGCAGCAGTGATGATACCAGCAATGCATGGCAATATACCTTTTAAAGAGGCTTTCGTGCTTGGCCTCGTGATGAATACCAGAGGCATCAATGAGCTAATCATTTACAACTTGGTCTTAGAGGATAAGGTATGAATCCAATCATATTCTCAAAATGAAGACCTTCCAAAAGTATGTAATCTCAATCTAGGGTTAATTTTGTTTCCATGCGTAACACAATTCTTTGCTAACTACAGAAAATATCAGGCCAGGACTTCACTTTGCTGGTACTCTCTGCAGCATTAGTGACTGCAATCATATCTCCTCTTGTCAAAATTTTTTATGGTCCTTCAAGAAGATATGTTCCAGTGACGAGGATGACCATTCAACATCACAAGAAAGACAGGGAGATGAAAATGGTGGTGTGTGTTCACCAACACAACAATGTCCCTACCCTAGTAGACGTTCTAGAAGCCTCAGGTGCTTCCGAAGAAAGCCCTATTTCAGTCATAGTTGTCATCCTAGTAGAAGTCGTAGGCAAGTCAGCGCCCATGCTCTTAGCCTACAGGCCCCAGCGAACCCTTGAGCCAACCAGCTCATGTAACAACCATATCTCCAATGCTTTCCAGCAATATGAACAACAAAATGAAGGCAAAGCCTCAGTGCAGGTCTACACAAACATGTCTCACTTTGATGCCATGCATGATGATGTATGCAGGGTGGCATCTGACAAGAGAGCCAATTTTGTAATCTTGCCATTTCACAAACAATGGGCTATAGATGGCACAGTAGAGGCAGTGAACCGGCCCATTAAGGAGATGAACCTTAAGCTCCTTGAATGTGTTCCATGCTCACTCGGGATTCTCATTGACCGAGGTCCAATAAATGGTTCCTCATCAATTCTCAATAACAAGTCAATCTATCGTGTTGCTGTGCTCTTCATTGGAGGGGTAGATGACATAGAATCACTAGCCTATGGAGCCAGGATGGTCAAGCATGAGCAAGTTGCAGTAACAGTCATCCGTTTTCTACTCTTAGGTCGGGATACTTCAAGAGAGAGAGAGAACGAAAGTGAAACCATTGAGTTCTATAAGAAGGCTAACTCTGGAAATGAGCGGTTCATGTACCAGGAAAAATTGGTAAAAGATGGCGTTGGGTTGGCTGAATCTATTAGAACTATGGATAATAACTATGATCTAATACTAGTGGGAAGAAGCCATCAGCACTCCCCGCTTCTATTTGGACTCCATGAATGGAGTGAATGTCCTGAGCTTGGTGTAATCGGTGACTTACTTGCCTCTCCTGATGCTAAAACCACAGCATCTGTGTTGGTTGTACATCAACAAAAGATGACCGAAAAAATCAACACATCCACTGGTCAAGTGCCACAAAATAGGGATATGTATGTACATGATGAGCCATTTACTGAAAGAATAAGTGACCTTCATAACCCATCAGTGGAAATTTCAATAGACAGTGAAAATAGCCCGATGAAGGACAGTTACTATAGATAGATTCACAAATCCTATTAGGAAAAATAGGTCCTAGGTTAATCCCAATTTTGGATTGAAGTAGCATAGGATATTGTCTTGTAGATGTCTAGGTTGTATCTAAAATCTGTATATATACCTGTCTCAAAAAATTTCCAAGTTTATAGTTCCTCAAAGTTGCAAATATATCAATGAAATAGAAGACCGCATGGCACATTGGCACCTAAGTAGAGAGGGACAGGGTCAACTGATCAAGTCAATTCAGCTTCACTAAAAACTGCAGAACACTACATATTTCTAATTGTTAAAGGGATAAAAAAATCTGCCTTGATCATAACACAGTCATTGTGACCTCGATTTCTCCTGATAATCGCAATCGCTCTCATAAGACTGAGAAATTCAATGACCTTTCAGTCCATATGCCTATCACCCATCAGTATGAGTATGATCGAAAATAGTGCCATGCCTTTTACAGAAACTACAACCAACAGAACGACATAGACATCACACAAATGATCATAAATATTGGAATAGCTAACTGTACAATTTAAACTTCATAAGCATAATAGAACACTTGAAAATCACATAGGGTACCTAGTGCAAAGCTGGGATTCCTATAGAGAATATGAAAAGAGAGGGGAGGACCGAAGCAGGAAAAGTTATTGGCTTTGCATAAAATTGCTGCTTTAATATATAACAGGCAGCGAACTATATTCATATTTATCCAGTAATACATGTAACTCTCCTAGTGTGATGTCATACAAAAAAGTCCTAAACTAAGGAAAACAATTGCTTTTTTGATAAAAGCTGCTTTGTCTCTTACCTATATACCTAGGTATCAGCACATGTATTACATACAAGTATAAAGAATAATGCAATCAAATTTAAGCTCACTGATTTTTAATGTCATTGACATTGGTTTCATCTGAGCTACTGCATTTGACGGAAGAAGCTTCAACAGGATCGGAAACATCAGGAGATGATTCAACACTGCGAGTCTGCAGCCCAGTATAACGTGCCAAATCAATCCATTGCTGCAGAGTTTAAAAAATAAACGTCATTAACAGTGGAACTATTTGATACTCCTTTCAATTCATATATTTAGTTAAAAAAAAGAATATGGTATTGTTTGAGATCCCAAATATAGTCGGAAATTACATTAGAAACATGCTAGGTATTGTATTTTTTGTATATGTGGTATATGACTATGGAATTAATGAATATTCCTCTATTCTTTTGTAATTTCAAAATAACCCACTGATGAGATGGATAAAGTATCAAAGAGTTGGCAGAATTCTGCACTGACAGCAAAGCAATATGCAGTGATAATAACAATAGACTTATTAAGCAAGACACTATAAAAAAGTATCCATGTTAAACTTTAGAGCCATGAACAGTCTTTTAGCATCCAAATCTCACTAGCCAAATTGATCTTTCCCACAAAAGCTAATTGCTTCTTGCCAAAACCTCAAATTGAACAAATGGATTTCTTATGTAGCAACACTATACTTAAAAAGAGTATTCGACATAATATCTAAATGGATATAATATACAAAGTTGTAGTGTGTATATATCACACACTCATTGTGTGTGCTTCTAATTTTGTGCAGAAATATGATTGAGCTTGACAAATCACCACTATTTAACAGTGTCAAGGCCTCAAATATAAAGTAAGTTCATGAAGTATTATTGAGCAGATTAAACTAGCTCAAAAGAAAGGTGTACGAATTCCCAGTTATTCATTATCAGACAAGAGTGAGCTAAAAAGTATGAATGGGAATACTGTTCAGCAGTGATAATGAAATGGAAAGCTAACCTGGGTTCCCCAATAGGAATTTATTACCCTTGCACAAAAGGATAGCATATTTACAAGCAGCGTTTGAGAAGGTAGGAGCTCAGATATACGATGCTCAACTACACCAGCAATAATCTGCAGCAAAAATTCTGAATTAGTAACAGATCACAACTGCAAAATGCTAAAGTAAAGGGAATCACAAATCACGACTCTTCTCCTTCCCTATCATGGACTAGTAGAGCCTGTTTCCTGCTTAATATCAACAGTCAAAGACTTCTATGGCCATTGTTTCATTGCATCAGACATAGTAATTTATAAAAAGTACTCGAATTAATAACAAAAACATATTCAAACTAAAGTTACTTTACAAGAATACATCTTTATTTCCTTGCACAGACCTTAGATAATTTGTACGGGCAGATGGGATATCTAGTAATTTGTACGGACCAGCATGTTTAATTGCCAGCATTTGATGATATAATTTTCCAAAGTAAATGGATTTGCATGATGATGAGGTTTTTGATCGTAGGGGATAGAGGAAGATTTTTTTTTGGATGACTATACGGAATAATCACTTTTGGTTTATGTAGCCTACACTACTCATGGGATTGAGGCTTTGATTTATTGACTGATTGATTGAATTCTTTCTAATTACATAGCGCTCACACAATGAGCTTTAACAAATCGATGAAAGAAATAAATCCTCCATTGGCATATGAGGAAGCCCTAAGTAAATTTATATAAATGGTATAATTGGTATGAATTTTGCATGCAGACATGCAGTAAAATAACTGTTTTTATTAATATCAAACCTTTGCTGCACCAAGGATGCTACCAAGAGATGGTACACAGATTGCACCTTGCATGCAATTGGAAGTATAAGGTAACAACAAACAATATTTGCATAATACCAATCAAAGTTGTTATGACTACAATTAAATTACCAAAGATCAAATTACCTGGTATCGGAGATTTGCTGATGTTCCAAGAAAGCTACTATAGACAACAGCTGTTTTTAGGATTGGTGATCTTTTTATCTTCTGGTTTGTGACCAGAGATGGATTGAGGTAATTACGTAATGCATATAGGATATTTGAAGAAGCAACGGCAGCAATGCTTGATACAAATCCAACTCCAGCAAGTTTCAGTCCACCAAAAACCACTGATGCAAGCCGGTGATTCAGATTCCAGTTTTTCCCAACAGGACTTTTTTGAAAAGCATTGTCTGGGATGGATCCCAACAAACCCTTTAGAGAATCCATACTGTCAGATGTACCCATCTCATCAAAAGATAAGAAGGAAAGGGTTGGGGCTGGAAGCCAAACAGTAAAGAAATCAACTACAGCTCCCCTGACTGAGTCAGTAATGACATAGTCAATTTCCAGGAAAAAATTTTCTTTCCGTTTCTCATACTGTGCAATCAGAGTTGTTGTCAGTGATATAGCTTCTTCAATAGCTAATTTGTTTAAAAATTTTGGATCTGCTAATAATCTTTCTCTGAAACCCTGCACAGAAGGTATATACATTTATGATATGGTCACCTCTTTAAAAAAAAAAATCTCCCTCCCCAAACAAAATATAGTCATCTATAGCCTTTGAAATTAAACAATCTTGTAAAGTATGAAGAAAAGAGCTCTATGCATTTTGAAATTAGGATAAGCAACAAAGCATTCAATCTGACAACTAGCTTACCTGAAACCGATGAGTAAGTTCTGATATAATGGGATACTGCTCCAAATCAAAGAAGTTTTGTAGCACCTCCGGAGACACAAGACCAAGATCAAGTCCTTCCTGAAGGTCCTGAGAGGTGTTTTAAGAACATTGATCAGGTCAAAGAATGATGCTAGTGAAACAAACACTTGATGCTTATTGCTAAAAACTTTCTTGATTACTAGATGAGAGAAAACATAATTACAAATTTGGACTCTAACTAGAGGACTGGATAACTGTTCTATGCAGTTTATAATATCACTTTCCTTATAGTTTAATTTAAAAATGGTTTTCTATAAAGATTCAAGTCATACAAGAGGATGAAATGATACCACTTCTGAGATACAAAAAAGAGAATTAAATTATATAAGAAGTCTTTATTTCATGTTTGTAAGATTGTTAAAATACTGTTGTATTTTATGTCAAGAAGAATGCAAGATAGAAAAAATTATCAGATCTCATAATCACATATGTTATGCATCCTCTATTTATAAAGGATAATAAGAAAAAAAGAAACATGTTAATCAAGATATCGCAAAACATGTTTTCAATTGAGAAGTTGTGAAACATGTTTGATTAAGATATCACAAATAGCCAATAAAAGCTATTGTACATTTCCTGGATGTCAACTAAAGCCTTGAGTTACTCAATATATGAATATCTCAATGTTGATTTTGCAAGAAGGAAGCTAATGTTTCACATTTGTAAGCTGACTGCCATCATGTAACATGTTGATGCTTTAATTTGATGACATTCATTCTAGCAAGTGATGATCCGTAGATAGAAAAATTCAGATGTAGGTACTTTAAGGACTGTTATAATACTTACACTACACAAAGCAAGGTTGCTGATATGTTATTATGGCTGCAAAGCATGGAACCAATTTGCATTTCTCATGGGAATGTACCCATCAAGACACAACTATCCTGTTACATAGTTACAATTATGGAAATCTAGAAATATTTTAGGGTTGCAGGCATCCCAGTAATTAAAGAAGAAAAGTTCATCTTTACGGATACCATGAGTAAAGAACATATAATGACAATTGACAATTGCAGATTGACCTGTTTATCTTTGAGGTTGAAAAAAGGTTAGCCATACAAGTTTCTGGTGGATGTTTTTCTTGGGAAGAGGTATGAAGTCTTAAATTCAGTGAGGAAAATCAGGGAGCATGCAACGAAGGGTCGAAAGTAGCTTAACCAAAGTATCAGGCCAAATTACTCAGTCTGAGTTTAAATGTAGCGAGTTTAAATGTATTAAATAGCAGTCAAGTAGTCAAGCAGATGATCCATCTTAAGTAATAACAATAAGAACTAGTTACCTTAGGAAGTGCATCTCTTCTCCTGCCAGCAGCATTCATAACACGTGCAATTTCAGCACGATCAAAACAATTCCTACTGCAAGGTCTAGCTGCAGAGTACCATAAGAAATCAGCCACAGGAACTTCTCCTTCTCTTCTCATAGATTGCCTTTCTGGGTTGAGTAGCATAACAACTTGGTTCTTCTTTTGCATTTTCTTTGAAATTCTTGCTGGAATTCCTGTGCCTCGAGGTCCATAAATGACATGACTTGCACCAGTGATAACAACAAGCAACCCAGAAGCTCCTTCATCTGTCACTGCTTGCAGAATGACCTGAGCAATAGTATAATCCTCTACAGCCCTAGCTTGTACTGAGAGATATGAGTTTGGACCAAAAGTTAATGCCTCGTTCAAAGAAGTCGGCTCCTTATATGATTTACGGGAAAAAGCATTAAAGCCTGCTGTAAATCCTGAACCAGCTGGAGGAGTGTATTTTTTACGATCAGCATTTGACAGTCCACGAATGCCTTCAGCTTGGACAGTCCTCATCACCTAGTTGTATCAAATTTAAACTTAATACCATTAAAATTGGGAAAAATATATTTAAAAGGAGAAAGGATTTGGTAACACACTAACACTTCTAGCACATACATCCAAAAGAAAGCATTATCTGGTAATAACTGTAATTTCAATCGGTCATTTGGTTTTAGAAGTGGGGGTGAGATGATAGGAGCAAAAACTCACTGACCACATACTTCAATGCTCAGCACATTCACAGAGCAAGAGAAACCATGAGATAGGAAACACAATACATAACCAAATTTCCTGGATGACAAAAGATGTAGGGGAAGAATGTTTCAGGAAAAACAATATCTATGTCACATAGGCAAATGGCTTCATAATATCCTAAGGCTCAATGGCCCATTCTACAATAAGGCATCAAACATTTGCAGTTCTACATGGTGTCTTTAAAAAGTTTATATTAGCATTAAATAAAAAATCGCTCTTGGATGATGTAGTTATTACAAACACACAGGTATAAAAGAAAGCACCTCAAGTGGAGCACCACAAGCAACCAGGCGAACTTTATTATCACGGCAGTAACCTAAGAGAGGTTCATATTCCTGCCATCGCTCAGGTGGCCAGTGTGCTGTAAAAGACCTCAAGGTATCCCCATCTATCCTGTCAAATGTTTCACAAACTTTTTAGAAATAGGAGTTCTTGCTAAGATGTAACTGGAAAACCAATTTCATGCATAATTTTGCAGATCATATAGAGCACAATAGGGTTGCAAATAGTTGACAGTGACACCCTACAGCCTGAAACTGATGAGTGTTATAATAAACTTTTAAGACTGCTTACTAAGTTCTTTAACTCGTAAACAAGCACAAATTGTGCTTGGTCACCCTCTAAAGTATTGACCACCACCACCAAATATGGCCTTCTACGGTGTCTCAGGTTCAGAGTTACACACATTGGCTTATGCAATTTGCTTATTTCACCAGCTGTTAGTATTGTTTTATTTAGTTATTAGTAGGGGAAAATCGTCTGTTACTTTACAAGCTAGTTCAAAAGTCATTTATGAAACATTTTTTTTTACTATTTGACAAAATAATTAAACATTTCAAAAACAGGCTAAAAGCCATATGCCATAACAAAGCCATATCACCAAAATTTCAAACACTCACCAAGAAACAGTACTACAGTAGCAAGTCCCTAAGTTGGATTTCAAGGATTATGTAAGTAATTTTTCCAGAAAGACAATTATTAATTCATTTGAAGCTAAAAAGTCAGTAAAACAAACACAACATAAAAGGAAGAACTTTATCCGAGACCTAAGGTACCAACAAGCAAAATCTTAACTACTAGGAAAACCTTGTCAGCAAAACAATGTATGTTCTCTTATAATCCATATCATATTAACAGGAATTTGAATTCATTTCCAAAATATCTAATCACATAAATTGAAAACAAATAGAATTAAATGAGATGTTATTTACATGAAGTATATAATAGCAGTAAGTTCAAATCAGTTTCATTCCCTAACAAACTATGTTCATAGAAGTTCAACCATTTTGAAATTCAAATATTAGAGACATATAGCTCCAGTTCGAAATCGTAATAAGTCTACTCCTTATAAGATAAATTCCATTCACATAAATTCAATCAAAGCTAAAACATTCACAAATCAACAAACTAACAAATTAAATCAAGATAACACTACTACGAGTAATTATTAACATAAATTATGAAAAATTAAGAGTAGAAAAATAGAGAATTCAACCTTCCATCCATAAATTGATTGAGCTGCTCCTGCAAATTACAAGGAAAAGCTTCAAGAGCCAAAGAAAGAGTGCGATTACTCTCAACACATCTCTTCCTCAAATTCTTCACAATTTCAACCTCTAATTCTTTATCGCCGCCAATCGGAACTTGTTCCGCTTCACCTAAATAGACAATTCTCGCATTCATCACCTTCTCCCACACCTTACTCTTATCTTTCCCCACCGCTAACGGCTCTCCAATCGCCGTCGCATCGTATATCCTCGAAGAAATCTCCTCCACCTTATTCTCCGCCGGAGGTGCCGGCGAAGGCGGAGTAACCGCTACTTCTGGAAGCTTCTCGTCTGCCTTAACAACCGCTGACCGGAGGAAACCAGCGCCAACAGCAAGCAGTGGTGTGAAAATAATACCTCTTCTTCCGCGGCTAACTTCGTCGGAATTCTCGTGATTTTCGCCGGAATTTCTGACAGTAAAACGACATCTTGAGGTTAGAACACGCCGGGAAACACGGATGTTCGCCGGAATTTGAGGATTTTCCGGCGAGAATTTGGCGGCGGAGTGTTGGAGAAGCCGTGGAATGTAATCAGCGCCTGGGTGAGCTTGAAGCTTCATTGATGGCGAGGAGAGAGAAAGTGATACATTCACAGGGCAACTCAAAGAGCTTGGTGAAGAAATGGAAGGAGAATAAATGGAGACATGGATAATTTTCTGCCTCAAAAATAAAAGGAAAATAAAAAGGAAATTGTGGGACGAATAAAAAGGTTGGGTTTTTTGGGTTTTCTGACGTGGATTTTGCGGCGAATTGGTTTGCTGATCTGTACTAGTTGAATGTCCGAATTCATTTTGTTAATTATCGTGGGAACCTCTCGCTGGTTTTTGAATTCGACATCCAGGAAGTGTTTTCAAACCATCGACCGACATCGACTCATCCCAATCTGTATATTTTTAATGGTCCGTCTTTTTTCTACTAGTAGAAAATTTTATAGAATAATCAAGTGATGGAGAAAATGTATACTTAATCATCCAATTTTGATTAAACATGTAATTTTGTTCTATTATCTTGAATATTATCTTTTAAAACCTCAAGTTAGCGATCAAGATTGGTTTCGGGATTTAAAATCCTTTGGGTTGAGTTTAATGGTATGGCATGAGAATTAGGCCAAAAAGTCTATCATAATGTAATATAATTTTAAGTTCTTTGGGTTTTCTTCCCATAATGTAATATAAGTTTTGGTTTTTTGTTTAAAAAAAATAATGGTACGAAATAACATGGTATATAAATGTGGCTTACCTATGAAGAAAAAAGGACATTATAAATGCCTAAGAGCATGAGCATTGGTGAGGTTACTCACCATTATCCACCTCACTTTCAATTATCTTTTTTATTTATTTTTTTTCCAAATCATCTTCCACCTCACCTTCCACTATCATAAACTACTAGTGTGAGTCACCTTATTTATTTATCTACAATGGTGAGGTTACTCACCATTCTCTCTCCTAACTACCCCATCATTTTCTCTTTCTCACTCTTGTTTTATTTTATATTTTTTAAAACATGTATTAATCTCTATTATTTATTTGTAATTTTTGAACTTACATAATTAATTAAAAAAAGTTAGACATTCTTTAGTGCAATATTAATAGTCATTATAAATAGTATCACTTATGTATGTAAATTGAAACAATTTTTTTTTCTAATTTTTGAAATAAAAAGTACAAAAATAATACAATATATAAATAACATAGTTTATTTAGCAAAGACATCCATTAAAATTTAAAATACAATATTCATTAACAGCGACTTTTGTCATCTCTTCATTCGTTGTCGAAACGTCCCCATATATGTTCAACCAAGTCATTCTTTAGTGCAATATGGGTCTCCCTATCACGAACATTATTTCTATTTTCCATATAACCATTTAGATTGAGCCTATCCAATCGTCCACTTCTCACAGTAAATGGTTGGTTGTTGTTACTAGTTGATGATTCAGCTACATTTTGGGGTTGGTCATTGATAAATTCAGTTGCATCATAATGCAAATATCCATCTCGCTCATCTTCAACAATCATATTGTGCATGATAATACAAGCCATTACAATTTTCCATAAAATTTCGGTCGACCATGCTAGACTTGGTTGACGTATTATTGCAAATCGAGCTTATAACACTCCAAAGGCACGTTTACAGATAAGGTTTGTAGATATATGAGATATGATTTTCGATAAGGTTTACATATTTTCTACATTGGTAATTCGTTGAATGGATAAACAACTCAAAAAGATTACATTTCTGATAAGGTTTGTAGATTTCTTTTGTATGACAATTCAATGTATGGGTACACAAAACAGTAAAAGATGAGATTCTCTGATATTATTGCTTACAGATTTCTTGTCAACATGTGACATTTCAATGTAGCATTGCATGTCGGTCATATTTTACAACATTTCTCATTATTGAGCTAGTTTTATATTATTATTATTTACAAGATATAATTTATTGGGTAATAAACAAAGAGCAATTATATTTATTAAAACATTTACTTCAATGCATTAAGAAAAAACAACAAAATATTACAAAGGAAATTGTTAAAGCAACATAAGTAACATACATTACATCAATTAAAACTAGAATAATACACATGTAGTTTGACTACCATAATTGATATTTAAACTAGCCTAGAAGATGTGCAAATTCTTGCTTTAATTTTAGATATATTTCTTTTTCTCCTTCAGATAGAATTGGTTTTGCAAGAAAGACACTAAATAGCTTGAACCTTTTTTCTTCTTGTTTCTTCCGAGCTTTGATGGCATCTCGCTCCTTCTGATACTCTAGCATACGTTCTGCTACATCAATTCGCCTTTCATCAACATCTTTGTGTTGACCTTTCATTACATTCATCTCTGATAGGGCTTGAGTAAACGACTCTAAATTTTTAATTTCAGAACTACCCCCAATTGAATTCCAGAATTGAAAACAGATTTACCTTTTCTTTTAGATGCTTTCACCCCGTCAGGACGACGGCGACGAGTATGAGTTTTTGGACCTTCATCAGTTGGAGTATCTGGCTCTGATCTTTTCGAATTGCCACCATCACTAGAAGGTAAATCTAGGTCTATTGGCTTCCATTTGTCTAACTCTCTCAACATCTCCCAACAACCAATTAAACCAAAGCGTGAACCATTACATGTTCCTCTATATATTTCATGAGCTTCGGTCATTTCATCATGAGTGTTGGTACCACTCATATATCTTTTTTTTGCTTCACTATAGCAACCAACCCATATACTCACATCTTTATTTATTCTTGCCCACCGACTTTTAATAGATCTTAAAGTTCTAGGGCGCATGGTGGATGGATTTTCTTCTCTAGCTTGATCATAAAGGGATTTTATGTTCCTCCACATTACCGCCAAACTTTGATTAGTTGCCGTCTCTGGATCTTCAACTGCACACTCTACCCAAGCCGAAACGAGGGCATCATCTTCTTTTGCACCCCATTTTTCTGCCCTTACATTAGTGTTGCTCCCGTGGGGACCTTGAACAACATCATCATCACCAACACCATCAACATCATCATTGGCTTGTTGTTGAACCCTAGGATCATCGGGTGGGGTTAAGTTACTGCTTCTTTCTCCCTCGGGAGTTGCTGGACTGTTTTGAATTATTTGGTTCACACCATAATGTTGCGACATTGGGAACATAAAACCAGAAGGATAATTTTGGGGAATTTGTTGCAAATTTTGGTTTAAAAATTGGTTTAAGAATTGTTGGGTGTAATTTTGGTTTGGAAATTGATTTGGGAATTGTTGTACAAATTGTTGGTTTGGATGCGTTGGTTGGTTAGGAATGTTATAAAATAACATCCTTTGAGCGTTTGGATTATAAGGGTTATTTGGATCAAAATGAAAATTACTTTGAAAATTTGGAGAATTGGAAGATTGGTTATTTGGATTATTTTGAGAGGAACCACTTCCGTAATTAGGATTATTAAGATCCATAATCACAAATTATTTTTATAATGAAAAAAAGAAGAGTGAAATTTTAAGGGTGAGAAACTATATCAATATTAGGCTCTATTTATAGATTAAATTATAATTATACCGTTGGTGAAATTATTTTTTGGAAATATGTTTAAATGAAGTGAGAAACTACCGTTGGAGCATTATAGCAATACTAACTGTTAAAAATTAATATAGCCGTTGCATTCTACAACAAACATCAAACACAACTTGCAATA
Organism: Chenopodium quinoa; assembly: GCF_001683475.1. Classification (NCBI taxonomy): domain Eukaryota; kingdom Viridiplantae; phylum Streptophyta; class Magnoliopsida; order Caryophyllales; family Amaranthaceae; genus Chenopodium; species Chenopodium quinoa. The sequence continues at coordinate 2,963,649 of NW_018743199.1, read as the reverse complement.
TTCATGACAAGTGTCATGTGATAATTGGACCTAAAAAAAATAAATCAGATTCTTTGGTTTAGAAAGTCAGCAACTCACGCTCATACTCAGTGCCGCTTTAGACGTTGCTACCTCATACTGTGAGTAAGTAATGAGTCAGATATTTCAATGGTAAGCTAACTCAAAAAAAGTGAGAGATGGTTATGAGGAGGGTACTGACTCACTGTTGTACACGCTCTAAATTAGTGGCAATGAGATAACAGCATAGTCAGCATCTACTAGTCTACTACTCTACTAGGCATAGTATGCGAATCAATACAATAACTATGTAGCTATGAACTAGGCACCAGTTCAATCCAAGAAAGCAAAAGGAAAATACGTAGTATAAATTTTGGACTAACACAATTCACAAGCAGTAACAAACAATGAGGTCTTGCCTCATTTAGATCCCCCTTTTCCCAATTGTATTGTTCATTCGGACCCAAAAGCAAGCAAAAAATAAAAAGAGAGATGAAAACAGTAGGAGGTTGTAACCATTGAGATTATAGCCTTAAATATGAACCCATCCTACATTGTAATATTGTATCGTGTGGAGGTTAGAACGCTATTGGAATCAACAATGGCCAACGCGCAAAAAACTCTCAGTTAAGACCACTATCAACAGTGAGGAAAAAAAAAAAAACCTCTCAATCTCTCTCTACCCACTTTCTCACTCCTCCCATACAATTTCTCTCATCAAATGTTTTTTTCACTACATCAATGAGGAGAAAAAAAAACCTCTTATCACTTTTTCCTCCACTATTTACTATACCCCACCATAATACACATCATCTTTTTATTTTATCTTTATTTTGAAATAATGTTTATACTACATATTTAATTTTCCAATACAATTAAAATATGTGAAAATAATTTATTTTTTAATTACGTTTAAAAATAATTTAATAAAAATGTATAATTTAATAACAATTTATAAGTTTTATATTTACTTTTCAATTACGTTTAAAAATAATATAATAAAAATTTATAATTTTTATATTTATTTTTCAATTACGTTTCAATTATAACTTAATAAGATTGTTATTTATTTGTCAATTACGTTTTAATTATAATTAATAATAATAATAATGATAATAATAATAATAATAATAAAAATAATAATAATAATAATAATAATAATAATAATAACAACAACAACAATAATAATAATACTACTACTTTTTTTTGACAATATAATAATACGATTTTTTTCAAGGATTAATAAATTTAACAGAAATAATAATAAAGAAATTAATAATAATAATAATAATAATAATAATAATAATAATTATAAGAATACCAATAAAACTACTACTTTTTTTAAATTAACACTACTACTACTACTACTAGTAATAATAATAATAATTATAATAATAATAATAATAATAATAATAATAATAATAATAATAATAATAATAATAATAATAACTGAGGGTTTTTTTTTTACGAATAATAATAATAATAAAAATGATGAAAATAACTCAAAGAAATTGGGAAAAGAAGGAAATTTGTAGTATTTATGGGTTTTTTGAAAGTATATCAAAATATATCAAAATGCATGTCTATTTATAGAGAAAAAAAAAATCTATCCGTTGGTGAATTTTGTTTTTTTTTTTTTTTTTTTTTTATAATTACAACGGTTATATTTACCTTACAAAAATATAACCGTTGTAATAAAAGCAAAAAAATCTGATTGGTTGGAAGGACAAAGCCTGACGCGTGTCGCATCCCCATTGGCTGGGTCTGACGCGCGTCAGGCCAGCTGCCCCCTTATTTTTTTTCCCTTTTTGCCCCTCAAAACGGCGTCGTTTCGCCCTTCTTTAAGGCAAAACGACGTCGTTTTGCAAGCCAGAAAGGAAAAAAAAAGGGAAAGCTGCGTGTACATGTGGGGCCCACCGGTTACTGTTCACGAGTATTTCCCCTCAACTCTTGTGCGTTTTCCATAGCTCTCAACGGTGAGGGTTTTTTCCCTCACTAACGTAATGCTCGGGTATTTTTTTTACACCTTTATTTTTACTCGTGAGGGCTTTTTTCCTCACTGCCGGGAGTGCTCTTACAACTCTTACATGTACTGTAGAGTACATAATTACAACTTTAACTTCTCATTATAATATGGGTTAAGAAGTTTTTAGTTAGATGGCTAATTTAGAAATATACAAACTTTTCATTCACAAAGATTCTCGATGTCATCACGTCAATACATCACACCGCAACAGCTGAGAAAAAACATCTTTTCCCAACGGCCTTCAGGTCAGTTAGTTGCCATCCTTTACCTTCAGAATAACACTCCGCCTACCACCAAAAATAAAGGCAAGAGAGGAATTTGTTATCAATATTACAAATTATTGTAATCAGCAAAGTTTACTTAAGAAAAGCACGCTTAATTACTTACCGTGTCCAGGATTTCCTCGTTCTCCTCCATCCCACCTATTGCATAGATAGTGTTTCCAAGAGTCACACAACCCATGTATCCTCTGGCATATTTCATCGGTTCCAACATTGTCCATGAACCAACGCGAGGCTCGAAAACTTCAACAGTGGGCACCATTTGAGCTCCATCATACCCACCAATGGCATACCTACACATGAAGTATACTAATGAGTTTGCCTATGCTTTTGGTGCATGTGAAATTCACTTGATAAAACTGATTTTTTAGTGGTAACCACTAGAGCAAAGACTACACGTCTACACCACAGTTCTTTAATTCTTAGTAGAATGGTCATGGGAAATAAGAGATCATTTAACAGCACATTCTGTTCATGGACATGGCAAAACCATCTAAATTGAATTTCCATCTAAAATTTCACATAATATCAGAGAGAGAATACAATTTAGATATTGACTGAAACACTATCTCACATTAACAAATGGGAATTTAGAAAAGTACATTAAGGGATTGTGATAACTGCTTAAAATATTGAAAGAATGACAAACTCTACATTTCTTGTCTCTTGTATTTTTACTTCTTAAAACAAGTCTGCTGTAAATAGTCTCTTTGCAACTGCTAATACTAGGCTACACGAGAGAGGTATCTAAGTGATCGTCCTTGAATCCAATTTATATAAATTGCAACGTGTGCAAGTATATTGTACTTGTAATAGGTAATTCAGAGTTTGCCAGAATCCTAAAACTACACTATGTAGCCACTGCTGTTTCACTAGTCTCCTTCCCCTCTTACTAGTGAGAGTAGTGACCATTTTTTAGATTACCAAAGTCATCAAAGTCTCAAAGATAGGAAGGGGAAAAAAAAAAGAAGCAAACCTTGATCAACCACAAATTCTAAATATGAGAAAGACTACTTACAACTTTTCATTCAGAACAGTCAGAGAGTGGCATCCTCTTCTTGTGTTCATACTCTTTAATTTAGTCCATGATTGTGCACGAGGATCAAATCTTTCCATGGACCTGCAAGGTGAGTGCTAAATGAATTTTCAACCATGACAAAATAATTTAAGAACTAGCCATTTCAGCAGGAAGCAGTAGACAGATTTTTGTAACAAATATATTACAGAAATTACATCTGACAAGGAACTGCAAACAGGAAATACAGGATCATGAAAAAAACCAGTGATGAGGAGCCACAAAAATAAATTACTTCAGATAATTCTCGAAGATATATTACCAAAAAAAAAAAAAGGCTCGAAGAAATATACCGCTATCCCCTACCTTCATTAGTAAATGACTTTGAGATTAGATTCATGTTATGGGGAGACCATGCAACTTTTGATCATAATCTTACTTTTTAGAGTATTGTATAAATGATCTTGATTTCAAAAAAAAAAAAAAAAAAAAAAAAAAAAAAAAAAAATTGTAAAAATGATCTAATACCTTAAGTAATAATTGTAGTGTCTCCAATAATATACTAATGATCTTGTCACAACTCATAATTATCTTGCACTTGCAACATACAATTGGTGGCTTGGTAAATGATTTGACATAAGAAATCCAATATCTTCTAGATAAATAGCCATAAAATGCCTTGCTTTTTTTCATAAAACGTGACATATTTACCATTTTGAAACACTAGCACAGAAACCTCCATGAGACTCCTAAATATCACAACAGATTTCAGCAAAAAGGAAAACAAAAAAAGGTCATTGTGAAGGGACAAGACACTATACATCAACACACAACCAACAATGGAAAACAAGGAATGTAAAGGTACTGTAACTTACCTTAAGTATTCACGACCATCATATCCACCAACAACATAAAGCACGCCATTTAACTGTGCTGCAGCTGGGCCAAACCTCTGAAAGTTCACAAGAAGAAAATCACCTTGATTGGGCTATGACAGAAATTAACAGACAAAATATTTACTGAGATAGGCCTCCTGTTCCTACAATAACACACTTTGGATAGCAAACACTTGAATAGTTCAAAGTGCCTACTGGTACTAAAGGTTTGGGAAACCTCTCTTATGCTTCTAGATCAGAACAATGCTTATAAAATTTCAAAATATTGAGAAAGAACCAAGCCATAATATAAAGAAAAAAGGCAAAAATGTATACTTTAGCAAATGTAGATGCTGATCAGCTAGCAAGTAAAAACTTTGGGACAATTCAGCAAGACTAAAAATAAGTTACAGTTAATTTTCTAGACGAACAAGATATTCAGCTACACAATCAAAATGCAAGAATGGATATTCATATGCGGTTTTTAGCTTTTTGCATGTAATTGAACAAGAAAGGATTGCTTACGTGAAAGCATATAATCAGAGGTAAAGCAAAAACTTGATAGTAGCAGGATGAATTATGTACATTACCTCTTGCGCCATTGACCTGGTAGTGATCCACTTTCCAACATTCAAATCAAGTAATTCAACCTCCGAGAAGCAGTCACTAGCATTCCCACCTCCTATAGCGTAAATTTTCTCAAAGAAAGAAACTCCTGCCAAACTCCCTTTCTTCTTGTTCAACGAAGGGCAGCTCATCCACTGATCCTTTTCAAGGTTATAAGATTCAACTTTAACCATGAAAGAAGAATCAAAATTAATGATGATATATTCTAATATTAGCATTAAAAGATAGGAGAAAAAGATGGAATGAGTCATATATAAATGATTAGTACCTGTGTCATACCAGGATGTACCATATCCACCTCCTAAAATGTATAATGCATTCTCATGTTTCACCACAGAAGCATATGGACGGATAGTATTCATTGGTTCAAGAGATTGCATCACATCTTCAGAGGGCAGGTACAAATCCAAGTCCCGAAGCCAGGAGGAGCCACTAAATCCACCTGCTAAAAGTATGGATTGACAGGAATCTTGAGAAGTTCTCTGGAACTGGAGATCCTCAACATGTCCACATGAATGAGAGGACAGAGACATCCCCAATCCCCGAAAATTTTCCAACTCGTAAACCTTTTTTTTGGTTTCTATCTGCATGTCAATATAGTCACATTCAAAAAAATCCGTTAGTTCTTGCACATCAACGGATCAGAAGCTAATGTCCATCAAATAACCGCAGCTGGAAAGGAGGGGAGAGGGGAAATAAGTCGTAAAAAACAGTGGCCAAACAATCTGGAGGACATTTCTCTAAAATAACAGCATGCAAAATTATTATAAAGTTTTGCAGATAGAGCTTGATTTTAGAGATTGCAGTTCATTTTGTATCGTAGTCGTTATTCCTGTTTTGGGATATGTATTTGAATTCACGACCACTTTTGTGGTTTTTGATAGTCAACCACTTAGCCAAGATATAACAATAATAATGTGTAAATTAAAAAAGAAAAGCAACACAATTATATTGGAAAATCCCTACCAAATCTTGCTCCAAGCTCTGGATTCTCCGCGTTTGATCCAACTGAAATGCTTTCATCTCCGCAATTGCTTGGATCAACTACACAAAATAGATACTCTAAGGATCAACAACACACAAAGATGGAGAGAAATGAGAAGAAACTGAAGTTTAAACAACAAATATAATATACATAATCAAAATATAATATATATAATCAAAATATAATATATAATATATAAATTACTACAACAACAAAGCCTTAGTCCCAAAATGATTTGGGGTCGGCTAACATGATTTGTATTGGGGCTAAGCCTTACTTTCACACAAGTATGGTGATCAACAAAAATTGCTTTGACCAATAAAAGCATAAAGTGACAAGTACGGTACCTTATTAACACCAGTATGATAATCTGTGTTCATCTCTGAACTGATTTCTTCAATAAAATAATTCACTTCTGACAGAATAGATGTTTCATTCACATAGGTCACTTCTGACACATTAGGAGCTTCATCAAATTGAGGCACTCCTGTCATAAGAGGAGCTTCATCCACACAAATGGCTTCAGACATAACAGGAGGAGCTTCATCCACACAAATGGCTCCAGACATAACAGGAGGGGCTTCATCTATGCAAACGGATTCAGTCATAGCAGGAGAAGCTTCATCTTCTGACATATTCGAAAATCCTTCACTGTTGGAGTCTTCTTCTTCCTTTTTAGAAGTAGAATCAGACTGAGGTTTAAACAAAGAGCTCCATGATTTCCCTTCAGAGGAAGTATTAATATTTCCCTGCCTCATCGCTACATCTTGATCAGCTGCAGCTTCCTTTCTTTGTTTATCTTTACCGTTTCCCAAGTTGTCAGCTTCTTGGTGAACCATTGGAGAAATTGCTTGTTTAAACAGAGTACCCCACTTAGCTGTAGTGCGGGGGACTGCAACACTTTTGCTAACTGGAGAAGCTGAGAACAAAGAGATTAACTTATTGGTTTGGACTTTGTCCAACTCAAACCAAAAATGGTTGGGCTCATAGTTGCTGTAATTATTAGCAAGAATAGGCTTGTACTGCTCTTCAGTAAGAGGTCGGCATGGTATACGAACCTTCACACGAACCTTATAACAAGCACAAACAAATTTATGTCAACTTTTGAGTTGCTAGATTTGCCTGGATAGCTTTACCTACAGTAAAGAATTAAATTTATATCATGACAAAAGTACCTGTGCAGGAAATGGGGTCTCATCTTCGCCATTTAAGGTCCATGCATATGGATTAATGTTCAATTGACCGGGAGATATTGCCTCAAATATCCCATGAAGTTTTCTGTCACTGTAGTTGAATAGGAATAGAGGCATGCCTGGAGTAACATGTTGCACATACTGAATATGTGCAGAGGGTAAGCCTGTTCAAGAATGCAGCAAATTGTTTGATCAAAAAGCCAGATTGTGAATACTTATAGCAAAGTGCAAATTATGAAAAAAAATATATCAATTTTGAGCAACAGGTAGCTAACTAACCAAATAATTGTTTGATAACACATTCATTGAAAGTGGCATGTTTGCAACCAAAGATAACCGCGACGAGGTCTTTCTTTGGCAATCTACGAGCCGACCAGGGATTTTGATTAATCGTATGTTGCGGAGGTGGCTTACTCTGCAACGGTACAGACTCTGTCTTCCTACCAGCACCCATCCTATCAACCAAAGTTAATGCATTTTCGCTTAAGAAGTTAAAGCCAACTCCAATACATGCTTACACAATTAAAACATAACAAAACAAATAATTAAGAAAAAAAGAAGCTCGGTAATAGTAATAAGAGAAAGCAATATATTTATTCCAAGATTATAATTCCTACGCACAAATCATAATTGAATACACTTCCTTTTTCAGGCATCCAGTAAGGCCGTAACATAATTCTACTGTTACTAAAAACCGACATTATGTTTTAACAAGTTATTATCCAAATTTCTCCAGGGAGCTGGTAAGATATACACCGTCCACTACTCCACCATTCAAATCATAAGTGATATGATTAAACACAAATACTGAGTAATAAACTATAATGTGCTGGGTTCAAACTATCAATGAGAAAATCGACATGATGTAGCCCTGTAAATCTGTAAGCAACGTAAAACCACCATCACCAACTTTTACTAAACACCCAGAGGTTTCAGATGGCTGGACCTGAATATCTGCATTAAACCTTAAGATTACTACACCCTAAAGGCCTAAACACATCTCACAGACTTTGTTGTTGACTGCAAATACCACTAGACAAAACTGGCAGGGTCAGTTCACATTATACTTGAGCAGTTGAGCTAATCTTTGACAAAAGGTCAATTAATCATTTTGTAACCAAATTCAAATATTGGAGTGAAGATATGAGCTAACAATCAGTTAATCACCCTAGCATAATGCATACTGTGTTTACATATGCAGTTTTCTAAACAATGCTGTATAATCAACAACGTGACACCATCTTTCTCATAATCAACCCAATAACAGAAATCGCTCAGCAAAAATTTCATACCCAAAAAAAATCATTACATGCAGCATAATACTCTCTCCGTCCTATATAGTACACATTAATAATTGCACATTCGCGCCAAAATAATTAAGAACATGAATACATGATTCTACTAAAAGAACCTAAAGTAAAATATACTTCGTCTATCTTACACTCTTTAGTCTCCATCACACAATTTCAATGGGGCTTTTGGACAGTCCATCGTCCATCACAGTTTCACAAAAAAACCATACATTTCTTTCGGACATCCCATAATAGCATATGTGACTATTACTTCTAGACAGGCGGGGTAGTATCAAGACAAAGACCATAAGGTTGAGCTACTTCAATATCAGGTTCAAAATTACAATTCTCAAGCTAAAACTTTACAAATAGCCACTACTCTAATAAACCACCATCCATTCAACATCAACGCAAAGCTAAATCCATAATTTAAGCTCAAAATTATAGTGATTGTGTAGTTAAATCTTCAATTTAACTCGTCAAAGGCGACGACGACAATTTAAACACCTATCCAATAAGTAAATTCATCAAAATTAACAACATGAACCTAATAGATTTTCAAAAACCACAACATATATCCCTCAGCACATCCAATGAAAAAAATACACTAAATTCACATTATTTGCACAAATTCATCGTCAAAAATAACATAGAAAACAAAATCAAAACCAAGCAAAAAAACCAAAGTTTTTTTAACAATAACACCAACATTTCCAAACGCTGAATAATAATAAACAAGCAAAAACAAAACAATTCCACAAAAATGCAAACAAACAATGAAAAAACTCACACAAAACAGCATTACATAAACAATTACAGCAGATTAACAAAAATGAGAATATTTCCAAAAATAACCAAAAAATAAGATCAAAATTTTGCCAATAATGGAAATTAAACCTCAAATTCACGACGATCAAAAGCAAATTCACGACGTTCCACAAACTTGAAAAGCAAGAGACGAAATACGGCGGCGTTAAACGGAGTAGTAGTGCCGGAATTCTGGAAAGAGGAGAGAGAAAGATGAAGTATGCGTAAGAGAAGTGGAAAAGGTGGTGGTGTAAATGTGTAACAGTGTTGGGGTTTATGAAGCGCGAAAAAGGAATAGTAGTACACTGTATCAGGAAATGTACGGGATGAACTGACACGATATATATGTAAGTTTACGGTTTTACCCCTATATTTTTGTTGTGTAGCTTAGTGGATTTTGCCATTTGTGATTTTGGTTTATACAAAGCTTAGGGTATCCCTTTGATTTTTATGCAATTTATTATTGGAATTTACCATTATTATATGCTTTGAGGTTTTTAATTTTATTTATTATATTATTATTTTTTTGATTTATTTGGGTATGGTGTGGAAGTTTTAGGTCATTTAATAAGCATGATTGTGAAAGTTTCAATTGTGGAGGTGGTATGTAACATATTAAATACTTCCTCTATTCTTTTTTACTTGACCTGTTTCTTTAATCACACTTGTCAATGTAAAACTTAAGCGATCGATAACTTTAATTCTTCATAAATAAAAATTATAAAAGTTGTATATTATGATAGTATTTATTGAGATGAATTAAAAAAGATATCATATGAATATATTTTTCCTTACATATCATTCACAAAAGACGGTCAAATGAGAGGTGGTGAATAGTGTAAAAGTCAAAGAGGGTCAAGTAAAAAAGAACGGAGGAAGTATGTAATAAATCTAAAGTAGCTTGAACAACATATTTATGCTTTTTCCTTTGAAAGTCTTTAATTAAAAGTATACTCCATATTCTTTAATAGAGTAGTAAGATGTTTAGATGTTTAAAATTTCTGTATAAAGAAAAAAGGGTGTTTTGAGTAAATCACGTTAAAAAAATTTCCATAAGAATATACGGTATTCAGTATTCATGACCAACAAAAAGTGCACTCCCTCTATGTGTTTTTAAAGTGTTATAATTTGACTAAACATGTATGTCAAGACATGATTTTGATCATTGCTTTATCCAGTTATATGTTAAAAAAAACACGTTACACAACAACATATGTGATTTATAAATTAGTAAAATAGTAAAGTCAAAATCACTATATTATTACTTTATTAGTGAAAATCATCAAAGTGTACCACTAAGAAAACAGTGGGAGTATTTCTTTAATCAACATACTGTGTTGATACTAATACTTCATTTTATATCATAAATAATTTTATATTTTAATAATTTTAACTGTCACTAAAGCTTCTTGAATCACTAATATTACATATGAAATTCTTATTGTTATATTTGGTTTTTATTAAATTGAAATTGTACTTGTTTTTTAAACAAAATCAAATTTGAATTATAAAGTATGTTTACATTAATACAGCTCCATTAAAATCATGCATAAATTAGCTTGTTATGCCACATAAGATTTATAAGCTAATTTTTTTTGTAGCTAATTTGTGCTCCAATTGTTAGCTAGTAGCTTGTGATTAAATTGGGCCTCAATTTGTTAATTTGCTTTTTACATATAATTTTATTAATGTATCAACCTATCTTTTTGGCAAGTTTATTTTTCAAGCAAATTTGCTAATTTGCTTGACCAAGCTAATTTAATTTTTTTTTTAGCTCCAATGGTTAAGTTGATACTTAGAGAATTTTCTAAATTGCAAGCAAATCCCTAGCTATAACCATTGGAGTTGCTCTAAAGTCTAAACATCTAAATTATTTGAGAGCTATTTAGAAGAAATGCCGTTAATTACAGATGTTTAATACTTATATTGAGAACTTAGATCTCGCAAACAATGACTGTAAGTAACGAAGGGCTTTTATTATTTAATAAAATAACCCCTAAATGTTCCATTAAAAAAAAAGAAGTGCTTTTACAGTTTTTTTTTAACCCATAACACATCATAAATTTAAAAGGGTTAAAGTAAGTTCTTAAATTGTCATCTGAACAACATTTGATACAGTAGAATTACCATTTACTTAGTACGAGTAATAATTCTAATAAAGAAGACTACTCTTCTTTTCTCCTCCTTTTCTTTCTTCTTTCTATATTTTTTTGTACCAGTACAAAAAAATATTCAAATAATTTATATGGTGACAAGTTGGGGAAAATTAGCTTTGTATAGGAAGCCTACCGGAGTACTTGACTACCTAGCAACTTGGAATGACATTGACATCAAATCGCTTGATCAACATGAACCTCGAGGTGTGTTTTACAACCAAGGAAGTTGTTTTTCACAAGCATCTAGTTCTTTTGCTTTAGCAAAGCAAGAGTAAGATATAAATTCGATAATGAGAGCCTTAACTGCCATAAAAAACAAAAAAAAAATCTATAGTTTCGTGCAGATACTTGCGTAACTTACAAAAAACTTGTGAAAACACAAGAGTTTCCTTAATATGAGTAACAAAAGAAAATAACAATACAAGAAGAGATGCATAAATTTTTTACTAAAGATTTAAACAAAAATTATGTATCCATAAGTTTGTAGTCAATCAATCGATACATGTGTGTGTTCAAGAAATAGAAAGCATACATCGTGCATGTATGATAAACCCAATAAGTGACTGCAGCTACTAGTGAAAACATAAATAGAAGTAGATAGAACAACTAAAGCTCATAAAATTGAGAGAAATACCTGCTTCCGAATTCAATGTATCAAGAACATACAACACTGAGATACAAATGTAACAAATTGATATAATGTATGCTGTTTTTTGTCCAACTAAGAAAATCATCGTTCAGTAATTGAACAGATTCTTCTTACCTTTTGCTTCAAAATGCTGCTAAATGGCAGCAAATATCTACATCTAAGTTCTCTTTTTAATTGAAGAACAAGAAGCAACCATAAACCAGTAACTAATTGAAACATTAGGGTGGCTGAAACGGAATGAAATAAATGCAGAATCGACAGATCAAAGAGGTGACATTCATCTGAGGCCGTGAAATGATGGCAAAACAGCAATAAGGGGGTCACCATAGCCTACAGCTTCTGCAAGAAACAATTGCAGAGTAAAAAAGTTAAAATTGTAAACTGAGAAAACTGAAAAAGAAGCATTTTTGTAAAGGGCCAGCCCTTATGATTTTATGGTTTATTTATGCTTTATAAAAGGTTTGAATAAGAAATCGTCTGTTCACATACCTCCTTCCTCAAAGAGCAGCTTCAGGACTTCACCAGCTACATCCGACTGCACATTCAATAATTAAATTATTATTGAGAATATACTTGCATTGTCAATGAGGAAAGTATAGGAAAAAGAGCAAGTTTTGTGCGAGACTGTCTCGCCCTGATCACTCATGAGACAATAAAATCCACCCTCCCCAAAAAGTAAGAAGTCGCCCTTCAGTTAGTTTTAATACCATACATGCTTTTTGCCAAGAAAGAATAGCTGACAGAAGCTAACCTTGACAGGAAGCTCAGTTCCAAATTGATCAATATAACCAATCACTTGTCCCTCTTTGATAATATCACCCTGCATTTCATTGGCAGCAATATGAGAAAGGTTTGTCCAATTAATAATAATTTAACCACATTCCACGCACACGAAAAACCCAAATCAAAATTGTAAACTCAACATGATACTGCCTCAGCTATAAAGCATTATTTAAGTTGGGTTAATTAGACATTTCTCTCATCTTGTGAATGTCAATAAGTGCAAGTATATGAAGCAATTCCGATTGTATCAGGCCTTCAGTTCAGAGATAAATAATCTACTAAGTCAGTTTCAGCAAAGATGTTCTCAAAAGATCAGCAGGATAATCATATATTAATTCATACAGCCAACTCCATATTCAACTGTTCAACTGTTACCTGTTTACAGTTATGAGGCTGCTTTTTGCCCTTTACTGTTCTTCCTCTCCGGAACGAGCCCACCTGAACAAGGGGTAAAAGATTTAGTGATGCGGTAGTCTCTTAGTTGTTCTATAGAGATGAAAATTTAAATACATACTGTTGGTGATGATACTAATTTAAACCCATTGGCTCCAGAAGAGGCTTCTAGAGAAGCCAACTTTGAGGATACTGCCGAGGAGGCACTTGCAAAGAGACCGGTCTTTTCAAGAGAGGGTTTTGCAGCTGATGCTGAAGGTGGGGCAGGAGCTGATTGAACCATGGGTTCACTTGGGATAGGTGGTGCAATTGGAACCGGAGCATGCATTGCTCCAACATTTCTCTTAAGATGCATCTCAAAATCTCCAACCTGCAACACATTACAAGCTACAAACTTACATAACTGTTAATTAAATATTACTCCCCACCAACAACCCCCAATAAAGGTCAAGCCCATATGTCAAACAGAACACTAAGTTCTCGTGAAGATCACAGTCCCACATCTATGGTGCAATACTCAACAGTTTTTTTTTTTTTTTTTATAAGAATAAAAGTAGATCAAAAATGAAACATAAGCATAACTAGCCATCAGTAGAAAGTCTAGAAACCACATAAAACAGGCTCAGCTCAATGACATGTAAGTCTGCACCAGTGTTAGAAAACCCAAGCATTCAAGGTGATCAAACAAACAATGATTTGAGGCGATTCATATATGTTGTACTATACATATTTGTTTCCAGAAATATTCTATTTCTTCTGACATGGCTATACTAGAACAGTCACAATTTCATGAGTATATGTCTATAGGACTTAAAGGCAATCATGTAAAGATAAGTAGTCTCAAAGTCCGGAATCCCAACTACTACCAGTAAAAAAATTCATCTCATAAACATTAACCTAATCAACAAAACAGTACTCCCTCCGTCCCTAAATTAGAAGCCTATTTTTCTTTATTAGTGAGTAATTCATATTAGAAATAGGCTTCTAATAAAGGGACGGAGGGAGTAATGTTTTTGATACAAAACCCCTAAACTTGCAACTTCAATTCTGGAGAACTTAGCATGAAATATTAACTCAAGACAACTTTGTTTGAATTCCTTAATTATAACTTCACTTAAGTATTAATAATCAGATGGAGATCTCAAAACTCGATCTCTTATAAACATCAACCTGAGAGAGTTTAACATGTAAAAGCAAACCCTCTATTACATTTGGATTAAAAAGCATTACCTTTAGCTGTACCTCAGCAACACTTGTTTCATCACAAACCTCCAAGAGCAATGCCTGAAGAAAGTTTCATCCATTAAAATAAACATGTGAAAAATAAGCTTCCATGATTTTCCCCCTAAAGCATCTATATGTACTAAGCATCAATAACACATGAATTAAAATATTAATTTAAACATAATGAATACTCTATTATGTTTTTTTACTTAGAAGTTGTACAGTGGCCTACCAAATCATGATCGATGGCATTTTAACACTTTTATCATTATTTGTGCTCTGGAAAAAGTTGAGTAAATAAATGTGCAAGCCAAACCAGCTCTCTTTTCTACCTTTAATGAGTTGGAATGAAATGCGCCAAGCATGGCTTTTGCCTTCTTTGTTTTTCCAATTCTCAATACTAGCTAGAGGTATTAAAATGGTGCTAATAGAAATTTAAGAGAAGGCTGCACACATATTATATGGGAATGATGAGTGTGCCAACTATAACATAATGCTTTGAATATTTTTATTTTGTAAGCGTCTCTTGCATGAAAGCCAAGAGTTTAACTATCTGCAGCCAATGTATAATTTATTGGAAATAAAATTCTCTTTGCACATAATGCACAAGTTATGTTAACATGCATCATAAAAAAGCATGTTGTAAAGAGGCCAACATACCTCAAATGCATTGGGGAAAGTGGTGCGCACAGCATGCTTCTCTATTGAGCCTTTTGATCTGTTGTTTACTGGAGCTGTCCCAATAAGGTCATTAAACTATAGTCAACGCTATGACTAAAGAGCAACATATATAAGAACTGTTATCAAGAAAGCTACAACAAAACAAACAAAAGAGTATTGCAAAGCTTTTGCTCCTTTCTGTCCAATCAGATTATCCACCTTGAAATTTCTGACTCGCAATATTGCACGGCATGCAAAAGTTTCAAGGTGGATATTTTAAGTAAATTAGATAACAGGGACATTCAATTATTAGTAATAGAACATGTTCATTATACTTATTCAAAAAGATATCCCATGGCTATAGTTAAATCAGGAAGGGCATACTTAAGGGAAAGGAGGGAATGAATGTTAGAATTTAGAAGATAACATAAGCTAACAATAAAGAACACACCATCAGAATTGGATGACACGGTTGTTTCAGGTGTCTTTGCACATGACACTACAAGTCTTGCTTGCCTTGAGGAGGAGGTGAGCTTTCCAACAGCGAGAGTTTGGCAGTGAGATCGAACCACAGTTGGCCAGGCAGGCTTCTCAAGCGAAGAAGAAGCATGTGAAATGCTGCCAGCAGAAACTATGATGCAGAAATACCAAGTTCCATACAGAAAAGCAGTGTTGTCTCAGTGTCATACCATCATTATGCTATTATAGGCCAATTAAAGACAAAATGACACATCAAGGGCTAAATATACACAATCACATCATATTTTCATTGCTCCTAAATACAGACAGAGATCGCAAAACAGTAGAGGTTCTAAATATTATAAATCTGGGACAAGAAACAACAATTAAGCACAGAAAGAAGGCAAAATATACGTTACATAATTTACAGAACAAAGCCTCATTTTCATGCAATTCAACTGAATAGGCCTAAATCCAAATATTATAAAACAAATTTCGAGCATAGAAGACGGTTCATTTTCACTAATTTTTAGAGAAGAATAATTGACAGTCTTAGTAATCAAAGCTATACATGTTCATTGGGAAAGAAGTAGTAGTGGTTGTCTTAAGATTATCACCACATCCTAAAGGCCAAAAGAGTATTTAGAACTTGCTCAAATCCTCTCTTACTTTCAATAAAAAGCACCCAGACAGGTCAAATCAGAATTTTTCCAAAGTAGTTAGGTGCAAATTATGTTCATTTTGAGCATAAAATATGGGTCATGTGATCATGTTATGTCCTCTTCCATATAAATCTCATCTTAATTACCCCATCATAAAATAACTAGTATGTATGATAGAACTCTGAAGAGTATGTAGCATGAATCCACAAATCCCTCCCTAACAATAAAACTCCAATCAAAATCACTACTGAATCAAAATGATGTTTGGATTATTTATCCCCTGGATAGCTGAGAATACCCATGGCTTTCACACTATTAGTAAATTGTAATGATCAGGGTGGGGTAGCTGAGACAGTATCCACAATGAAGACCTCCAAAGTAGGCACCAATCCAAAGAATGTAGAGATGGGATAGTGGTGAGATTAAAAGAAGTCGAGGTAGACCGAGGATAACTTAAAATGAAGTGGTAAAACAAGACAAGACACAATTGAGGGCATCAGTTATAGCTAAACACAAGATAGTATTCATATGAGGGATCATGTGCGTTCATGTAGCCGACCCCATCCTTTTTGAATTAACTCTCCCTTATTCCCTTATTGTTGTCAAAATCATTAAAATCCTCAACTTCTGGGTAAATGTTCATAGAGGTGCCAACCTACACTACAATCCAATAAAGTCCCTTTCGAATTTTATTTTTCTATCCATAATCACAAATGTAACAAGCACGAAACCGTACTTCGCAGAATTTGATCTGTTTAATGCAACATTACTTAATTACATAATCAATAACTTCAATCAGTCTATAGAACATTAGAACTATCACTAATTCGACACAAGCATCTCAATTGCCACTAATATAAAGGGGGGAAATTAGTCATTCAAAATTTCCCAAATTGTATCAATCAGAGATATGACCAACCAATATAAAATCACAGGTTTGAGTTAATAAATCATACAGCAAAAGATAATTTGTGATAAAAACTAAACACCCCATCAACACAATTACAATTCCAATCTAGAAAAGGGGTTAAATTGATCAAAGATTAATAAACAAGGTGAACAAAATTACACCAAAAAAAGCATAAATCAAACAAGAAAATGCAGGTAAAAATGAAGAACAGTAACATACAGAAACAAAAGTGAAGAGAAAGAGAGAGAGGATAGAGAAAGGCTTACGACGGAAGGCAGCAGTCTCCATGAAAATGAAGTGAAGAATCAAACGAGAAAATGCAGGGAAAAATGGAGGAGATCTGTGGGATGAGAGAGAAAGAAGGTGAGGTAGTAAGAAGAAAGTCTTAAGAAGTTGGAGGAGAAGGTGAGGAAGTAGTAGTATTGCCCAAAATTGCTTCGAAATGTCCGCCCCTCTTTCTTTGTGTCTTAACTGTGAAAGTTCACTCTTCACGGCCGTGCGCAGATTCTCAATTTTAGATGTCAAAACTATTCTCGGGTTAGGGCCTTAGCGAGTAAGACTCTTTAAGAGTGGGGAAAAGGATAAAAGAATTTTCACCCCTTAACGATTCATAGGGAGAATTACATAAGCTCAAGCTTGTGCATTCAATCTTTATCATTAGACCATGTATTCCTTGGTTATTTTTTAAAGTTTTCATCCTCACTCTCTTAGTACTAGTCCCTCACTAATTGTCATTTTAGTATACTTTTATTCAGGCTAATGAGGTATAGTTCCACCAAAAATATAATACTGAAAACCATTATTGATCTCATGTACATTTTGGGTTGTTCACAAAGCTTATCAAAAACTATGCAAAATGTAAGATGCTTGCATAATTTGACTAGCTTATCAAAATAGGTCATGTTAAGGTTAGCTTTGTATTGTGTCGTGTCGACTTCATGTTTGTTTTCGTGTTTGTGTAGTGTTAGTTTCAGTCAAATTATTGGTCGTGTAATAGACGACTAGCTCTAATTACATGGCTTTACTAATCATTTTGGGTGTAGAGAGCCAAAGGTTAGATATTGATAATACTCCTCATTAATCATACACCTATTCTGCTAATCAAACCTTTCTCAAACTCCAATTTGTGTGTTTAAATAAATACATTACTTTATACTTGTATTTGTTAAGACCTTTTGAAAACAATAGTATGGAGTAATTATTTTCAAAGTCATAAGCTAACAAAGTGTTGACTCACTTGGTAAGATTTTTACCTTAGTTCTTAAAGGTTTGGACCAGGTTTGAATTTTACCAATTGGGGGTATAGATTCTCTTACTCTCCTCTCTACTCCCAAGGGTCTGGTCTATAAAAACTGAACCCAAAAATTTGTAAGGAAGGTCTAGTCAAAATCTTCTTTACCATTAAAAAAAAAAACTTGAACAAGTAAGCCCTAACCAACCAAGTTTTCCCTTAATAAGTTATCTCTGTTACATATTATTTGCAACGATTATACATCTTTCCTCTCAATCTAGGTAATGTATAATTGTTGCAAATAATATGTAATTGAGGTAATAATAACTTTCACAAACGCACGGATACAATCTAGGTTCATAAAAAATGTGATAACCGGGCAATTATTTAAGGACATAGAGCAATTACCAAAAACACAAGCAAGCAAGCAGCTAATGGAAAGCTCAAGTGGCCGAGTCGGTGGCGTTTCTACAACCGGCGACGACCTGGTATTCGCTATTAAATCTTATGTTCTATAAATGTATAAATATGTAATTGCATTGTTTTTTTCTTGTTCAATTTGATAGTAGTTAAATTCCTAGGGTTTAGATAATCGAAAATTTCATCATTTTTTGTATGATCATAGCTAGAACATTTTTTTTCCTCAATTGGGTTAATTTTGAACGTTTTTTACATGATAAATTCACTTTTTTTTCCCTCTATTCTTTGATTTTTGTGGGGAATTCTCTTGTTTTTGGGTAAATTACTGATTTCTTTAGTGCTCTCACCTCTAGCTTTCAATCTAATTGCATATTCTACATTTTAATATTAATTGGATTTATCTTACTGCATTGTGTATTTAAATTGCTTTACATTGTCGTTGTTTTACATGTTAATTACAAATTACAATTGCTTAATCAAATTTTGTGAAGTACTGTATTTTTTGTTGATTTGTTAGTTCTTGTTATCATAAAAAAGTAAGTCCATTGAAAGTTGAAAACTTTAAAAACAATGAAAAGATGATTGATTATGACCTTACATCTTTTATCGTTAATTGATGAACTTGTTAATAAACTACCTTTAGTTATAATGTCTATTTCCATAGAAGTGATATTGTATAAAGACTTATTGTGAATTATAGACTCGTGTCGTCTATTTTTGTTTCACCACTGGTTGTAGTTGCACTAACTAGATTAGTCGAAAATTGCAGTTAATCAATTTGCTGCCCTCAAACCGCTTCACAAGCCACACGAGTTTGTAGGCTAAATTGATAATACTGGTAAAAATTGAAATAGAAATATATTACATTACAATGCAACATGACATTAGAGATAAGCGAAACTTCAGTTTATCTACATTCTACATGGTTACCCCTCTAGGCCTCTAATCTAGCTACATTAGAGTGAGCTGCAGAGTCTCTCTGAACTCGGCCCTCCTTGTTTCATTGTAGAATGTCCTGTATTTATTTGGCCAGTATGTTAATCCAATACAACCCGCTAGCTCCCATTCCATTGTTTTCTTTCCAATAGCTGATCTGTCCACCTTCCAGCATACCGTCTCTGCATACTGATCTCCTGCAAATATGACCCCTCCCTGTCTGGTAAAAGGCCTGTATGCACTAGAATACCGGTGTTTAAACCACGCCTTAGGCTGAAACAATTTCATTGGAGAAGGCTTAGACGAAAAGACCTCTCTTCCGTTTCCACTGTCATGCAGAAACCAGTTCAAACCACCACTGTCACCTTTTGCAGTCTCTTCAAATTTCCATGGTTTGAAGACTGTTGTTGTGGTCTCTCCTGCTGATACCTGTACTCCCACTTTGTTTAGAGGCTCAAATGATCCTTCTATTGTCTTCTCTATTTCAATCTCCTTCTTGGGATTCTCCGAAGATTTGCTCACCGAGACGCTTAAGATGTCTGCCTGAGATGCTGGAGTGACCTGGAGTGAGATTCTTGAAGGGAAGTGCTTTTCTGCTGCCCCTGCTCCTCGATCATTTAGAATTTTCTCACTTACAAGTCGGATGACATCTAGTCTGTAAGAGAAGATGTAATATAAAACATAATTCAAACTTTGTACTTACAAGATTGAGCAAAATACTTTAATAAAGCCAAGAAGAAAATGGTACAGAGTACATTTCAAAATTTTCAGAATATTGAAGATTAATTCTAATAAGTAAGAACTATTGTAAGAATTGCAGTATGTGTACTAGAATGATTTTCCTTGGCATTTTTTGTTTTGTAGCTTTATAGTTGAGATTGAAATGTAGTTTATTTTATTTTTGTAAGAATTGACATTTATATAAGTGCCCTAATCAAAATAAAAGTATATTGGTTGTGTGTAAATAGTGAAAACTCCGTACCTTATGTTGTCGATGTTTACCATTACTTCGATCCATTTCTCCCTCAGTATGGTTTTATAGTTGAGCTGTATGACACCCTCCAGATGGTGGTAGTTTAGAGAAAAAGCTAAACGCTCGTCAGCTGAACCGTTTGTGTTCTCGACTTCCATGGTAATTAGAGGACAATACAGCTGAACTTTCCATAACCCAGAAGTTGAAAAACCATGAGAATACAGAGGAGAAGGTCCTTTGAGGATGCGGTTGGCTGCTCTTAGCTCCATTTTCCAGTTTGTGATAGCTAG
Organism: Chenopodium quinoa; assembly: GCF_001683475.1. Taxonomy (NCBI): domain Eukaryota; kingdom Viridiplantae; phylum Streptophyta; class Magnoliopsida; order Caryophyllales; family Amaranthaceae; genus Chenopodium; species Chenopodium quinoa. The sequence continues at coordinate 2,942,805 of NW_018743199.1, read as the reverse complement.
ATTTAGGCATCTCATCCATTGCTCCTCGGTTTTAGACCCTAAGAGCCTTATGAGTTGCTTTGAGGCTTCACGAGATTGTGAAGTCGAAAGCATATCTTTTAGAGATTTAAGGCAATTGTAACGAAGATCATTAGGAGCTTCATAAATGCAAACTAAGAAAACTAAGGTAAGAAAGGAAACATTGAAGATGTCTTTCAAGTTAGGCGGAGGATTTAATTTGGGGAATATGAAGGGATGAGTTTGTTTGGTAGGTCCATATTTGAGAACGTCTTGGATGAAATTTGAAATGAGATTGTATATCGTGTTATCATCACTCAGGAGGTTTGAGGAAGTAGAGATGTATACTGGTTTTGAGATCCAAAGGGTTACAGGGAGGTTAAAGTTTGCGATTATGGCAAAGGAAAGTGATTGGGTTGAAGTGTTTTTGGTTATGTTGAGACTAAGGGTTGCCAATGATGTGTTTGATGTGCATATGCATGTTGACATCGAATCCTTCATCCATTGAGTTGGTGGTGGAAGATTTTGGATCCATGCCCATATATCGGCATTTCCACATGTAACAATAGCCATGTTTACTCTCTGCGATTCAAGGATGAGCTTTGAATATATTTATAGACTCAGAATTGATTGGGAAGAAGAAACTTTTTTTGCAGCTAGATTCCAGCAAGGTGAAAAAGTCAAAAGGAAGCAATAATAATGCTAGAAAGTCTAAAGAACATAGAACCTTAAGAAGGTTGATTAATTATATATGAGGCCTATGATTGGTGAATCGCACAAGAAATCGATTCTTTGGGGATGTCTTGTACAAGAATGAGATGCCTTGTAGCATTTTGGATATGAATAAGCTTTATTTGGTAAAGTTCTGTTAGCTTAAGTTACTGCAAGCTGAAGCAATATGCCTAAGTTAACACCTCCTCTGAGTTCCTTATGAGGTTGTACTGCTGACATCTCATAATCTGATGAGTCAGATATTAACCGCCTTTAAGTCGTGGAGTTTTAATTAAGGCGATTAGATCGATATGATTAAAAATCTAGTCGGACTTATCTGAATGTCTGTTTACAATCACATTTACAGTTTACTAATAGAGGAAAGGTATAATATGAGGAAAGTTGAAATTGTATATACATTGCTAAACTTAGTAATGTATGATATCAGCTGGAGTATTACATGCTTATGTCATGGCATCTTTGATATTTCTGCTTGCTTCTTGTGTATAGGAGTGAAAGTTTTGTGGAAAATAACTGATGTTTAGGTAACAGTTTCATTCTTACTTTGTTTTTCCTCTGAAGCATACCTATTTTTACCCTTCATTATTGAATTTGAGGCAGAAAATTAACTGCTTGATTTTGCAGGTATAAGTGTTACACAAGTTAGTTCAAGTTAGCTAATGATAAATGATTACCGTTCATATTGGTACCATGTATGTAGAAGATGAACACAAGTACATGTACATCAGGATGTATTCAAATTAGGCAAAATATTGCCAATATTTTTTTATTTTATATATATATATAGGGGAAGGCTCTCGTGAGAATTTTTCTTATGTGAGAACACTCTTTATGTTCTAAATTTTTACTCGTATGTTCTAAATTTTAAATCTGATGTTCTAAACTTATTTTTAGGTGTTCTAAATTAAATCAAATGTTCTAATTTATTACTCACATGTTCTAAACCATAAATTAGTTAAGCTTGATTGCATAAATTTTAAATAACTTGTTCCAAACTTTTAACTTTTATGTTCTAAATTTTAAAACGTGTGTTCTAAGATTTTTAATTATATGTTCCAGATTTTCTAAGATTTTTTAATTATATGTTTCAGATTTTAAAGCGTATGTTCTATTTTTTTTTACTCGTATGTTCTAAATTCTTTACTCACACTTTCTATATTCAATATCAGTTTGTTCTAAATTTTTATTCACATGTTCATAATCTTAAATCAAGTGTTCTAAATGTTACTCATATGTTTAAAATTTCATAAAGTAAATTTTATAAATTTTTAATCACTTGTTCTAATTCTTAAATCAGATGTTCTAACATATTACTCACACAAATGTTCTAAATTATTACTCATATGTTCAAAATTTTAATTTGAGTCACATGTTCTAAAATTTAACTCGTATGTTCTAAATTTTTACCCACATATTCTAAATTTTAAATTAGTTCTCATATAAGTATGAATTCTCACATATGGACCTATTCTCACCGGATCTCTCTCCTATATATATATATATATTCTCATATGATTAGATAAACAATTATTTGTTGTGAGACCATAGTGACCTTTTGGAGCAATTTTACATACCCGTAGTATTTGCGTTTTACTTGGTATTAATTACATGAAATGGCCTTATTCAAAACTTTCTTATACAGATGTCTGAGATAATCTCATGTTTGGATATTACATCTATTCGCCATGAAAGCTTTTATTTCTAATATTCTGATCGACTAAATTAATTGGTTAAAATCTTAAATTTAGTTCTCAAGATATCAAATTAAATATCATCTACATCACGTCTCTTACAACCTTTTTACTCCATGCCGCCTCATATGGTACCGTATGTGTAACCTAGCTACGTCCACCAAGAGAAAATCATATACGTACATGTTAATACCATTATAATATTGGTGGATCTGTTCAGAATTAGAGGCTGATATCTTCTCATCTTCTTCACGCCAAGGAATGTTTGTTACTATGTTGGTAGACGAAATAAATAATCAATCAAACAATTTGGAATTCGAGTCAAAAGATAAATGTACGCTAAATAAAATTATAAGGGTTAGGCAAAAATTCTAGTATATCCTTAATGGGTATGCAGTATGCTTGATGTAAGCTCAAAATCAATCATATGATAGGAGACAAGATTATAATTACGTTAACAACATTTGAAGATGATAATGCATTCATATATAATCGTTGAATTACATTATTATGGACTATAATTTAAAAATCACACTAATTAATTACTAATGTTGTGTCATTTTATCGCCTTCTAATGAATCAACTTCTCTTTTTATCTGAATAGTAGATTAAGATGTCTATTGTTCAGATATACCACAGATGTAATAGAATCACACTCATTTTTGGTAGAGTTTATAAACTAGTTTAACTTGCTAAATCTTGAAATGGTATGAAAGACTTAAAATCTCGTCTACATCTCCACACACAAGACGCAGGCGAGCACGTTTTGGCGGTTTTGCTATTACATATGCTAAAATATCTTTGGATTAGATAGAATATATCCCTTTTTATTTTTATAGGTTTTAAGCTCAGGCATATGCTTCTTAGAATCAAAGTGGCATAATCTTTTTCATATATTTATGACTTTTTTGGTCATAAATTTCCGCCAAAAAAGTACTTAGTTTTAGGTAGTGACTTTTAGAACTTTGAAGCTAAAAGGGTGAGCACACCCCACAAGCCATAATTAATGAATCAAATGCCAACCTAACCCAAGCCATGTTTATAGTAATCCCACATTAATAGCACTTATCAATATCAAATTGAAAATAGTCTGAAATAAGGAATACACAATTAGTCCTAGAATGCAAAGAGGCTAAAAAAAGTTGGAAAACTGTACGAACAATAGTCTTAAAAGGAAATAGTTTTAACATGAAGCAGAAAAAAGAAAGACATCATGCACGAAAATCGTCCTGATTTGCAATCTTGCATTTGGGCAGTTACAGTATTACTCGTAGTAAGGTAGAGCACAATTTCCTACGCATTGGTCACGAAGAGGAATGCCAAATTCAATATCTTGAATGTGAAAACCATTTCTCGGTACACCTTAACTATATAATGAAACAATTGAGCATTGACGCAAAAAATCTTAATCGACAGCTACTCCATTTCCTTCCATGGTCAAGATAAACCACTTCTCATTGTAAAATATACGAATATCAGATTGATGAATGCATTTCTTGTACACTATATTCACACATCAGCAAAACCAGAGACAGATTTGGTAAATCTCAGTCATCCATGTCGAGAACCTTGAAAAAGAATGTGTTGGCCTGTTGCCCGGTCAAAAATACAGCAAACAACACAACATCTCTTAGCAAATAGAACAACCCTCTTGGAAAAACATAACCTTCTGTAAACTGTAGTGCTTATTCCTTTTTTGGGTGTGGAGGAAGTTGCTTCATCAGAACATCATCAAATTTGTTGACGTCTGAACAACAAAAGGTTCCATTAACAATCGAGTCAAGAAGTAAAAAATCACCCCTAAAGCAATTGAAATAGGCAAGGCTGGTAGCGCTCGACGACACACGGACAACAAAATGAGAGTACAAGCAAGCCCTGATATAATAGCAAGGTAACAAGCATATACTGTCATAAGATCATACATTGCAGCTCTGCCCACGAGAACACTGTAAAACACAAAATCTCCCAGTCCAAGTTTGATACCAGCAGTCATGGCTTCCTCATTACCATCACCGCCATCTCTCCCCTCCCCAGCAACCATCTCCACAAGAGGTGACCTTTCTTCATCTACCACGCCAATCTCACTTGAATTCGCTACCACCAACGGTATTGTTTCCCCTTGATCACCACCCCTTTCATTCCCCATTCTCTCTCTTTCATCATCAACTGCAATCTCATCCTCATTGGAATAATTTCCAACAGTTGTTGACAGATTCTGAAGCTCCACTGATGAATTATCTGAAACCCCACCAACCAAAAGCCCCAAACCCCCATTTCTTCTTCCCCCGCCACTAGATGTAGAAACCGTAGGCCTTGCCTCATAAACTAAAGCTGGAAGATCATCATCTCTCGACTGAGACAGTTCCACTAGAATCTTCAACGGACCACCGGGAGCTAAAACTGCAACCAAATCATATACCGCCAAAGCAACCAGCAGCACCCAGGTAGTCCATTCAGGTAATTGGGTGAACCAAGCAGCAGTAATGATCCCCAAAATCACAGTGTAAGTTTGGGTAATGATAATTGGAACCCCTCGGCCGAATACTGAGACAACCCCAAGTACAGAGAAGTTAAAAAGAGAGAGAAAACACGTGGGGGCATCAAAGGGGAGAGAGAAATGGCTGATGAGAGAGAGAAAAATGGCACCCCCCATAGTGGTGAGGATGAGAAAAGCAGATAGGCGCATATAGTGTTTGAGAAAGTTGGTGAAGTTATAGTAGTAAAGGAGGACAAGGACGAAGGTGACTACTGCAATGAGTACAACAAAAACAGCAGCATTAAGAAGAGCACCTTCAAATTTTTGGGTAGTAGAATCGGATGGATTTTCTGAATAGACGAGGTTGGCTGCAGTGACAATGGGGGTTGGAGTAGGGGAAGATGGGAAAGAAGAGGATGGAGAAAGAATGGATACCAAAAGAACAACTAGGAGCATACAAATTGAAACAGGGGACATTACCCCTATTAGTTCTGTGCCAAGGGAATCAAGTATGCTCCCCTCCATTGCAGCTACTTTGTGCAGATGAGAAGAGAAGGGACTAGAAGGTCAGGGACACGCCATTGAGGGGATTTATGGGAGAAGAAATGATGAGTGAGCCCAAACAGAATGATTCATCCGCACAGATTTATGAGCTGTATTTATTGAGGTGTTCCATGAACTTTCATTTGTCCCTTTAGGCCTTTACCCTAGTTGTTTCAACATGGACAGACAACAGTGTTGATAGATTTACCATGGAGTCCTACTAAGCTCTGCACAGAATAGCAACCCAAAAAATTAGTTCAAGACACCATAGCAGCCAACATTCTGAACGAATTACATCTAATCCTATCAAATCCAAAAGCTTCACTAAATAAACTATACAATAATTCAATTGCAGATAACTAAATTAATTATAAAATAAGTATACTCGAGCAATCATCACCGATAATGATAATAACCTGCATAAGTTCCAAAATGAAAACTAATAACCCTTTATAAGCAGCACAAACAACAAAGCCAACTGCATCATTATCAAAGAACTAGCAACTTATTTAAGCAAAGGCAATACAGTTAGCTTGGAAAATCACTAATCACTAACAAACACCCTATGATCCCACAGATTAGTATAGCTATTCCAACTTTCCAAGTACTTGAAGGGAAACAAAATTCACAAGATAGAGCCACAAATTCACACAGAAGATGAAGAATAGAACCAGTAATGAGATGTTATATTCTCTCAGGCCATCTTTCATTGTCTCCTGCAAAGGTTCAAATATCAAAGAGGTTCTAGAACAAGAAATCTAATATCTCCACCTATTATTAAATTACTTGATGAATGAACTAGAGTAAATCGCGCTTCTATACATGCTAAATTAGAGATGGTAATACATCTCTTGTGATCAGTAAAGAGGGTGGTAAATCCTCAAATTGACCTAATTCTGTAGTCACTGGCCAAATTTCTCCTTACCATGTTCTGCACAGATGCATGTTAGAACTTCAGAATGCAAGAGAAACTGCAGTCGATGATGAATCATTATGTCAGAGACTCAGAGTGATACCTCTGATGAAGGTAGACGCACGCTAGAACTTCAGAGTGCAAGAGTGAGTGCAGAAGATGATGAATAACTAATCACTGCTCATCAGTCATTTCCCGAATGAAGCCAACCTAAAAGTTTTAGTAATCTTTCTTTAATATCATTATTTTGACTGTGGGCAACCTACAATAAACAAGCTAGATCTACGAAATATAACTGAAACTAAATTATACAGACAAGGTTCATTGAGCAATCCTTAAACTAAACTGTTTGCACGCTAAACTACCTCGACACTAACATGGTAGTTTGGTATAATGATGCAGTTGAACCGCTATACATTGAGAGTTGCATCAATGAGTATGTGAATCATCTAGAAACCCTAATTATAGTAACACATAACCAAGAAGCTAGATCTAGAAATCAGGAAAGAACAGTAAAATTTACTCTCTTTTTCAAATTTCAATCTTAAAAAAACCCTCAAAAGCTTACAATTATCACTAAGTACATTGTTATTAGACCACTGAAGCCAATCTAGCATAGGTTTAAAATTTTATTTACATTCCCAAACTTACATTTTACTCGAAAGAAAGAAACTTACATACTTGGAATTAGAAATATCAACCTACACCAATGAAATGCATAAGAGCATGGATTTTCAAGCATTTGCAGCTGTACAACAAAAATCTAATTGGGAAACTTAGCCCAATTCTCTAACTTTCAACAATCATTTAAGCTAACTAATTGGACAACCCTTTAACACATCAAATCAAATGCTCTAAATATGGTAAAAACCATTTTTCTTCTAAATCATTTAACCTAATTGTTAAATAACCCAGAAAAAAAGGGTCATAAATTTCCTTAGTCACTAGACTAATTAAAATTATTTAGTTTCAAATTCATTAAATACACTAAATGCCAATAATCATTCATAAAAATGTAAGTTAACCCAAAACCCATTACAGAAAAATCAATTTGAATAAAATTATTCGTAGTTCATTGATTAATAATTAGTGATTAAAAGTCTTACCTAGAATGACTATCGAGCAAAAACCCACATCAACAGAGATAGATTAAGTAGAATTCCTCGCCAATTTGAAGCTAAATTTCAAGAAAATGGATCAAATTTAGAGAGAAAAGGGAGAATAGAAATGAAACGTTTTGATCTAGAGATTGTAGTCAGTCTTACCACATGAGGTAGCAGTCGACTTTTGCGAGAAAATTCAAAGAAGAATGAGAGAGATGGAATGAGAGAAAGGGGAGTAGGATACTCTTGAATGGAAGTTCTTGGCTAAACGACATCGTTTTGCTTGCTGCCTTTTAATTTATAAACACATAAAATAAAAATGTTTTTTTTTTTTTTTTTTTTTTCCCCGAGAGAGAGAAACAAGAGCCAATTTATTCAACCAAAGAGTCAAACATAACATAATCCGACACACACGTCGGAACTTCCTCAATCTACACCCTCATCACATCATAGTTCCTGCTAACACAAGCAAGTCTATGGGCAACGCCGTTGCCATTCCTACCAATATGAGAAAAACTAATAGAAAGACACCTAGCAGACAAAGCAAGAATATCACAAATGATACGGCCAAAATCGGAATTTTCAGTCTTCCTACACTTCAAGTGCTGAATAAGCTTCAAACAACGTGACTCAATAATTAACTTGGTGATACCCGAGTCAATAGCAATGGATAAAGAGTGTCTTGCAGCCATAGCTTCAGCAGTATCACCATCTTACCCTGAACCTTCGAACACGAATTATAAATTATTGTTCACCAAAGTTATTTTGATTTAGGGAGAGAAACCATAACAAGTTAGCTACTTAATTATTACTTACTGAGTACTAGAGATAATGAGTTATCGTATTTCCCGCCCTCTTATCAGATAACAAAATCACTAATTAAACAAGGACGGCTTGACTGCATGAACCGAATTAATGGGGATTTCCAAATTCCCAATAGTTTCATTGTTGACCACCTTTTCAATAGGCCTTGTACCACATTAATTGCACCACCTTTAAAGTTTAAACCAATACGAAGTATATTATTGCATGCAATACCAACTCGAAAACCAAAACGTAATACAGCTTTAGGCCTTTAGCCACACACAAGTATATGTCGAGATCATCATCGTTGATGGATAAAGAATAGTAAAGGGATGTTACAATAGTCTAAATCCCTCGATCATATTTTTAATCGATTAATCCACTTTAAAATCTCGAACAGTAGAATTACTCTTTAATCATATCATAATAATCCAATAACTACATACCACCTTCATCCAAACGGAATAAATTCATTCGAATCAAACAATTCATTCGAATCAAACAATTCGATTGTCACCTCTCTCTCTCCACCCTCGAAATTATTGAATTGATTTGTTGTATCACCATTAATCATGAACAATGTGTATGTGGCACCCCACCGACAATAACCATTGTTAAGCCAAAACACACCCTTCTCAAACCACACACCCAACACAATCACTTCCCAAATCTTCCCATCATCTCCTCAACCAACCCATCTTCTTCTTCCTCCATTCAACCGCCGGCAAACAATGTCGTCGCCGGCGACACTTCCGATGACAACCCAACAAGCCACCGCCGCCGACAACAACACCACCATCACAACCCCCGCTTTCCGCAGCTTCATCTCCCGCTTAACCACCTCTCTCCGCCAAACCTTCGCGCAACGCCGACCATGGTACGAACTCCTCGATCGCACCGCCTTCACTCGCCCCGAGAATCTCTCCGACGCTTTCTCTCGCATCCGTAAAAACGCCGCTTACTTTCGCGTCAATTACCTCTCTCTCCTCGCCGCTGTGCTTGCTTTCTCTCTCATCTCACACCCTTTCTCTCTCCTCGTCCTTCTCTCTCTCCTCGCCTCTTGGATCTTCCTCTACCTCTTCCGCCCCTCCGATCAACCCGTTGTTATCTTCGGTCGCACGTTTTCCGAGCGTGAGACGCTTGGGATTCTCGTTGTTTCTACTGTGGTTGTTATCTTCTTGACGAGTGTTGGGTCGTTGTTGATTTCTGCTGCTTTGATTGGGCTCGCCATTGTTTCTGTTCATGGAGCTTTTAGGGTTCCTGAAGATCTGTTTTTAGACGAACAAGAAGGTCCTAATGCTGGGTTATTGTCGTTCCTTGGTGGGGCTGCTTCCTCCGCCGCTGTTGCCGCCGCGAATCCCGCCGGAAGAGTCTGATTTTGAATTTTGAGGTATTGGTTTTGGTTTGATTTGATTTCATATGATCTGATATTAAAGGGGGAAATTGGGGGGATTCTTTGGTTAATAGGGTTTTGTAGCTAGCTGTTTTAATAGTTGATCTGGATCTAATACAAGAAATGTGTAGTAGATCTTTATATTTGCTTTTGATCAATTTGCTAGCAGTGCAGTGTAATTTCTTTTTACTCAATGTAGTTATAATTTGATGAATTTGTTATGAAATATTATTGCTTATCAAAGAAATTGTATGATGAGCTTGTTTACTGATGTTAATTACTGATTGTTATTATGATGCACTTATTCTAGTGAAGTTTCTTTTTAGTTTGATGGAATAAAATTGTTATCTTTAGTGGTGTAGCATATTGAATTCATTCCTTGATCTGTTGAAGAGATGATGATTATATGTGGATGGAGCTCTTAATTAGTTTACGATCGTTCTTATGTAGTTTTATCATTGAAGGATGAATACATGAAAAATTGTGCTCTTGTCAACCATGTTATGCAGTATGCACCTCATAGATCGCATTAACTTGGTAGATTACATGCTTCGGAGTATGCTTTTTGACTTGAAATTTATTTATGAACTCGTAGATATTGAGATGATAATCCTGTTGTTTTGATGGATCCTAATGGAACTGAATAGATAGATGCACAAAGCATGGTACATGGTAGTCTTTGCTGGGCTGCAAGAATTTGGCTGGGGGATGGGGTTGGGTGGTGTGGTGTAGTTGCTGGGGTTTAGTTTCCACTATTATTGCTAAATTTGAATAAAGATCGGTGACAAAAGTGTATGCATACGGTGCTAATGTAGTATTTACCGTGAAGTTGAGCTATAGTATTTGAATTAAAGGAATGCCAGATAATGGGAAATCATAGAGATTTTGTTGAAAATTTTTGAAAGATTAAAGACCTATCATGGACAACAGCTACCATATTCTTGAGTTCTTTTTTCAGATGCTCATTTATATATTTGTTAATTCCGTTGATATGTTATGGAGTATATTACCTTGAAAAATTCCATTGATAATGGAAAATCATGGAGGTTTTGTTGAAAATCTTGAAAGATAAAAACCTGTCATGGACAACAGCTGCACATTCTTGAAGTCTTTTGTCAGATGTTCATTTCTATATATGTCAATTCAGTAGATTAGGTTATGGAGTATTCTACCTTGCATTATCTGAGATGAAATTTTTGGTTGGGAGGGCCAGCGATGTAAGGAAAGAATTTAGGTACCATTAGCTGGTAGGGTTCACAAAATTGAACGTAAAGACGTAACTAAGTACAGGTGGTGGTGCTTTTTCCCTGTGAGAATTAGAGCCATAGAATTAGAAGTAAAGCATGAATAAACTGGTGAGGGAAGATGTTGCATTATAATTTAGGCAATTCAAGTATTGCTGCTGGCTTTCTCTATTGCTTCCTGTACTGTTCCTGTTAGCAGATAGGAGATTAGCAAGTGACTGGTGTTTCATTATGTTTAGTTTGGGGGGGGGGGGGGGGAATTTTAAATTGGGTGAATGTCTCGTGTAAAAATTGCAATTGCAAGAAGTTACCGACCAAAGGGTTGCAGAGGCTTTTGTTTTCTTATCATTTTGACTGTAGTACAGTTGGTTGAACCTGAATCAGTCATTGATGGATTAGTTGTTTTAGGGATAGTGTAATTACATGCCATGAAGGTGCAACCCATTATTATAGGAAACTTTGTGGGTGTAGGAGTTTGAAATACAGAACAGAGCTTCATGACTTAGATGCTTATAAGTTCAGAATGTTTTGTGTTAAAGGGACATTAGACCTGAAGTATGATGGATGTAATTTATGACGAATAAAAAAAAAGATTTAGCACAGGGTATCAGTCCTTAGAGATTTGTGAAATCTCCTGCATGAACTCCAAGCTCTAGCTTCTAGGAAGAGATACGGATTTATTGAAGGATTATAATGCAAAAACTTTGTCTTAATTGGCAGCAGGACATTCTTCATGATTTACATCTATAGGTTGATGTTGTCAGTAGGCATCAAACACACGGCCATGCTGCCCACCACGAAAAATCCTTCTTTGACTTGATAGGACTAGGATCACCATTGTACTTCCTTTTAGTTTGTTTTTCTAGATCAAAAAGGTCAAGTCCTCAACATCTGAATCCACAAAACGACTTTTGCCATCATATGAACAAACTGTTATAGCAACTGGCCATTTTCCTGGTCGCGACCAATTGATCAATGAGGACAGTTTTATATTGGTTGATTATGTTCCTAATAAGTGTCAATGAGCATAGAATTTCACTGTTGTGGAATCGTGAAACCGTTGTCAATTTGTCACCAGTCAGCACTTCAGCAGTATGTGCACCATGGATTTCAGGCTTTTCGGGGTCTTCAACCTACTTTTAAAATTGGGCCACAACTTCATGGGCAAGAAGAGTGGGCCAAAGATGATATTGTTCAAGTTGTGAAAAATATGGGCTGAATAAGTAAGGTCCAATTCTTTTTTTTTTTTTTTTTTTTTTTGATTTAGGAGTTAGGACGGCCTACATTTTGATCTTCTGTTTAGAACTTAAGATTATTGTTGTTTTGAAAGCTCTACCACTCTAGTCAATACTCAATAGTCATAGTGGCAAGGATGGAAAGTTGGAGACAAATAGCATCAAAGCTTTTATGATCGTCATAGTGTCATTTACTTTGATGTCCTAATAGGTTCTAAGGTAGGTATCTTAAGCTTCCTTTTCACAAAAAGATGATTACTTTGCTCATAGACTAGCTAAATTAAGTCTTATTCGTAATTTTAACGAGTGTGTGGACTGAATAACTTCGTCGGGTCGAATCCCTTGTAAACCATGATTTGTTGATGATGAATGTAACCTAACCAAAATGTAACATGCCCCAAATTTTTATTTTTATTTTTTCATTTCTTGAGCATAATCTCACATTCATGACATTCATAGGTGTTAACCTATCAAGTACGGACTAGTTTAATTTTGGGGCAAGGCCATCACTACACACAACTACTCCAAGGCTCCACGCCTCCACCTAACCAAACTAAACTTTAACTTTAAAAGTTTGTCACCCATACAAACTAGACACAACATTTGTTTCACAAAAAAAAAAAAAAAAAAAAAAAAAAAAAAAAAAAAAAAAAAAAAAAAACTAGACACAACATTGTACAAATTTTGTAACTCAAATCCTACAAAATCTAATAGTCTTGTCATATAGTAGCACTTTATTAGTTATTACTAAAATAACTAACAATATGGATTTGAGTGTTTGACATTCAATGTTAACATGCAAATGAACTGTCTGCTTGAATTGTTAGCTCAGATTTAAAATACTACACATTGTTTTAAGAAGTACATGTAGCAATTTGTAGTTTTTAAAGGTATCAACTCTTAAAGTTTTACATAGAATCTTTGCAAAATGAAAGAAGTATGTTAGTATGTGGTATAGTCAAGTCACCCTAAATTTCAGAGGAAAAAAAAAAGAAGAAAAAAAAAGAAAAGAAAGAAAGAAAGGAAAAAAAGATGCCTCAAAATATCATAAAAGACATCCTTTTCCTAAGGTCATACAAAAAGTTGCCTTCTATGGCTATATCTATAAATAGTTAGCCATTTTAGTAGTTAAAGGCCTTAAAGGGTAGAAGGAAACTTGAGTGCTAGAGATATGAATGCTCTCCAAAAAATTTGTACTACAATATTTGTAGTGAGGCAAGTCATGCAACTTCAACCACCCCATATCCATCAGTCTATTAATATGGTTGATAATGAGATAACGCTACCAAAATTAATATGTTTGTGTATATTTTAAAATCACCCTACAACATACCCCCAAAAAAATCACATTAAAGGAGAGTTTCACATATGAGTCATGTCAACAAAAAAAGATGAAAAACAAGTACTCCGTAATATACATCAAAAGAATAATTAAAAAGGAAAATATTAGATGAAAATGTTAAAATCAATGATTTATAGTGATTTAATAGTATTTTTTTTTTTAAACAAATGAAGCTAGAAGCTAGTTTTTTTATTTTTATTTTTTTAATAATTTTTGGTGAGAAAAATGAAGGTTAGCATTGAATTTGAGAGATACAAGAAGTAACATCTAATGAAAAATATGTGAACAAAGACAAGTATTCCATCAATCCTATGCAACACTCCAAAAATAATTCTTTCCATCAATTTTACACTTTCATAGAAATGGAATTAAAAACTTGGACCACTATTTCTACAATGTACAAACAATAAAACGACCCTCTAATCTCAGCTTTCTAGGTTATACAAGTATTTTGTCTACAAGTATACCTACGATTGTATTTTGTTTGAAAGCACCATTCTTTCACACACTTGAATTATGCATTTAAAGCTTCATGTCATAATCTTCCAAATCTCAACACCTAGAACTTCCAAACTCATTACTTTAATCATATTATTAAAGAACAAAAAAAAGTTGGTAACAATTTTATGTACAACAACTAACACATAATAGTAACAAAATTTTAAAAAGTAGTTAAAAATAACTTTATTTTATTAATAAAAACAGCAAAATGACACACAAAAAAACTGTTGGGATTCAACCTCGTATAATCCACCCAAAAGTTCACTTTTTTATGCACTTATTAATGAACCCATGCAATTACCAATGGCATTTTCTGTAATTTAGTCAAGGTTCAGAACATATAACTCACATAATAACAAGAAAAAGTTGCCGTTAGATTTTATTATAAAGATTCAAAAATTGACTCATTTCTCAAAATTTTAGTGGTAAATTTTATAGAGAGTAAGAAAGAGAGGAAAAAACTAGCCGTTAAGAGGCGCCTCTGAAGCATTTGCAACTCTGACAGTTTGTCCCGGGTTTTTTAACTTTTCACGTGAGTTTCTCTCTCATCACGTGCTGTTATGATACTCAAAAAATGTCAACCTTAACTACAAAACCCTCCTATTCTCTGTTTTATTCCCTGTTTCATCAACTCATTTTCAGCTCCTCACCAAAAACCCAATTTTTTTTTCTAATTTTTTTTTTTTTTTTAAAAAAAAACCCATTAATTTTTTTAGATTTTTGAAAACACCCAATTTCTCAAATGTTGATTGAAACTCAAAAAAAGAAGGGTAAATGGAAGATACAATCCAAAGAAAAAACCCCACTTGGTGGTTCTGGTTCCGGTTCCGGTTTCGGGTTTAAGTACAAGAAGGTGTTGATTTTGATGCAATTGTTGATGATTTTATGTCAACAAGGTTGTTCAAGTGAGAGTGGATATGATGGTGTGGTAATTACACAAGCTGATTATCAAGGTTTACAAGCATTTAAAAATGAGTTGATTGATCCAAAAGGGTATTTAAGGAGTTGGAATGATAGTGGAATTGGTGCTTGTTCAGGTGGTTGGGTTGGAATTAAATGTGCAAAAGGTCAAGTTATTGTAATTCAACTTCCTTGGAAAAATTTAGGTGGTAGAATTACACAAAAAATTGTCCAATTTCAAGCACTTAGAAAACTTAGTCTTCATGATAATCTTATCACTGGTTCAATCCCTTATTCTTTAGGCCTTCTTCCTAATCTTAGAGGTGTCCAACTCTTTAATAACCGCCTTTCGGGTTCGATTCCAGCTTCATTAGGCCAATGTCCTCTGCTTCAAACCCTTGATCTTAGCCATAATTTTCTTACAGGAAAAATCCCTCCTAGTCTTGCTAATTCTACTAAGCTTTATTGGGTCAATTTGAGCTATAATTCCTTGCAAGGTCCTATACCCGGCGAGTTAACTCGTTCGAGTAGCCTTAGTGTTCTTTCTCTTCAATATAATAATTTATCAGGACCATTGCCTTCTAGTTTGGGGAAACTTTCTAGTATTAGGACATTGGATTTGTCCCATAATTTTATCAAGAGTAGTTTTCCAAAGAGTATTTCAAGGTTATCTTCTTTGAATACATTGAATTTAGAGAGTAATTATCTTGTAGGAGATTTGCCTGAAGATATAGGTAACCTTCATAATTTGTCTATGCTTAATCTTAGGAGGAATCGAATCGAGGGTCGAATTCCTCAATCAATTGGCAATCTTTCTACCCTTAAACAGCTTGATTTGTCCTTCAATGATTTCAGTGGAGAAATCCCAAATTCACTTTCTAATTTGAAAAATCTTGGTTTCTTGAATGTGTCATATAATAGCCTTTCTGGTTTAGTTCCAACTGAACTTTCTGAAAAGTTTAATTCAAGCTCATTTATTGGGAATCTTAGATTATGTGGGTTTAGTCCTTCATCTCCATGCCCTTCAGAGGCACCATCACCTTCAATTGGCATCTCAGCAGAAGCGAAAAAAGGCCGAAAATTGAGCATTAAAGACATAATTCTGATAGCAGCAGGTATACTTTTAGTGATTATGCTCACACTTTGCTGCATACTACTCTTCTGCTTGATCAGGAAAAGGTCTGTGTCAAGTCAAGAGAAAGAAGGGGGTGTTGCTGCCGCGGGGAGGGCCTCACAAGCCGAGAAGGGGGGCCCGTCTGGTGGACCGGAGGTTGAGACAGGCGAAACCGGGGGTAAACTGGTTCATTTTGATGGTCCAATGGTGTTTACAGCAGATGATCTTCTGTGTGCTACTGCTGAGATTATGGGAAAGAGCACATATGGAACTGTTTATAAGGCTACATTGGAAGATGGAAGTCAAGTTGCTGTGAAAAGATTAAGAGAGAAGATTACAAAAGGGCAGAAAGAATTTGAAGCTGAAGTTAATATGATTGGCAAAATTAGACACCCAAATCTTTTGGCATTGAGGGCCTATTATTTAGGGCCTAAAGGAGAAAAGCTTCTTGTCTTTGATTACATTCCTAAGGGCAGTCTTGCAAACTTTTTACATGGTAAGAAATTTGTTGAATCTTACTGTTAAAACTTGTTTTACTTTCTGATATTGTTAATTTGTGATTGGAAAGTAATCTGATGTTTTCCATTGCAGTTCGAGAGCCAGACACACGAGTCGACTGGCCTACAAGAATGAGGATGATACAAGGAATGGCTAGAGGACTCTTCCATCTTCACAACAATGAGAATATAATTCATGGCAACCTGACATCAAGCAATGTTCTCATTGATGACAGCATCAGTGCCCAAATTTCAGACTATGGCCTGTCAAGGCTAATGACAGCATCAGCTGCAGCAAATGTGATTGCTACTGCAGAAGCATTAGGGTACCGAGCTCCAGAGCTGTCGAAGCTCAAGAAGGCCAACACGAAGACTGATGTGTATAGTCTAGGGGTGATCATCTTGGAGCTACTGACAGGGAAGTCACCCGGGGAAGCACTGAATGGTGTAGATTTGCCGCAGTGGGTGGCTTCCATTGTTAAAGAAGAGTGGACTAATGAGGTTTTTGACATGGAGTTGATGAAAGACGCGTCAACTATTGGAGATGAATTGCTCAACACCTTGAAGTTGGGCTTGCATTGTGTTGACCCTTCACCAGCTTCGAGGCCAGAGGTTCAGCAGGTTTTGCAGCAGTTAGAGGAGATCAGGCCAACTGATACTGCAACTACTTCGGGTGATGACGGTGGTGGTGATCCATCAGCAAGTGAATAAGGAAGATTTAGAGGGATTCTTCTAGGGATTTTTGGTATTTTAATTAGTAGTCTTGATCATCTTTTGCTAATTGAGCTTTGTATATAGAATTCTATTACTACTTATTAGTTGCTCCTAAATGATCATAAATTAGTAGGTTTGTTAAATTCTCTTGTTCCCGTCCATTAAGGAACAAGAGACCTATTTTATTCTAAGCAAAGTCCATTCTTTAATGACTTCCAATACTCTGGTCTCTGTTTGATTGTTTCTGAATTGTTGCTATGAAGCTCAAAGTGAAACTTTGCTGCTATAGTTCATAGAAAAATTCTTCCATCTTTAACTGCATCCGGATTTAGGAATAATAAGTGAGATTTTACTATCGAGCTTACTAAAAATTAATAATTTTAAGGCAAAATAAAATAAAAACGAGACATCTGAAAATATGCTGCTTTAGTTCAAAATAACGTTCACAACAGCTAAGCATAGTATACTAGAGTATATACAAGATTGAATACATTCTGAATGACTGAATTAAGTTGAAATGTAATGGTAAACACTAAACAGCCGAAGCCTCAGACAATGCAACAGATTAGGGAAATACTCGTAGGTAACGCAGACCTCTTCAATAATTAGCTATGTACAGAACGTGGATAAGGGTACTATAAAATGAACTTAACTGTTCTCAATTGTACAGAAAATTAGACTACAAAAACAACAGAACAAAAATTGTACAGTATATACATGAAATACATCAACTAACACCATTTCCGTATCCTTTTGTTTCATCGGCAACCTTTTCCCAAACACTAGCCATTTTTTCTGCAAATCCCGCCTGCAAAACAAGTATTATTTTGGTTGGTTAGATTTTGGCAAACATTAACCACAGGGAATACAAACAATTACATAATGCACTAACATATCTATGCATGATAGTAGAAATGGTGTTTAGCTTTGAAAGAGTCATAAAGTTTGCTAAAGCAATATGCTACTTAGTTTAAATTGAGCTCCCCCTCCTCCCTCACTTCACGTCACCCCACCAAAAGCATACACTATGGGATCAACGATTTAACGTTTTGGAGTTAGTTTAAATCACCAGGGTTTCAACTCAAGGACTTTGATAGCTATAATTGACTTCAGAATGTTTATCAATTCTTTTTTGAATTTCGATACGTGCAATTCCTTCGATACCCGAGGATGCTCTTGTATTTTTTTGTACATAATTTTTGATACAATCCCTTATTTTTTGATCTTCTTGTAGACCTTCTGAATAGTTTTTTGGTTGTGAAAACCAAAGGGAATAATGACTTTGTGCTGTACCAAGTCTGAAACCAAGTGGATTTATTTTTTGTCCCATATTACTTACTCCATCATACAAAGGCTATATTGTATAACCAATTTAAAGATGACATATTCAAAAAGGTATCGAGTATGTCATTGGTATTCTCTCTATCAATTACCACCCAGATGAATGTGAATTAAAGAGGCTGAAGAATGTACCTGATTAACAACAAAGCCTTTCAGCATGCTCAAAAAGTCTGCCTGCCTTTCTTTATCTAGTCTAGCAAGCTCACTCCTATTATTTTCCTGCAAAATATTGAAGATATTGCATACGAAGTATCAAAATCAGAAAAAGAATACAAAAGTCCCCATGAACAGAACACGAATTTTACCCCACAGCCACAATTTACTTGATAAAAGTGGAGGTCTCGCCTCTAACAAAAGACCACACGACGGAGTAAAACAGCTTATAATCCTAATTTATGATCATTAAAATTCAATCACAAAATGGCAAATTATGTAACAACAGCCTCATAATAATTAGGAAAACATTGACAGAGAAAGATGGGCCAAAGAATAATCCTTTGTGCAAGACCAAATAGGCAAATACTACTATTGAACAGAAAGGAATTCTGTGACAATAGATGGCAATCCACATTTACACAAAAGAAAAGATGAAAGAGGAAACTAGGGAAAACATTCCTACACTGGGTATATACTACTGATAGGACAAATACACATCAGCAATCAGCATCCAAACAGCTACAATAAAATGAATAATTATAGCATGTACTCCGCTGTTGACATGGTATCCAACCCTAGTTCATTAAGTCAGAATAAGAGAGACATCTAAAGCTAAGTACTTGACAATATACATATTACAATTATAAGAATAGCCTGATACTTAAAAGCCATAAAAGGCATAGATTCCTACCTTGATTCTTTCATATTCCTTGACTGCACAGCATCTGGCATCCTCAGTTGCTTTGATTGCTTCTTTCAATTCTTCAATTTTTCGCATTCTGGACTTGTCACCACCAAAAATTTTAGATGAAGCAACTTCTAGTTTTTCAACTCGTGACTCTAAAGAAGATAGTTCAGATACAAGAGTTTGGACAGTCAGCAAAGCATTAGACCGGTCAGTAAAGGCATTGTCTACAGATAGCATCATCCCTAGATAATCATGGAGCTTGTCCTGAAATAAACAATACAGCAATCATTAAACTGGTAACCACACAGAATATTCATTCAAGAGTGTGCATACATTCCTACTGACAACTTAATGCATCAATTAACCACAAGAAAATATAATCTGTCCAAAATAAACACTGGCTCTAAAATTTCATATAACATTCAAAATGAACACAGAGACTGATGTTTAATAATCCTATTTGGCAACCTTTACCTAAAGTCCTAAATGCATCGATTTACGGCCAATGTTATTCTGAACCAACCAGAACAAGCACGGTCTATATGTTTCTCATACAACATAAAAATGAACAAAGAAATTGGAGTCACTAGACCTATTTGGTGCCCTTCAGAGTATTAAGATGACAGGAGAGAACTGGAGCAAGAGATCAGAGCAGATCCAGCATCGTGACATTCTATGACATCAAACTAAACATTTCAAGGAGAAAGTTAACATTATTATACCTATTAGTCCATGTTAAATGGTAGCTGCTGGATCTACTTATACAATGTCCAATTTTTCAGACACGTGACATGCATATATGCATTGCATCCTCAAAAAACGCTATTTCTTACGTTTGACCTCTTATTTGTGAACTCATACAAGACCAACAAGAAAACCTACTGCACTAGTATTTAAACATCCATTTAAAATATCAGACTATGAATGAAGTGGTATATGGCATGTGTTCAGCCATACAATAGTCAGTAACTGTCTCTATGATAAACACTCAACATAATCATCAGCAATTCAGCATGTACAAGCTAAACTAACGATTTGTCTGATCACAGTCGATATATTTGGTAAGAAATTAGATGCCATTAATCAACAAATATTCTACCACAGAATAGTATAATAACATGCAAATCTTTACCAAATGCTTGACAGTCTGAGAATTCAGTTCACGATACAATCTACTCGCTTTAACTGCAGCTGTTGCCATATTCTTCATGTCAGCTGCCCGCGTTCTTTGGCATTCATAAAGTGCTTCCTCGAATTCAAACTTTGTCATCTTAACAAATACCAAACCCAACTCCCCCATTGTCTCACCAATATCTTGCTGTGCTTTCACTAGCATTTCCGCCTAAACAAATAGCACAACTACCACACATCAGTCTGGAAATACAATATCTCAAACCTACTTGACCACTTAATAACTAAGAGAAACAACTAAGTGGTTGCATGACTGAACACAGAAAGTGAGAAATACACAACTTTCCATGAAATTGCTATGAAGTAACATCCTCCACATTGTTGTTCTTTTTCAAATACTTACATCCAATTACTCATTATTATTGATTACACTAATGATTATTGACAAATACTATTTGTAAAATGTTAAATTTTCAATAAAATTCTTCCTCTATTTTGTGATAAACTGATATATACTTCCCTAATTAGATACAAGTACATGAAATAATTTATACAGACAAAAATAATGATCATTATAATCACTAAACAGCTAAAAAACGCGATACCTGTTGAGACACATTGCTAAGCTGCAGTTCAAGATCATTAAGTTTCTCTTTCTTTTCCAAAAACTCTTTATCCTCCTCAACAATTGTAGGCTTCACTCCACCCCAATCATTCGACACCGCCTGTCTTAACTCCTTAAACAACCTAAACAAATCCCTCCCACTCTTCGCCGGCTGAACCACCTCCTCGGGCGCCACGGTAGACTCTCCCATAAGCTGCCCTGGCAACTTCACCACTCCATCAAGCATCCTCGACGCCACATCCGTAGTTTTAACAAGCGGAAGCCTCCCTTCCACCTGCAAAAACACCTTAAATTCGTCGCTCTTTCGAATAACAGGATGAACTGCCAATTTCTTCAAGTACTTTTCAATGGCAACTCTTCTTTGTTCAACAAAATCATTCGTTTGCATCATTTGACTCTCCATTATACTCTTATCTGGCCTCAATGGGATAAAATAACCTCGAAATGTCTCCGATAATCGCTCCGAAAGCGTCACTACTTCTCGAAATCTCCTCTTAACACTAAACTCAGTACTTTCAAACTCAGGCAAATTCGTTCTAGTTGTAATCAAGTAAGTATAGTAAGAACCACTACCTGGAACCAACGAATTCGAAGCTTCTGGAACTTTCTCAGGATCCGACACCGAAATGTAGATATACTCCGAATCCGACAACCGCGAATCACTCCGATCATGACCGTTGATTTCTCCGACAACATCAGCATCCGCATCAAACGATCGAAACATCGCATCTGCGTAAGAAGGAGGTTCAAGGAACGAATTGAGCGATGAATTAGGGTTCTGGATATTGTTCTGGTTCGATTGAGTTAGGGTTTCGGCTGAAGAATCATCAATGGCGGTGGTGGAGATCTCAGGAGGAGGAGAAAGAGGATTTGGAAAAGCGCCATTGAAAGACGATTGAAGAGGAGGAAAATTATCATTGAGAGCTAAATTCTCCATTTGAGAGTGCGAATCTTCATCAGTTGAATCTTGATCGTGTCCCATCATTTTCGAAAACCCTAATTTATCGACAAATTTGGGGATTTTTGAGGAATGAAGATGAAGAAGGTTGAGGGTAGGAGAGAGAACAATGGATGAATTATCTGTAAATTTGTAATCCTAATTAGATTAGTTAAGTCATTTGTACGATTAACTGAAAAATTTGGAAATTTAGGGTGGTTCAAAATAATTTCCAGAACCTTTTTCTTTTAAAAAAAATAAATAAATAATTTTCCACAAGTGAGTATAGTGAGGAAAACGAGGGAAAATGTGACTATGATTGACGTGGTAACAAGAATTTCATTGGTACACCTTGGCACGTCTCTACCACCTGGCAAGTGAATAATTAGGGTCTATTTAATTTCAATTCCGTTCAGTTCAGTTTCTAATTTTAATTTCCTTTTCTCGTAAACAATTTAGTTTAGTTCAACTTATTTTAGTAAATGAGAACATGCTCTTATTAAATACCCCCCCTGTTTTTAAATACTTGCTCCATTTTCCTTTTTCGGTCATTTTTATATACTTGCTCCATTTTCATATTTGAAAAGCTTTTGCAATATTTAACTCATTTCTCTCACCTAGTGGACCAAACAAATATCATATTTTATTAATTTCATATTATCTCTTCGCCAATTTCTCCACTACTTTTGTTTTTTACAATTTTTTATTCTTCCACCAATCTCACTACCTCCATATTTTAATACTTTCTCCAATTTCTCCAAAAACTCCGCGTATGGAGAAATGGAGCAAGTATTTAAAAACGGAGGGAGTACAAACACTACCACAAAAACTAGAATATAAAACGCAAGATATAGAACGGTTAACTTAGATAGGCGATCTCTAGGATTATATACAACGCCTATCTAAGTTAACCGTTCTATTTGATATATTTATTTATTTATATTAAATTGTTAATTTACTATATAGAACACTTTATTAGGTAACCGTTCTATTTGATTTTAACATAAAAAAAAAATAACCCACTAGCAAAACCCTATTCCCTATGGGCCGGTTTGAACGCCCATCTTATATTCTCTAATCCTCTACAGTCGTTCATGGCTTCCCCTTTCCTCTCTTCAAAGCTTTTCCTCTTTCTTTTTCTTTCTCCTTCTCCTCTACTCAGATGTGTTTTAGAGCCTTAATAAAAGCTATCTCCTCTCCTTCACCTTCTCTAATTGCAGAACACCCGTCTCCTCAACAACCTTATTTTGGAGATTCAACAACAATGGCTGCCTAAGTTTCGCGTCAGGCTGTTGGAAGTCTACCTACCTCCTCTGCACTCCATCGTGATTTCTTCACTGTCATTGGTTATCACCGAAAATTTTTGTTTCCCTCGCGATAACCAATGATTTCATTAAGCAATAGGTTAAATTCTCTCTCCGCTATTTGATTCCATATAAGCATTGATTTTCATTTGAATCTATGATTGTGAAGGTTGTGATTTTAGGAAGGATTTTTATAGTTCATTGTTAACTTATCATGTACTATTATTTTTTTTTTCTTTTCCTAGACCTATTATTATCTTTTGCTTTTCATTTTTGTTGATTGTTCATCCGATTAATGTGAGATTTTATGAATTAAATTACTGTTTTTTTTTGTGTTTGTTGATTAATTTTGAAAAGATGTCGAAGATCTTCAATTTTGTGTTTAGTTGTTAATTATTATTGTGATTGTTCATTTGATTGAATATATATTGTTGTTAAACATGCATGTTTTATTTTTATTGTCAATGTCTCGCTCTTATGGACTTATAACCTTTTTTTTTTTTTTTTTAATTTCAACAGATTAATCGGATATAAAGGAGAAGAAATTCTTGAACCTCTTCATCTATTCGTTTTCCAGTATCATATTCTTCAATTTTTCACTACTTGAATTGTATCAAAAGTACATAAGATGTAATTAATTAAATACAAAGGATAAATAAAGTTTTTTTTATTTGGTATTTCACTTCATCTCTTACAGTTTCAATTTAAGTTGATTTATTGATTTATGAATCATGATGTAGATTAGTAGATATACAACCTCCGTAATTCGTGCAAAATTAATAATACGATAATTAAAAAAAAAAACAAAGAGAACGGTTATCCTAGTCAATCGTTCTCTTTTGTATTGATTTTTTATTAAGCGTGTGGAAGAGAATATAGAGCTGTTATCTCACATAACCGTTCTCTTTTCCCTTTCATATAGAACGCCTCTTCCACGCGTTCTATAAGCTTTACACATCACTTAGCAGAAGAACGCCTCTGAGACGTTCTATAAGACCTATTTCGACAGTTCTCTATTCCCTTTTTTGTAGTAGTGAAATATTATATTATTCTTTAAAAAAAAATTATACACCCTTTGTATTTTATTACATAATGCATTTACATTATTCATTTGGCTTAATTTGACTAATATTTTGGATTATGCATAAGAAAAAAATATAGTCTTGTAGATACTTATTAAAATCTTCTTAATAAATAGATTATTAATAATTGGTGTATAACTTATTTATGATTAGAGATATTGATGAACAAAGATATACATCGACATAAGGAAAATAGAGCAAGTACTCAGTAATAAAATAGGGAGTAATTGATTTACATAAAATTGATAAAGTTATTTATTTGTTATTATTTTTTTTTTCTTTTTCATGAGCTAAAACACAAGAATTTTATACTCCGTAAGAGTATTAAAGAAAGATAAACTATTGGCTGCAGTTAGTAGCCAGTAAAGGTGCCATGTGCATCGATTAGGAAAAAGTGAAAACTAAGGTAATAAATTTTCACATATATTAAATAGTAAAATAACAAATAGATTGGATTAGAGTCATTAGACAATACAAATTATAATAAACAATATTAAGTGTTACATTGTCGTGTTAATAGTTTGTAAATTGACACAAAAAATAAAAATTGCTTTGATATTAGTATTATAACTCATAAAAAGTTGATAAATGAAACATGTCAAAATAATATCCTTTAAATTATGAAACAAGGTAGTATATACATAGACTTGTGGCTACCTAGATGCGTTATAGCCAAAATTTCCAATCTTGTTATCTTAAATTTTTAGTTATGTACTTGTATTTTATACTTTTGTTTTATGTAATGTAATTTTCTTTCTTATTCTTATAATTCTAGGTATTAATTCTTCTTTGAGATAGGAAAACCACTAATTGCTAAGGGTTTTTCACTATGATAAGATCATAAGCATTGTGTACCTTTCCTCTTTAAAAAAAAAAAAACCAATGCAATAAGATGATGAGTTAGTAAAATCTTATTTTGTTGTGCAAACAACCACTAGCCCATATGCTAAAATGGCTACATGTTTCTTCTTTAAAAAGTTAGAATCATAAGTAAGAATCATAAGATTAGACCCTTAGGTGAACTGTAAAACTAGCTACCAATATGCCATGAAAAAGCCCAATAAAATTGGCCCAATAAGACTACTAACATATGGACCAAGACTACAAATTTCACAACAAATCTGAAACACCACTAGTCCACTAAGATGTCCATCTTACAAAGTCAAAGTAATTAGGATTAATATAATGATACAGTCTTACTCATTGAGATGTTCCTTTTTCTACTGTAGTAGGTTTTGGTTCTAGAATCCAAATAATAAGTCTTAATTTTATGAGTCAAAATAAATAAATCTTATGAGTATTAATCATATAAAAGCAAATTAAAAGGAACAACAATTGGGAGGGGACTGGAACCTAACCACCCAGAATTGATCCCGGAAACCGGATTAGTCCAAAGGGTGAATCGGGTAGAACGCAAAAAAAAAAAAAAAAAAAGGACACAATAATCAACAAAGTGTTGGCTCACTTGGTAGTTGGTAGGATTCGAACCCCAGACTCTCCCCTTTACTTCTAAGAGTCGTTTCGATCCAATCCATTCTTGGGGTCAAATAAAGACAAAGGATATGTCAATGACCTAGCACGACAAAGCACTCTCAAGAGCGAGAGGCGAAGAGCAAACCAAGAACGGAAACGGAAGTCTTTTGTGTACCCCGTAAATATATACTGAACTAAAAACCGCGAGGATTAAAGTCTGATTAGAGTCTTATCAATTAAAAATAAAATGGACACAACAACAACAAAAAGACAAAAGGATCTTATATGTAATTTTTTAAAATGTTGAATGTGCCATTTTTGTGGCACATTCAATTGTTATACCCATTACATTTTTAAAGCTTAATTGGTGTTTTAAAGTATTGGTCAATTTTTTATAAGTCTTATCATGAAGACATAGTTCGATATATTATAGCACAATATGTTCCGGCCTTGAAAAAAAACCCTAAAACATACAAGTACTTATTTTCGACCAAATTAAAGAGAGTATGTATGAGTGATACTTCGTATTATTTATCATCGTTATATAATATTTGCGAGAAAATACATCTAGATAATGACATGCACTTAGATAATAGTGTTCATTGCTTGTGGGATACTATCATACTAATATACAAAAATACAACACCAAACCTATAACTACCCATGAAATATGGAACTCAAGTAATATTAGATAATAAAGTCTCAAATGAAAGACCAAAGAAATTAATTAGCATGAAAAACAAGTCATTGTAAGCACCAAATTAAAATATAATATACGGAGTTGTAAGAATCTTTTAAATAATGAAAAATCTTTATGTATAATTAAGAAATAACATATATATGTGAAATTTTGTTAATAAGATCCGATCCGTCGCGATGTGTAACTTTTAATATGAATCTTTTGATAATTTTTCTATGAAGCGTAAATGAATTTGAAGATATTGATGCTAAAATATGTATACAGAAAATTGCGCAGAATAATAAGGGTCCGTTCTTTTCACCTTATTTTTAGTTCAGTTTAGTACAACTCTTAATTTTCTTCTCTCATAAAATATTTATTTCATTTCATTTCATTTCAGCTCAATTCATTAAATCAGAACATGCCCTAAGTGTAACCAACAAAATGAGACCAAAGAAAAGAAATTAAAAAAAAGTGTTGACAAATAACAAGTGAGATTTGAAGAGCACTTTGACGGGCAAGGTAGCTTTCAAACTACTGAAATTTCTCTATTATTAACGACCTATACACTATTGATTTCAACTAAGAATTATATGTGTTGTTTTCCATCAAAAAAGATTTGATAAAAGTCAGTAACGAACTCACCAAACTTTGGGTTTGATTATATTTGTTAGTTTGCTAAGTTTTTCGTTCACCTATCTTAGTCTAATGTCTTGTAATTCCTCGTTTTATCAAATAGTGCGTAACATTTTGTTAATTTTATACCTAAGTCTTTGTATATGGGCAATATATAGCACTATATAGGTTAGTTTCAACGAGAATATAGAGTAATTAATCATTACACTTTAGACATAATTATCGCATGAATCATTAATCCCTTGTGCATGAAGATTTTGTAGTAATGCTTGTTCTTTTCATTTCAAATCTTACCTACAGTTTGGATGTTATTGTCAAAACATGTTAATCATAATGTCAATTTGTTCCAATTTTCCATACATTGGCACAAATTGACGGGAGTGCCGCTGTATTAGGGATGGAAATAAGGGATCCAATCCAGACATATGAATCAAACCACGTCTCTCTAATGATTTGACAACTGATTATATTGGCTAGTTGGACTAATACCATGTTCTTTTGGACTTTTTTGTTGCTCAATTGCAGTGAGTCCGTAAAAGTTACTTGTATAAAGATAGGGTCTGATTAACTAAAAATTTTCCTTGACATGATAATGTAAATTGCGTCGATATATAAAATGTACACAAGTAGTTTGGTATGGGGGATGAATTAACTAGAGTGAATAACAATGTAATTTATTTAACTTCAAATTTTAAAAAAAGGTTTTGTGAGGATTTAGTTATGATGGAAATAAAGAAGTTTAAAAGTAAAAGATTTTAGATGATGGGGACCATGGGGTGCTTTAAATTGTTATGAAAATGTGATTGTTAGCATATATGTCCTCTTTGCTATCTATCGTCATACAGTAACACCATATGATAAGGGTACCATTTCATTACATATCCCGTAAACAGAAAATGAAAGAAAGTTGTCAATTGGTAGAAATGGTAGCACCACGTTACATACTCGTTAAAGTTGATGCATGTAATTAAAAATTTAGGATGTTCGATCCTTTACTCCCGTTGATGGAATCTCTAATAATTCTAATATAATTGGATTGGTCAAGAATTGCAATTTGTACAATTTGTTGATGTTTCTATGGTAGTTGGCATACTTGATACGCATTAAGCTAATAGGAACTAGTTTATGCATAATTTAGCTAATGAAATTTACTAATGACTAGCATATAGGAGCTATTCATTGTCATTACGCAACGTCACTAAATTTTTATAGAAAATCAAAGAAAAAATCTTTAGATTCGCTACTAAAGTCATTGCCAATTCAATTTTCACAAACTTTTAAATAAAACGGATGTTCAGTAAATTACTGAACATCCGTTATAAAGTGACAATAAAATGTGCAAAAGTTATACTAAAACGTACAAAAGTTACCGTGATATATATAAGAGTTATTTATGCTTTATTGATAAATTTGACAAAAGTGACACTAAATTTGACAAAAGTGACACTAAATCTGACAAAAGTGTACCCGATGTGCAATAAATTACTGAAAACCGGGTGTATACAAAAGTTTTCCTTCAATTTTTTACCTAATGATTTTGATATTTCTTGTGTATATTCTCCAATTTGGCTAAGAATTGCACCTTTTATTTGACATGGTAAATTTAATTTGCTGATTATTTTACAAATTACAATACCTCATTTCGGCTCATTCTAAAATTCTAGATTTACTTTCTACTACCTAGTTATTTCCATGAACATAAACATACATGCAATATTTCATACATTCCGGCTAACGTAGGCTCTTTTACCACTACTACTTGAAATAATAAACATGGTAGAAATTACTCAAAGAAAATTCTAAGTGGTATAAGATTTGGTTTATACAATATTATTGATCAACTACTAATTTGTTGCACGGAATTAATACCATGTAAAATCGGTATGAATAAAAAAAACACTAAATAAGTAAAACGTTGGGTACGCTCAATGACATATCGCTAAATAATCTATAGCTAGACCATCACTTATTTTGCTAAAATAGGTACAAACGTTAAAACACGTGGTGGAATGAAAAACAAGTAACCAGCTAAACACACTAAAAGTTGCGTGAGCTAAGCATTTCAGATCATCCACCACGCGACACAAACTAGAATAATAAATTCAATTGATCAAAAACTAATTGTCAAAACTATGTAACGCGTCATATGAGAAACAATATAGTGCCAAAACCTTCTAAAAGTTCGTAAGTAGATAAAATAAAAGTATAATCTAATTGTAATACTATAGTCTATATCAAGTTGTTTGAAAAAGATAGCTAGGATTACTATTGAAAATTATGGACAGGCTACCTAATTAAAGGGAAAAGTCCATAATAATATTATATTTTTGTTACAAGAATTATTATTTGATCCGCCAAAAGACCACTGGTTGTTAACTAAATTGCAGATACGAATTTTTGTTGAGGCTAACCAATTGTAAGTGTATTCAATTATTGGAATCTTTAGCTAGCTAAGCTAGATTAGCTAGCGTAGTATGAAACATGACGTTCACACCTTTCTTTTTAAGGTATATTTGGCTTGTATCATTAATCACTACAATTAGTTAGAAATTAGCTATTTATTATTCATATACTTATGTCTATCGAAATCTCCGATAAATTTAAGCACAAGCTACTTGGCTCGAATTTTGAAGTAGTTCTCCTATTAAGTGCTTGTTTGATTGAGATAAAAAATTATAAGATGTAAAAAATAAAGAGAAGTAGCATAGAGTTATTTAATTAATAAAAACATAATAAAATTACACTTCAGTAGAAACATAATAAAAACATGAAAATTTGCACTTTATTAACATTTTCACTTCTCCATGAGGCGATGAAATAGAGGAAGTATTGAATTAGGGCTTGTTCTCTTCAGCTTTTTATTGTTTAGTTTAGTTCACTCCAGTTTAGTTCAGCTCCAATAAGTTCAGTTTAATTCAGCTCCAATAAGTTCAGTTCAGTTCAATTCTTAATTTCCTACTCTCATAAAATGTTCAGTTCAGTCTAGTTCATCTCCAATAAGTTCAGTTCAGTTCAATTCAACTCAGTTTAGTCAATCAGAACAGGCCCTTACTAGCTAAGCTCCCAAATTAGAAAACGGAACTTTCCATATATAGGAATGAAATTAACTTACTACATGCTTAACATAAAAATATTATGCAATTCTTAAAAATACAATTACACGGAAACATCTTTCTAGATAATTAATTTTTCAAGTTCAATCAAACGTACAACCAGCACTAAAGTACTACACTAATAATTGTTGTGTTTCAAGAATCAAACCCGAGTCCTTTTTAGTCAAAAGTGAGCTGATAAAATATAAAACATATTCCCTGAATTTCAATGATTAGTTCAAACTTTTGGTTCACTTAGATCCTTAAACATGAAATTAGAGCCAACGTGACACAAATGTCATGGGTTCAAATATCATCCACCTCCCACTTTTAAATGAATCAAAATATTACACGCTTGATATGAGTAGGACCCATGGTGAAACATATTGCTAAACTTCAACCATCGCTACAATCAACTTTCATACAGTTGACTCTTGCTGAATTTCAGAAGAACACGCTTCAATCAACTAATTTATAGGCACTTGCTTGTTATCAATAAGATCGCTTCGATGATTATCCACAAATGAATTGTACTTGCATATATTCATGAACATATTTGGAAGGAGATTGGGCGTACATTATATTGGTGACCGACTTTCATAAATTTCATTTACTACCGATAAATCTTAGTTTCTCCTTCATTAATTGATTCCTTAGAACTAATACACGTGTCATTGTTAATATGGACTTTTCACACAATAAATCTTGTTCATGTTACCTAGAGAAATCGAGAATCAGTGTTATGTTCTCGTGAAATTATATTGTATTATAGACAAAACGAGTTAGGATTATGCAACAACTAATTATGAAACAAATAGAATAAGATTAATTAATTATAATATCATTTGATGTAGAATTTGTAGAGCCGCTGACTGATGTTGTATGCGTTGAACAACTTATTATATAATGTGGATGTTGACTTACATATCATATTCCTCAGAGATATACATTTGACGTTAGCAGTTAGAGAAATTAACAGTTTAATATTCAAAATGACAACAGTTAAGTCAAAAGAAGTTTCTAAAATGGAGTATAACTTACGTACTAAAGTACATTATGTATGATAATATCAGTGTACAGTAGTTGGATTTTTGGAAAAAAAAAAGAAAAAGAAAATTGGTACCG
This sequence comes from Chenopodium quinoa, assembly GCF_001683475.1. Taxonomy (NCBI): domain Eukaryota; kingdom Viridiplantae; phylum Streptophyta; class Magnoliopsida; order Caryophyllales; family Amaranthaceae; genus Chenopodium; species Chenopodium quinoa. The sequence continues at coordinate 2,911,337 of NW_018743199.1, read as the reverse complement.
AAAGACGTTATTATTGTTCAACAATCTAGAAATTATACGTATTATGCAATTCAACCTTGAGACTTAGCTTGTTTGCCTTTTCTTCTTCAAATTTCCTCTCTTAGGAATTCAATTAATAGTCATAATCCGTGTATTTGGTTTGAATTAGGTTTTCAAGTTTAAAAATAGTAAGCAAATACAGTGTATATACTACTATAGAACAATCGAATTATTAGTTAAGATGATCGGGTTTAGATTAAGTCACTTTTAATTTGGGTTTTTATAGACTAATAATCATAGTGGACTTTGGACTTTCAATAGGTATATACATTAGTTTTGTTCATATAACTGTTATGTCATTTGGTATGATTTTTTTGGTCTCATTAAAAAAATTATTAAAAAGTTGACTCATTATTTTGTTCTTATAATATGATAATCAACACAGTTTTTTTGGATAACTTTTAGCAAAAAAAAAAAGCACAAAGCAAGCTGGATTGCTAACATAATGTTATGGAGTCTCTTTTTTCTATAATACAAGTAAACAAATTACATATTGTAATAGCTAGTAAGTTACACGGAGTACTTGTGTTATTGTGTAGTCTAACCAAATTATGTGCGTAGGTAATTGGTATATAAAATCAACTATTGTACTAAATTTTAGAAACACGTTTGATAAAACTTATCGTTTACATTATAGGTCACCCGTTTATTTTTCAAAATTGAATATAAATTCTACATACGAAGAATATGTAATATACGGTTCAACCAATAATCTATGCATTAAATGTATATCTTGCATAAAGACATCAGATCAATAATAATGCAAACATATAATCAATCAGAGAGAAAGAAATATAATATGTGGCCCTCACATTTCCCCATTGTCACCCTCCAAGATTTATATTTGTTGATCCGTGCACAATTTACATTGATAAAATGGTAGACTAATGATAAACCTATAATTGGATTATAAATTTATAGCTATTGAAAGTACTATGTAAATTACACGCATGGTTAGTTTTTAATGCAATAGTCTTCAAAAAAAAAAAAAGTTTTTAATGCAATATTATTGATAATAACAACTACAAATAAATTACAGTAATAAGTTTTAATATTTGAAAACAAAAATAATGAGACGAAATTAATAAGATCAATTGATTATGTTTTTTCGTATATATTTATCATTTTAAAAATTATACTACCTCCACTCCTTGAGCTAAAAGTTCAACTCATTGTAAACTCTTGTTTCTAGGAATCGTTAGGGAAAAAAATGTATTAAAAATGTGGATAAAAAATTAGAGATAAAGTAAAAGGAGGTTGTGTATAAGAAGGTGGACAAAGTAAGAGAGAATGAGAGATTGAGCGAAATGAGTAGCTATGTACAATAAGAAGGAACATTTATATAATAGTAAAAGGATTTGTCAAAATGAATTGAAGTTAAATAAAGTAAAAGTGAGTCCAACTTTTTAAAACACCTTTATTTACGTATGAGTTGTTATTTTGATTTCGGAGTATTACATTTGCATTCAACAGTCAAAAAAGGACAGGCCGGGGATCCGACTCATCCGGGTACATGCTAGCAACTTAGCATTAAACAATTTAAGGAGATAAAGCATTATTTGCATAAGCAAAACAATAGTCTAAGTTAAGAAATTTCCTTATAATCAATCACCCAATATAGCTGGTTAGACTTTATTATACCTTTAAACAAAAATCCAAAACATAATGATCAATTCAGATGGAAAATCAAAGCAAAGACAAAACATACAAGAAGAAATTAGGAGGATACTTGCAAACCAAGAATTGCTAAAAATCAACTTTTTTTCCTTAATTTTTTTCATTTTCATTTTTATTTTTTTATTTTTCTTTTGTTGTTGCCCTCTTGATAGGCCAGTGGGTGCACCAAACACAATCTTTAGAGAGTTGAACATTATATTTCATGTTAGTAATAAAAGTTTTCTAATTAATTAATTAAGCTGACATTTTCCTTGCTAATTTATCCTCAACCTAATCTGCCAACCTCAAAACCACCCTCCTCTCTATCTCTTCTCCTCACTATATAATCAACCTTCACTTCTCCTCTTCTATCACGCTTCCATTTCTTCTCAACCTACATTCTTACCTTAGACAAACACCTCAACAACGAACCAACACACCGCGACAATAACTCTAGTCTAGTAGAGTTTATTGTTAATCCAACACATACATACACATGGAGTTCACCCCTAGCAAAAACCATACAATGGTTTCCTTTGTGCTAGGACTTGTCTTGTTCTTTGCTACCGCGTTCTCCTTGGCCTCGGCTAAAGTCCAATACCATGATTTTGTTGTAAGTTGCATCATTAGTATAACAATGCTTTACATAATTTGAACTTTTGAGTTTAATAATTTAATGCATGGTTTTATACGTATGTTATAAATAGGTACAAGCAACACCAGTGAAGAGGCTGTGCAAAACTGTGAATGCCATAACGGTTAACGGCCAATTACCTGGACCTACTTTGGATGTTTATGAGGGTGACACTCTTGTTGTCAATGTTGTTAACAGAGCTAAATATAATGTCACAGTTCATTGGTAAATATGACACTTATAAAATTACATGCAACTTTGCATACATAATATGTCAAAAAAAAAAAAAAAAACTTGTTTATCTAATTTTTGTAAAATTATTTTACTAGGCATGGTGTGCGACAAATGAGGACCGGATGGGCTGACGGACCAGAGTTTGTGACTCAATGCCCTATTAGACCAGGGGGTAGCTACACGTATCGATTTACGATTAGAGGACAAGAAGGGACTCTATGGTGGCATGCTCATAGCTCATGGCTAAGGGCAACCGTGTATGGAGCTTTAGTTATTCGTCCTAGGCCAGGAACTCCGTACCCATTCCCTAAGCCTACTCGCGAAACACCAGTCATTCTTGGTAAAGTCATTAGATTACTCTCAATAAATTGACTAGACTTCGCGGTTGAAACTAAGTATACATTACTAATGCCATTCATGTGTTTTATGATAAAAACAGGAGAGTGGTGGAACCGTGACCCCGTTTCAGTGGTTAGACAAGCTACTAGGACCGGAGCAGCCCCTAACGTGTCCGATGCATACACCATCAATGGTCAGCCAGGAGACCTCTACAACTGCTCTAAGCAAGGTTTGTACTATTTACTTTCACCTGAATTATTGTAGTCTACATGACATACTAACTGTTTTTACCATAAAAATAACCATATACCAAATTCATCTTTATAAAATACTATGAAGTAGACTTTAAGTATGAAAGTACACATAAATTACCACATATAGTTTGTAGCTAATGTAAAGTTTAATAAAAACAGATCTGTTACTTTAATTCAGGAGATAAAGTTGTCTATATTTGATCTAATCCAAATTTTATTCTTTCATATATAATCTATTCATGAGTCAAAATTTAACTATATTATGAAAATTATTCCTAATGTGAAAAGCATATTTGTCAACTTATTTTATTTTTCCCTTTTAAAGAATAATGGATCAACCAAAAAGACAAAATAAGTGTTTCTTGCTCTGATTTTTCCCCTGTTTCTTGACACAAACACCTAACATATAGTTGAACTAACCAACTATCAACCATCTGCAGACACTGTCATTGTCCCAATCGACGTAGGCGAGACACATCTTCTACGAGTGATCAACGCAGCCTTAAACCAAGAGCTCTTCTTTTCGGTTGCAAATCATCCATTCACGGTAGTAGGAGCTGATGCAGGCTACCTCAAGCAATTCACAACCAATATCATAATGCTCGGACCAGGCCAAACCACGGACGTCCTAATCTCAGGAAACCAAGCACCAGGACGGTACTACATAGCTGCCAAGCCTTACCAAAGTGCACAAGGAGTAGCCTTTGACAACACCACAACCACGGCCATACTCGAATACAAGTCCCTCCCTTGTCCTCCTAAGGGAGTTGCCAAGCCTAACCCTGTGTTCCCAACCCTACCGGCTTTTAATGACACCAATACAGTCACCTCCTTCACTAACAAACTCCGGAGCCCAAGGCGTGTACCAGTCCCCCTCGATATCAGTGAGAACCTTCACTTCACAGTGGGACTAGGCCTACAGCAATGCCCACCAGGGTTCAGCAGTAGCCAATGCCAAGGACCGAATGGGACCAGGTTTGCTGCTAGCATGAACAATGTCTCCTTTGTACTTCCATCAAACTGGTCCCTCCTACAAGCACACAAATTTGGCATCCCTAGGGTGTTCACTACTGACTTTCCGGCTCAACCTCCGTTGCAATTCGATTACACAGGCAATGTTAGTCGCGCTCTCTGGCAGCCTCTGAAGGCTACTAAGTTATATAAGATGAAGTATGGATCTACAGTACAGATTGTGATCCAAGGTACTAGCATTGTTACCGGAGAAAACCATCCTATGCACATTCATGGTTATGACTTCTACATCATTGCACAAGGATTTGGCAACTTCAACCCGAGTTCTGATACCAAAAAATTCAACCTCATTGACCCTCCTATGAGAAACACTGTTGCTGTTCCTGTCAACGGATGGGCTGTCATTCGATTCGTTGCTGATAATCCAGGTACTAAAACATGAATCCAAATCTATTATCCCCCTTTCTATGTTGATTAGAGCTGATCATGGGTCGGATCGAGTGTGACAAAGTTGTACAGATATCTAACTGTTTCATATGATTTTTTTTTATATTGCAGGAGTATGGTTGATGCACTGTCACTTGGATGTGCACATTACATGGGGGCTAGCTATGGCTTTCATAGTCGAAGATGGAATCGGAGAGTTGGAGACTCTAGAGGCTCCACCAGAGGATCTGCCAATATGTTAATGAAGATAACAAGAAAACAGTATAAATTGGAAATAACACTTAAAAGTATAGAGAAAGGGAAAATTTTTTATTCAGTGCATAGAAAACAAAGATATACTATACATTATTTGAAAAGTTGTTCATTCGTTCTGTTTTGTTGTAATTTTGCTTCATTGTTTGTTTTGTAAGGATTAGATAAGTCAGGGGGTTTAAGAGTAAGAGGGCTGCAGTTTTCTGTTGTTGGTAAAAACAATCAGGCAACTGCAGCTTACAGGGTAGATGTTTAGCCTGACATATTTTGGTGATTTATATTTTTTTATCAGTTGTACTATAATTGAATTCAGTTACAAAGAAAAAAATTCAATTTTTGGAAATATAACATACAAGTACTGTATTATGTAATACTATGTTGTTCTTTCCTCAATCTAAGAAAAAAAATTCTCCAAATTTCCCATGATATGAAAAGTGCAAGGCAATTTTAAAATTCTAATTCAAGGTAAACATGTCAAACAGATTGGTCTGGCTGATTTTGGAACATTTTCGGGTTATACAAATCATGTTCAAAACATTGAGAACATCATGCCTAGATTATGCAGAATGTAGTGTATATTGAGTACCATAAATCATGTGTTTGAGTCAAATGCAAGTTCTACATAACTTTATGTTTATCTATCTGACTATCTCAGAGTCCATTTCTGATAAACATCCATTCAAGCGCGAATGCCTTGGGAGGAATAGAAGATTGTTGTGTTTTCCTCTTAAAATTATTGAACAATGATCATCATTTATCACCTTCCAACAATTTTAGATCTTTTAGTTTCTCTACCAATGTGCCTGCAATGCTGCATCACCAAAACAGAAGTATTTCCCCAATGATGTTCATTGGAAACCAAAATTTCACCTATGAAGCCTAACTCTGGTTTCTCACACAAAACAGACAATTCTTCTTCATCTGCATCGGTCTCACCATGGCGTCTCCCCACCATCACAAGGTCATAATTGTTGTCAAATGACCGAACCACATCAAGTGCTTGTAGCCAATCTTCAACATGAATCTCTTGGAACACATGAGCACGTACCTTACTAGTAACCGTATTCTTAAACAAACTCACCCGTGATTTATCCAAATTTTTGGCATCCCTATTCACATGACGAAATTCATTTACCACAATCCTTATCAATGTAATGCTAACACGCGGATGTTTAGACATCCGTGTAGCAAATGCTAACACCTCCCTGTCATCTTCTCCTCCAAAGAAGATCACTGCAACACGATAAGAGAACTTGTCTTGGTCACTCTGCAGCTTATTAGCCTTGTCCCTATGAACCAAAATTCCAACTGTGCAGGGCATCTGTGACTGTAACTTACGATTAAGATCACTTGAGGCACTTTTGGCAGCTTCAGCATGACTCTTATACTTAAAAGGGACTATAACAAGAGGAATCATCTTGTCCTGAGCCAAAAACCGAATACCTTCAGGTATGCTCTTAAAAGGCGTGATCATAGTCATGAGCTGAATGTTGACACCACCCTTCAAACTTTCATAGAAACTGTTTAAGGCACTTGCTATGTAAACACAACCATTGTAATCACATATCCTTCTGTGCTCCCCGTGATCCATTAGGACAGGCACGGCTTGACCAGCAAGCTCCGTTAAATGAACCAAGAACACACTAATAGGGTCAGATTCAGTTGGGTGTGTAGCATTGAGCAAGGTAAGGATGCCTGCTATCTCATCTTCGCTATCAATGCATGCTAGGATCTGTAACTGCCAACGAGGAGCCCCTAACACTGCTAGGAATGATAAGTCTAAACCTTCATCAGAAATGCAAGGTCTTGTCGGACGCTTCTTGTGCAAATAGAATGACAGTGGTGTTACCAATGCTGTCACAACCAAACTATTCAACACAAGATGAGAAGCTTGGTTGATATACATTGTCTGCATATCATCAAAACAGGATGCTTATCAGAATACTGCAACTTTCTTAAAAGTAACGCGTTTTCTAAGTACATATAGAATACATTTCAAATTGGATGCATCATATATGCATATGTAACTTAATTGAAAACAAACATAACTAACCAGATGATTTACTTGTAAGTTCAATTCAAGTCAGAACTTAAAATTTGAACATAAAAATTGATAATGAAGGAAATTCAAAGCCATTAAACGTACCTGACGTAGTGTATAACTGAAGAACACCATAGTATTCAGCACTCCACTAGTATTCATCAATAGACCAAGCGCCAAACCAAGCCTAGGAGTTAAACTATAATGCGTTGCAACCATCATAGTAACCAATGTCTTTACACAATATCCAATTACTAGAATAGATTGGTACCCAATATGAACTTTAAAGTTCTTAATACTATATATATCTGTCATATCACCAACAGCCAAGTAGAAAAACGGAAGCAAACAATTCTTGATAAACAATTCACTCCGATCTTGAATTATTGTGCCTAGAGGAGGTCCGCTTGGTATTACCAATCCAAGGAATGCAATTCCAAGAACAGGTGATCCGGCTACAATATCACTTACAAATGACATAATGAGAGCTCCAAGTAATATACCGAGAACATAGACTTGTTTCACAGGTTCACCCTGAGGCAAACTCTTAACAAACCAATTTAAGGCCGGCCTTAAGACAAGCACAATGAATCCCACAACTGCACATAGTGGCATAACACCATCACAAAAACCGCGAATACCAAACAAATATGACACCATGAGGAACATCCAAAAGCACCATGTCACAACTTCATTAGTCATCGATGAGGCCAATGCAAGTTGGCCCATCTCCGTGGTTAAAAGATTAAGCTCCTCCAACATTGGAGCAAGGTTCGTGAACAAAGTAGATGAATGTTGAAGGGAAAACACGTAAACAAGAAAAGGATACTTAAACGTAAGGGGGTGTAGGAAATCATTGAGTGAAGCTGTGAGGAAGAAAGACGAGGCAAGGGATGATAGTCCGATTATCCAAACCTTCTTGTCACTTCCTTTAAGCACACCAAAATTGGTTTTTACACTAATTAGGAATACATAATATAGTACACCAATGTATGCTCCAACATTGATGAATTGTACTTGGCCTGGTCTATCTGTTATAATCTTGTACCTCTTGTAAATTTTTCCTAGAACACTAGGTCCTAAGATAATTCCCGTCTGCACAAAATCATACTCAAATTCAAATTCAAAAGGAGTTACGACTGTTTTTACACTATTCATATATTAACTTTGTCCATATTAAGAAAATATCGAGATATTAACGGTTATAATCATGCAATCGTGCAGGCAAATAAAAAAAGCACCTATTAATGGTCACATACTCAAATCTATTATGAAACAAATGAAAGTGTAAGGGTGGAATTTGGATATTGGATGGTACATAACATGTGATGTTACAATAATTGGAACAGAGTATTTCGACACTATCTTGAATAAGCCCTATAAAATTGACTCGTATTAGATTACGAGCCCAATATTATGTAACACGGTAACAGGACAAAATTGAAAATTAATACTCCGTACTTCATATAATATTGATTGATGTATCCTAAATTTGTAACATTAAAATGACCCGATTGGATCCGAAACCAAATCAAATGACTCATCATTCATTTATAACAAACAAAGAAGATATAAAAGAAAATAAATCATACCAGCAAATTGCAAACAAATTCAGTTTGTTTAAGAGGCTTGAGAAGACGAAGAAGAGACTGAGAGATAGCAAAAAAGAGGGTTAATCTGATTATGGTAAAAGGAAGGACCCTTTCAAAAACATCATCTCCATAAAAAAATCCTCTTCTTAATGCAAATAAATGCATAAAATGATTCTCACAACGTCTTTTTAATAGGAATTTCATATTATATGAATTCTTGATTATATTGTTTTATGTTATAAAATATGATTGAAGAATTTTAAGAAATGGAAGAAATTTTTTAGTGGGTGGTGAGAAAAAAAAATTTATTGGAAATAACATCCTTAGATGATTTGAGGGGCAAAGAAATGGTACATTTGTGAAATTTAGATTAAATAAAAAAGATGATAAATTGTGTGATATATGGATGTTTTACAAAGAATGTGTTTTTTTTATGTAGGAGGCAGAGCAAAAGGTATAAATAATCGTAGAAGGATTAATTTTGGTGAATTGTTAAATACCGCCAATAAAATTTATCAAACCGCCAAAATTTCAAGTAAAGGGACAACATTGCCCTTACTAAAATCTTCCCCATATTCTTTCTCTTAACTTCATTCCATGATTTCCATCCACCACTTCTAAAGCAACCACATCAACCACCACCAATCACACCACCGGTACCACCCACGCCACCATGTCGACCACTACAAACCCACAACCACCGCGTCAACTACCACCATCTACACCAGATTGCCAAGAATAATAACAGTTAATCAATATAATTATCTACAACAATAGTAATAAAATTAATTATAATTATTTTGTAATAATAATAACAATTAATTAGAATAAGTTTTGAATAAATAAAAGTTTTTTTTTTAAAAAGTTGTTGGCTAATGACGCTCAAAACCGGTTGGCCGCCACCGGTAACCGGCGGTCAAACCGATTGACCAGCACGGTCAACCGGTTTTGACCGTTGGTTACCGGTGGCGGTCAACCGGTTTTGAGCGCCGGTTACCAGCCACCGAAATTTTAAAAAAAAACCTTAAATTCAAAACAAAAGGATAATAGGCAAATTTACCTCCTTCCCCGGTTTCCAGCCATGTCCGTCAACCACCGTCACCCATGTACACGCCACCAACTCTTGAACGCCGCTGACTGGTACGTCGGTTGTCTCTGTGGTGGTGGTGGTGGCTATTTTTGGGGATCTTGAGGGGTTGTTGATGAGAGGGAAAAAAGAAAGAGGAGAAAGATGGGTTTGGATTTAGTATTTTAGTAAGGGCAATAATGACATTTTGCTTAAAAAGTTGGCAGTTTTGATAATTTTTGTTGGCGGTATTTAACACCTCCCTTAATTTTGAGTTTGTGTGAACCGTTAAATTTGTAAAATTCCTAATTTTCGATGATTAATGCCCAATTTAGGAGGAGATTCACAGTTCTCGTAGTTCTACCAAATTTAACATGAATCTATAATTTTGTCTTAGAAAACTACTTCCTCCATTTTTTTAACTTAATCGCTTTTTTTAATCACATTTGTCAATGTAAAACTTAAACTTGAATAAAGCAAAAACATTCTTCTCTTTTAATAGGAGTATGAGATCATGAAATAAAAGTAAAAGAAGAGCTCAAAAATAAAACATCATCAAGATTAGAGTCCAAATAAGTGAAATAGAGAGTGATCTTTGTGAGACGGAAGAACACTACTTGACAATTAGTGTTCAGAATAATCTAATCCAACCCGTTTTCATAAATCTTGATCCAATTTTATTGCACAAATGGATAACATTGGTAGTGAGAGCACAAATTGCACTTTCTTAGTTTTTAGTGTAGAACAAGTCACAATATAGACAAGATTTTATCATGGATTTTGAATATAATGTTAAATTTTTTAACCAATTAAGTTAGTTGACATCCATATAAAAGATTAAATAATACTCCGTACAATATTTAAACTGTGGTTGAGGACCTTCAAATGCACTTAACAACATTATATAACGTGGGTATACTATAACGTACACACAACAATACGATCAACGATGTACACAACTGACATAAACTATAGTTGGCTAGTTGCTAATTTGCTACAAGTATACTATAACGATCAAAGAGTGACAAAAATAAGCCTCTAATAAAGTAGTACTCCGTGTCTCCGTACTTTACACTACCTCCATTTATATTAGTTGACTCGTTTTGACTTTAGCACTATTCACACACTTTCCTTTGACCGTATTTACTGATTTATATATAATGAAAAATACGGTGATGTCAGATGTGGTTAGAATCGTCACGATATATATTTTTTAAATATCAACTTTTTATAATTTTTGGTTATTGAAAATTAAAGATATAAATGGTTGAATTTGTGCATTGACAAACATGATTAAAGAAACGTGACAACTAAAATCAAACGGAAAAAGTATTAATTTATGTTTCAACATTGGGCCAGCATATAGTGGACTGAATATTGTCGGAAATGGACTCGTTGAGGCCCAAATTCTGCCAACGTACGTCACTGCTGAGATAATAATAATAATAATAATAATAATAATAATAATAATAATAATAATAATAATAATAATAATAATAATAATGGGAATAATAAATGGATACGAGTAGAGCAGAGAGTTGCCACTTGGTAAACATGCACCAACTTATACCCAACTCCTTGAGGAGTGCTACCTCTTTCACATTCACATGACATTACTTTTGCACAATTATTATCAGCTAGTTGGGCTAACATGGGAACTGTCCTATTGATACGTCTACTATGTTATGTGCGCACCTAGATTTAATTTTATGCTTTGTGCTCATATATACATACTTATCCTCCACCTCATCTCCTGCTCATCTACATTTTCTCTTTAATCACCTATATTAATGAGTGGATAATATTGCTTAAGCATCCTTGCTTATGTCACTTTAGTATTGCTTGGATAGGTTGATTATTCGAGAATGTCAGTTAGCTTAGATGGTTGTTATGATAAATAATATTTGCAATCTCGATATGAAATGATATATATAGTAAAATTTTAAAATATAATAACTTTTATATTTAATTAATATGATTGATCTTTATGTGCTTCACATATGTGCCAATCAATAGTCAAATAAGTCAGTTATATAATTTTTAGGGCTGGTAATCCCTGACCCGACCCGATAACCCGATCCGAAGTTACCGAGAGAAACCTAAACCCGACCTGATCCGAACCCGAATTCGACCCAATTTGACTAAAATTTCATATTTCGTAATAATTTTACACTATTTTTTTATTGTTTCTAAGCATGACTCAAAATCAACCCAAAATCTGACCCACCCCTAATAATTTCTTCAACTTCAATATTATAGTCTTGCTTCACTTTTAATTTTTAACATCTAAAATAGAGAGAGTACATGATCCAAATTTTAAACTCATCACGAATTTCTTAAAATAAAACCCATTGTACACGTATCAAATCTTTTTACTCGTACTAAGCAAAAACGAGTAGAGTAATGAGATTTGAGCTGAGCTTAATGAGTCAGAGAGTACAGTAAATTAACAGAAAGGAAAATGACGTGGGACCCAAGCAAATCAAATAAAATTAATAAATAAATAAAAAACTTGTAAATTAAGCGATCATCTCAGAAAAATCGAGTGGTTCGGGAACATTCTAGGGGCACGTGTCAAATCAACAGCCGTTAGAAAGCTCACGATAAACTCTATCAATTTGCCACGTCATCGAATTATATTATTTTATACACCAAAATATCCGATTTCGAGCTAAAATATCTTGCCTTTTAAAATTCCTATATATACCCCTTAATCTTCTTTGCTTGAAGCTTTCTGAAACTTCTGGTTATTGCGCACTTTACAACTATCTCTTTAACACCACTAAATTTTTTCTCTCTCATTCAAAAACCAAAAACAAAAACATTTTTATCAAAATCAAAAATCAAGAAATTTGTTAATCCCTAATTTACGAAGAACAGCTTCTTTGAAGATAAGATTTCGGTGATTTGGTGTTCGAATTCGCCGACTCGTCGTCGTATGTCAGCGATTTTTGAAAGGTTGGTTGAACTTTTCATCCCTGTTTTATTAATTTGTTGATTAATCATTTTTTGGTTTTTTTTTTCGGAATTTTCTGGGTTTTTTTTGTTGTTGGTAGGGTTAAAATTTGAGAGAATTTATTGTGTTTTTTAAGAATCAATATTTAATCAATAATCTCCTCATTTGTGTGTATGTTTAGGATGGAAGAAATTGATTAATTGTTCATGAATTAACAGTATCATCGAAAATTTAGATAATTAGGGTTTTTGTGGTTGATTTATAGAGTGTGAAGGGTGATTTAGGGGTTAGGGTTTTAGTCATCAATTGTTTATGAATTTACAATATTATTGAAAATTAGGGCTTTTATTGTTGATTTAGAGAACGGGAAAGGTGATTTAAGGTTAGGGTTTTATTGATGAATTGTTTATGAATTGACAATATTATTGAAAACTTAGAAAATTAGGGTTTTATCATTGATTTGATGATCGGGAAAGGTGATTAGTGGTTAGGGTTAGGGTTTGTATTTGATTTTGTTAATTGGAACATTCTGTTTTTGTTATGAACTTGTGTATCGACTTCTTAGATTGATTTGGGGGGGAAAATGCATGTTAATGGGGAAGTTTTATAAATTGATTTATGCTTTAACGATTTTCTGATTGATTGTTCAAGTACTTAGAACTTAGCTTGTTATCTCATTTGTTGCAGATTGTGAACGAACTAATTGTGTTGAGGCAGTGGCGACGATAATTGATTCTAATTTGCATCACCCTTATTTGAATTGTTCCTTGGAGAGGTGTGGTGGTTGCTTGCTGTGCTAGATTTACTCAATTTTAACTCGGATTTTTCTTTAATTTTCCCAGGATGGGCACTTTCGATTTCGACAAAGCTACTTCTAACACACATTGTTCTTCTTCTGTACCCTTTGATTACACCAGGAGAAGGAAGGCTCGGAGAAGGCGTGATGGAACCGATTCCGTGTCAGAAACTCTTGCAAGGTGGAAAGAAATTAATGATAAACTCTATGAAGACAAGAATGATGGTAAGCCTGTTAGAAAGGCGCCTGCAAAGGGTTCGAAGAAAGGGTGTATGAAAGGCAAAGGCGGGCCAGAGAATTCCCTTTGTAAATACAGGGGAGTTAGACAGAGGACTTGGGGTAAATGGGTGGCGGAGATTCGAGAGCCCAATAGGGGTAAAAGGCTCTGGCTCGGTACCTTCCCTACTGCCCTTGAAGCTGCATTGGCTTATGATGAGGCTGCTCGTATGATGTATGGGCAAAGTGCTCGATTGAACTTGCCGCATTACCCAGCATCTTTGATGGAGGATTTCAGAGATAATTCTGCTACAACAACTACAACAGCTACTACAAATACTGCCTCATATACTATGTCGTCTGATAATCACTCTGATGTTTGTTTTGGAGATCAATGGGATTCTAATATGGATGGTGCTGGTGTGAAGCAAGAAGATGCTGAAAGTGACTCACAGTTTGATGTTAAAAATGCTGCGATGATGCTTAACGTTGGGACCCCAGCCTCAACAGTTAAGACAGAAGCAAAGGCAGACAGTGAAGGTGGCATTGACATCAACGACTACTTGCAAAACTTAACAATGGATGAAATGTTTGATGTTGATGAGCTACTTGGAGCTATAGACGCTGGCCCTGTTTCTCCTGCAGATTATGTAACGAACCAAGGCCATGCAACAAACCAAGACTATATGACGAACCAAGGCTATACCATGAACCAAGGGTATGATGCTTTCAGGTCTCAAGTTGAGAACAACTCAATACAACTAGAAAAACCAGAGAGCTGGTCAAATCAGAGTCAGAATCCAGATATTCTATATCAGTTCCAAAATCAAGCTGATGCCAAGCTGTTGGGAAGTTTGAATTACAATGATCAAGTAAACAATGGGACCGACTATGGATTCGACTTCTTGAAGCCTGGTAGACAGGAGGATTCTTCACTTGTTGTTGACGATCATGGCTTCTTAAATCTTGCAGAATTGGGGTTCAACTATTAAACATAGCAGTCTGAGTAATTGTTATACTGCATCAATCACAGTCTGAGTAATTGTTATACTGCATCAATCACAAAGAGCAATACTAAAGAATTGAAAGTGTAGACTTCTAATAATCAATTCGGGTTATGGACTACTGTTAAATTTGGTTCATTTTTTAGCCTTCATTGCTGTTACCATAAGAATGAAGACCGAAGCAAGCTTATTCTCACTAGGTTTTTGATATTGGAGAATTAAGCTGTGTGCCTTTCTTTTCATATTGTTTATCATGTAGAGCTAGAGCTGTGAAGCATGAATATACTCTCAGGGAAACTGATCAATTATTCTTTTTTGTACAAACTTAATCAAGTTACTGACCTTACATGGAACATGGTACATACTCTTTTTGAATGATAATGATTGTATGCAAATATAATTGCCTTAGTATGAATTGATCAATATGCTTATGCTATTATGATCCAAATTTGCTAGATCATTTGCATTTTGTACATTGTTTTCAGTACTCCCCTAAAGCACAAATCTGATCTTCCTACTGTCCTAAACTCATAGACATCTCATATTTTGCAAGCCCTAAGTATGACTGACTAGAGTTAAGATTAACTTATTTTATAAGAGAAGAAAATTAAAAACTGAACTGAAAATAATCTAAGAGAAAAAGCTCTATGCTTTTATTCCGTAAAATGACGTGTTATAAATTAAAGATATGGTAATTGTATAATAATATTTAAAGATTGAATGAATAATTTATTTTTTCTTTGAAACTATAATTATTTATGTCAAACGTATGTATAAGATTCGGGAATTATTTTTTGTATAAGATTTGTTTTTTATAACTCCGTATAAGATAAAAGTAATTCTGTATTTTTGTTACATATATATAAGCTAAAAACATAATATCAAGAGATGACAAGTGTCATTGTTAGTGTGTCTTTTAATATATAAATAAATATAAAAATTATTGATACGGAGGGTTATGATCGAGTGATATGTCTAACAAGGTACTTCTTATTTGGCTATTTGATCTAATTGATGTTTAGTAAGTGCATTAAGAATCTACAGTCTTTAACAAAACAAAAAAAAAAAAAAAAAAAAAATTGTTATAATTTATAAAATAAATTACACTTTTCACTTGTAGTATTCATTATGTTTAATAATCAACTCTCTAATTCATAGGAATGGCAACGGATCGGATTCGGGTCAGATGCGGCTAAGTCCTAATCCGATCCGTTTAGTAAAAGGATTATGGACTCTGATCCGAATCCGAATCTGAATCCGAAAAGTCCGAGTTCGAATCCAATCCAACACATATTTTTTGGATCCGAATCCGATCCATTTACTCAGACTTCCGAATGATCCAAATGCTTTTTTTTTTTTTTTGTAATGTATGATATATCTATAATTGCTTGTATTTTCCCGAATAAATTGTATAACATATTGGTGCTAAAAAAAATAGGAAAAACATAGGTTGAAAAGTCTAAATGTAACATATTTAAATAAGTACTTCTTATTAATTAAATTACGTAACAAAAATTTGCTACAAGCGAGCATGCAATTGTCTTAAGTCATAATCAAAGAATATCCTCATATTCGGAGTCGGATCGGATCGGACTGGGCCGGACTTTGCACAAGGTCCAAGTCTGATCCGCCTCCAATTCGGATTGGATTTTTTTTTAGGATCTGGTCAGATTCGTATCGATTGTCATCCCTACTAATTTATATCTATTTATATCATATTCAATTCATGTCAAGGACATAGCGCCAGTGATGAATGTAGCTCATTTTTTTTTAGCATATTCAACCAATATGAAAAAAATTATATAATTATTTATGAAATATATATTAATAGGATAACTTGGGTTTATTTTAATGTAACTTTGAAGCGGATGTATAATATTTCATTGTACATCTGAATTTTTTAAAATGTTTATCTTGAATCTAACTTAATTAAATTGAATTGAATTAAAAATAAGTCATAATTCAAACCAAATATACTACTAAATGAATAAAAATGTTGTTTTCAAGGTCCAAACAAAATGTAATAGTAATTCAAAATATGCTTACTGGTAGTGAATTTCAACTTTTTCCAAATTGATAAAATGATTCGATGCGCAAAACCAATTGAATGTTAAGGTGGACCTCTTTGATATCTTTAATTCAGCACCTACATATTTTCTTTAGACTAGAGAGGAAAAAGAATATTCAACTTTCTGCTGGAAATACAAAAACTATTATATATATATATATATATATATATATATATATATATATATATATATATATATATATATATATATTTATTTAACACAATCCACCACTATTAAGTTTTTTTTTTTTTTTTTTTTTTTTTTTTGACAAAAGCAACTATTAAGTTAATATGTACTATAACATACTTTATTTTGCATAGTCCTCTATAATTATTTATATTTCTTACACCAATCAATTGTTGGTCTATTATAATCAATAAGAAATAAGTCGTTCAATCTTGAGGTGAGCGATTCAATTTTTCACTAGAGTATTTTGAGGGTGTGGATTCCCGATCCGTCTACCGCTCTATCATTCTACACTTTGCATGTGGATTCCCGATCCCTCTACGACTATCATTCTACACTTTTTGCCCCAATTTTTTTTCCACTCTTTAGATATTTATTACATAATCATTAAAACATTATAATACTTATATTTCAGACGACTACTATAAAAAATTTCGCAAACCATGTTGATATGTGAGAAATTCGGCACTTGATACATACCGAGTAAATAATAAGAGTAATCCAAGAAAAAAAAATAATAAAAATTACTCTCGTATGTATTTACGATTTATAAATATTTCTCAAATAAAAATAATAAATAATAATACAGTACAAGTAATATAGACTAGATAATTAGATATGACTCCATGTGAGCAGTCACTCATAATGTTTCATTCATTCACAATTCACAGACTTATAAATTGAGGTCAGAACTTTAAAAATTATAGGGCTTTTGCCCTTTAGATATTTTCTGCAGGTCCCATTTATCTGAACTGTCACTTTCTTCTGTCCAAAAATGTTACCAATTTTAACCCCTTTTTCAGGCCATCACTCCATTTGGCCCAATTAATTTTTACAGTACAAGTTTTTTTCATACGAGTAAGTTTCACAACCATATACGACTACATATTCTAAAATTATGGAGCGTATTATCGAGCATTGGAAAAAAAAAATTAAAAAAAATTGTTACTTTATATGTTATGACAAGCTACAATTATTATGAAGAAAAAAAAACAATAATGTATAATATACACCGTATTAAATAAAGGTAGGTAAGGTAGACACAAAAAGTGAACTTTCTTTTATAGAGCAATAAAAAAAGCTTCATTAATTACTCTACCTCATAATTATATTCCGTTTGATATATTTTGTACTCAAATACTCTTTATACAACCAACTAAATTTATGACGTTACTTAAATTGACAAGTTTGTTATTTTCTCTCCATGAGATGATACTTTAACCTTATGATTTTGCCTTAATCATCTAGTTTCATCTCATAAGCTACATAGTTTAATTTGCAATAGTAAGTTTTATCGCTGCTAATTTGTTAACTATGAGATTATAATTTCTTCTCATATTTTACAAATTAAATAAATGTATTGTATTTGAATAAAGTTATGT
Source organism: Chenopodium quinoa (assembly GCF_001683475.1). Classification (NCBI taxonomy): domain Eukaryota; kingdom Viridiplantae; phylum Streptophyta; class Magnoliopsida; order Caryophyllales; family Amaranthaceae; genus Chenopodium; species Chenopodium quinoa. Next base: position 2,893,202 of record NW_018743199.1, on the reverse strand, counting down.
GGTGTATTAATAAGGTTTATAAGATAATTGAGAGATAAAGTCTTGAGATGTTTTAAGTGATCAAATGAATTCACACTTCATTCAATCATTTACACGAATCATGTGAAATCATCCTTCATTCGGACATCATCCCAAATCTTACACATATATTCACTATTGCGTGGGCAAAAAAAACTTTACCTAAGGGATTTAAAGTAGCTAATAATTCATGTATCAAAATTTGAAATTGTACCATGCATTTTGTCACAATCTAAAGGTCTTCATAAAATTCCAACTAACCATGGGACCAACATTGAGTTAATAGAGTAGCTATTTTCGCATTAATATTAAATAAAAGTAGGTAAACTAGACATGTATAGATGAAAAGTCTTAGATAAATAAACGTCTAGCAATATTAATCTTACAAAATAGAATTCGATAGTGATTTTAACTAGCAATTGAAAACGACTTTACTTCATCCACAAAATAAATATGTTTTTCTTATAATCTTATTTCATTACATTGTGACATCTCAATATATTAACTTTTTCTTATAATCTTAGGAAGATGTACAGTATTCGATATGTTTACTTTTTATTTAAACAAAGTTTAGCAATTTCTATATACTTAAATGACTCATATTGTCACATATACATTTTTTACCCACCACCAATTCCACTATAATATTTGATATTGTGCCTAAAAAGAAAAATACTATGAATGTAATAAATAAAGAGATAAGGGTGCTTCAAATTATATAGAAGTGGGTTCGGAAAAAGACAAACAAACAAAATTTCAATTTTTGATAAATTTATAATTACCAAACACTTCTACATTATACTTGATCAGTAACCACTTTATTAGAGTTATAGTGTAAAGTGCAAACTTACACTTGACTATAAAGGGAAAGTTACAATTTCCACGGTTATCTAGTTCACTATTTAAACATAATCTAGAGGTGTAAAGATCATATCTAATCGTGACAGGTTCAGGATATTACCATAAGGGGTTGCTTGTTTTGATTGACTGAATTGAGCTGAAATAAATTGAACTGAACTGAACTGAACTTATTAGAGCCGAACCGGACTGAATTGAACTGGATTGAAAATAATCTGAAAAGAACAGGCCTTAAGTCATTGCTATTGAAAAATAGAGTCTCAAGTAATTGGTCGGTTGGTTACATAGAAAACAAATCAAGTTAATAATTAGTTAGAATTTCTACCTTGACTGGTGAGTACGTATTGAATCAAAAGTAATTGGTGATGATGATATTTCAATGATTCTCAAGTATCTTAAAATCATTTTACTAAAATTTTGAATTGCAATATGAGTTGATGCCTTAATGCCAATGGTGATAAGATTTATCATATAATAGCGAGAGACATAAGTCACTATTTTATTAAATTTTAACTTTTATTATTTATTATTTTGACGGAATTATTTGAAATTAAATAGGGGTAGGTAAGTAAGACACATAAAGTTGGAGAAAGTCTCCATCAACAATTAATTATTATAGTTAGCATTGTCAAAACGGTTTGACAGTTAGGGTTCGGTTTGGTTTGAAATCGGTTCAGTATTAAATCGGGTCGGTTTGAAATCGGTTTAAATGTATCACGGGTTGGTTTCAGTTCGGTTTAAATAGTTATCGGTTCGATTCAGTTTCGGTTTACTCTTGAGCGGTTTTAATTCAGTTCGGGTTGTAAACGATTCAGGAAGTAAACGGTTCGGTACAGCCGGGTTGCGGTTTGTTAACGGTTCGGTGTAAACGGTTTTTATACTGGTTCAAACAGTTTTGGGTTGGAAACGATTTCGAGTTAGAAACGGTTCGGTTCTTTTTCGGTTCAGTTTTATTTTGGTTCGGTTTGTTAATGGGTTCGCCTTTTATACGATTTAACGTTATTCGGATCAGTTCCATTTCACGTTTACTTCAAAAAGTCGGTTTTTAATCTGGTCGTTTGGATTTTGCCAGTTAAACGATTTTGGTTTGAAATTTGTAGTACTTGCTAACTAACCTTTTGCTGGTTAACAAGTTTTATATCAAGCCAAGACTTCATCACTTCATATTTAGGCATTATATATTTATATTATATACAAATTCTCATCGATTTTAAAAATACATATCATGTTATTTTCAAGCTTAGTCATACTGATGTTACTAGCTAGTTTATTACGAAGTAACGTAGATTATAAAAGTTTAGTGTATTAATGAATTATTATTGTTTTACTATCATATTATTAGCTGCTTCTTATTCAATCATCTAATTGATGTGTCATAATCATGATTTTATGAGTTATTGTGAGATCGAAATTACAGGATTTATAGACGGTTCGGTTTGTAAGTGGTTCGGTTTATAAACGATTCGGTGCAAACGGTTTTTACCTCGGTTCAAACGGTTTCGGGTTAGAAACGATTCGGTTATTTTTCGGTTCGGTTTGATTTCAGTTCGGTTTAAAACTGGTTCGGTTTGTTAACGGGTTCGGTTCTTATACAGTTTGACATTATTCGGATCGGTTCGATTTCGGTTTTATATAAATACGGTTCGGGTCGGTTTTCGGTTTTACAAAATCGGTTTTTAATCGGTTCGGTTCTCATTTGGGTCGGTTGGTTTCGGACAGTTAAACGGTTTCGGTTTGAAATTTGACAGCACTAATTATAGTATACACTAAATAATAAACTAACAAATAGTTATGAAATTACATCACAAGTATAAGACAAACATATGTCCTTCATATAATTTACTACTACTTCACAAGAAGATACTTTAATTAATATTGCACACGAAAAGAAATATATCAAAGAGGGAAAAATGATAATGTCTATTACAAGATTAGCTTAGTGAGCTTATTTGCACTTTAAGTAACATCATTTCATCAATGACTTTCCTTTACTACAATATATACAAATAAATAGTACGATAATACAGATTAATTACACAAGGTAACATTTCAACATCACACATAAAAATTAGGTCAATTAATTACACACATATCTGGAAAATCATTTCATTAATGACTTTACTAAAGTTTAATCAAGTCACTATAATATTTCAACATCGCACATTTGACATTTCCTCACCTTTCCCCTAACCAATAAAATATTTCATCTTTATTCCTCCTCATTTAACAATCAAATTCACTAAATTAAATTCCACCCTTTATAACCAACATTAGAGGCAAAAAACCTTCTAAATTATTGTTTTTATTTTGGTTAATTCTTCACCAACTACTTATTATTAACCTTGCATTGTATTTAACAACTTTGTGTTGATCAATAGTATTAGAAGAATCAATAGCAAAAAAGAGAGAGAAACAACAATTTTTGACATAGAACGTCTCAATTTGATTCAAAGTGAAAAGTTGTCTTTAAAGGTGAAAAATATGAAAGGTTAGTCCTTCTTTTATGTCTAACTCGTAAATAACTGAGTTATATTACTCTATAAATTTTAATTTTTCATTTTTAATTATCCAATTTCCAAAACCTTAATTTTCTACATTATCTCATCCCAAAAAAAACCAAAAATAAAAAAATTTCCCAACTCCTAGAAAAAAGTGAACGAGAAGGGACAGGGAGGTCCTTTTACCGCGGGATTCCCAACGACTTTTTCATATATCAGTGCATTATTTTTGTAGCCATTTATTTATTTTTTTCAACTTTCATTTCATAATTTCCGTAGTTTCATGCACAAAATTAAACACATTTTCTTACTAAAATTTAATAAAGACAACCCTTTATTGAATCCCAATTTCTATTTCTTTGATTTCTCCGCTTATTTTCTCACTCTCTTCAATCTCACTCTACTACTCTACTTCACTGTAAAAAAAAAAAAAAATTAACACCTTTTTATTCATCATCTTCTTCACATTTCTCCTCTAAAGATTAGTAATTTCTACTAATTTAATCATGCCCAGGTAACTAATTTTGATTTGTTCCTTGTTTTATGAGTTTATTCATTGATTTCTTTCCTTTTTGGTTCAATTTGATCATGATCGTCAAATGGGTGAAATTAATTACATTGATTTTGTTTAAAACAGGGTACTCTGTTTTTTATTTTGATTTTTCGATTTTTTTTTTTTTTTCAATTTCTTTGATTCATTTTTGCTAGTCTTAATCGGGAATAATTTTTATATCGAAAAAAAAGCTGATTTAAGTTAGTGGGTATTTCCATATTTGTGTGATTTACTACTTTTTTTATTGCTTTGGTATTATTTGGCCTTTTTAATCGATAATCTTTTTATGCTTCCTTTTTTGGTTTTATATTCTTTAAATTTTGTTTCTAAATGTTACTAATACTAAGATACAGTGAAATACTACCACAAAAACAGAGCTTTTCAATTTTAATCTATTTTTGTTGTTTAGGTTGTTCGATCAATCTCGAAATAGTTGTATTTCATTTGAAAGGATGATTAAGGTTTTATTAATTTATTTAATAAAACATTCTCAATTTATTTAATAAAACATTCTCAATAGAGAATTTTTTTGTGATTAGATTTTATTAATGTGAGATTTGAGTAATTTTTTTTGTTAATTAAATTAATTTTGGTGATGATTTTGGTAGGTGAAGTGTGTGGACTAATAAAGTGAAGGAGTTTACCAGGTCTATTTCTGCTGTGCTGACATCTACGGAGTACTTGTGGTCCTCGTGTGTGTAAGACTGTTAAATCTTTCAATTCTGTTTCATAATAATTAAATTCTCTAACTTTATTTAATTATTTATTTTTTTATTAATGCCATCATTAAATTTGTAATATTTGTATGGATGTATGGTACTAGGCCTACTGACCACAAATGAAAATTGTGCAATGATGTAGATTAGATTCGATCTCACGGGTAGTCGGTTTAGAACTTTAGATGCCATTACTGCTTCTATGGCAATGTGAACACTTTGGTCTCTTAGGTTTCAACTCTCAAAGGACTCAAACTATGTAGCACATCTTATCACAAGAGGGAAATGACTTTTGACTTCACTTTAATTCTACAATGAGAATAATGAGATGATTTTGCAGATTTTTATCTAAGAGATGTAATCCCTTTTTTTTTTTTTTTTGTGTGTGTGTGTGTGTGTGTGTGTGTGAGTGAGTGAGAATTGGGCAATTTAGTGGAGAAAAAAAAAAAAAGAAATGGAGCAAGTATTTAAAAACAAAGGGAGTATCTCCCAAACTGTGCCAAGCATGTTGTAATCCTAGCAAATTGTGGGCCTCATAAAGTGGGATTGTAGATTAAAAAAATGAATAAAGAAAATGTTGTCATAGAAAGACTAAATTAAAAGTGAATAGAACTTAGAAAAATGGATGAAAACGGAAAGCAAGTAAGACTCAAGAAAACGGAGGTAGTATTATGTGAAATTAAGAAATTAATGGTCAAAATTGCGTATCTTATGCTGGTCAATTTGTTGCACTTAAAATAACAAGGTGAATATTTGGCTATAGGCCTATAGCTTGGTCTGATAGACAGAGTTTTAATGTGAACTTATTACTCGTATTTGTTACCAAGTATAAACAATAATGTGTTGTATATTAGGAAAGTGATCCAATTATTTCAGGATATGTTACACATTATTTTTTTTTTCCAAGTATAAACAATTAGTCATTGTATATTAGGAAAGCGATCAAATCTTTTCATGATGTGTTACATATTATTTGTTACTGAGTGTATACAGTAATGCATTGTATAATAGGATAGATATCGATCAAATCATTTATTGTGATAGTCTGGTTAATCTATTTATACTTTGTATAGTTATTGTAGAGTTCACAAATTCTTCCATCACCTGCAGTTTAAGCACATCAAGGGGACACAATGAGGAAAAGAAGTCTTCATCTGGCTTTACATCCTTTCGATGATCATCGTAAGAAACCATTTCTATCTTCTGCAATTTCTACCTGTTTTTGTGCTTAACTTTATCTTGATGTACAAATTCAGATTGCAGTAGTAAAATTAAAAGTCATGAAATGGATTTTGTATTCATGAAAACTAATGATTTTTTAATTTTTTTTTTTTCATTTCTGTTATCTTGCAGCCTTTGAGATATTCTATCAAGGTATGTGGAAATCTGTGGATCGATTAAGAATCAGTTCGGGGACTATAACGTTTAGCTTCTTGGACCTTGGATATTTGTTCGAGGAAAAGAGTTTTCTTTCTACCCTGAGGCTTCGGCCAAGAAGAGCAACTTTGACTGACTGCACCTGTGTGCTAAGACCTGGTGCTGATGTTTCTGTGTTCTCTACACCTGATGATGCAGAAGAATCATCCGAGGGATCCCCCGCAGTAAGCTTCTTGACCCCCCCCCCACACACACACAGAGAAAAGTGGCTATTACATCGTGCTGATTATTTTCTTCATAGAATATTATCTTGCAACACCTCATTCCTTGCGTTGTGTACTGTTGTCGATTATCTGTTCTGTATCAGTGTATGTCATTTCTGTTAAGAGTATAATCTACATGTGAATTGAAATTTATTTCTCCTTAAAGAAGATAGGGGAAGATTTAACATACAAATCTATTGTGGGTTAATTTACCTTTTGCCAATTGGTTTTAGGATGCAACTTTGCTGGGCGTGTGTGTGGTTAGACTTTCGTAAATGATGATTATTATGGTAAAAAATCTATTTGTTGCAAGAAAAGTATGTTGTTTACGTTCATGGAAATTCCTGTCCACTACCCAAGGGACCGTAATTGTCATTTTCCGACATGTTATCCTTCAAGGAAGAAGTTTAAGTTTGTGAGAAAAATAATGTTCTGATCAACATAATTTAGAGAGTATTAAAGGATGCTTCCTTGGACGTATGAAAAAAAAAGGATCATATTTTATTGGAATAGGTCTTGAATCAATCTGTCGTTAGAGGCTATAAACCTCCTAGTTCTTAACCTATCCTTATTCTGCTATCAGTTTCCCTTAAGAATGTAAACTTCTGTCCTAGTGTCCTCTACCTTGTGAATGTAGTTTAACACTTTGTTATTGAATCACTTTTACTCTGTGTGTGTTCTTGTTTGTTGTTTTCGCTTAATACTTCTCGCATCCATTATAACATATCAAAGCTTATAACTTAAGAGAGTATGCTTCCAGTAGGCACATACTTTAAGAAAGTCCTAACTCTTCAGAGTTCAGGACAAATTACAACTAGTTCCTTCAATCGATGCTGATTCAACTTGTACTTCAGACAGGGGTAGATGTGTATGTTATATTACCTTGTTTCTTGTTTTGTGAATGAAAAAAATGCCTGGAAAGTTCTAGTATTACTGCAACTTTGCTAACTTTGGTTTAACTTAAATCCAAATTTAGGGGTTACATTATTTTTCACTTGAAAACACTCCTTATCAGAACTTATTTGAATCTATCCGAACTAATTAGCCCTTATTTAAACTTAAATTAAACTTGAGTACGTATCCGGCCATCCCTTGTTTGAACTTATGTTATTAGGTGAAACAAAGCCTATATGGATGACACTGTTACCACTCTTGAATGCAGGGATGGTTTGATGCAAGAATAACTTCTGTTGAGAGGAAACCGCACGAATCTGAATGCAACTGCAAGTTTTACATCAAATTCTTCTACATCAGTGATGACAATGCTGGAACTGACAGAAAAAAACTAAGCAAGGAAATCGAGACTGTTGGGATCAACCAAATATCCGTTTTACAAGTTCTCGAGCAAAGGCCTTCAGAAAATACACATTATAGGTGGAACCTGGCAGAAGACTGCACATCATTGTCGAGGACTAAACTATTTCTATCTAAGTTCGCTTCTGATATATCTTGGCTTCTTGTGACATCAGTTCAGAATCAGACTGTATTCGATGTAAGAGCGATAGAAAAGAAGATAGTCTACCAAATATTGGACACCAACTTCAGTCCTTATTCAACTTCTGTCCGTCTAAGTAGCGTGAGTTTCAGGACAGATGGTGATATTACATTCTCAGCTGTTTTCTCATTTGTTCCGATGGACAATGAGCAAGTACAGCCTGTCCCAGAGGTGAAGGAGGAAGAGGATCCACTTTCTGGATACGAGCTTACAGAGTTAAGGCGATCAAAACGTCGTAATGTACAGCCTGAGCGTTATTTGGGTGAGATAGGTCTCGAGGTGACTGATACTACTGCACTCAGAATAGGGTACAAGTTTTGGAATCAGGAAGATTTGGCCATTGTACTTGTAAATAACGACGAAGATACAAGTCATTCTGTTTTAGAAGATCCTCAACAAAATCTCCAACATGCTATTGAGTTATATTCAGGGGATCGCATTGGAGTTGAGACAATAGACGAGAATCTTGCTAAAGATGGTCTTAGTGATGAAGACAGTCAAAATCAAAAGCGGCAGAAGCGAAAATATGTCAGAAAAGAGAAGGAGAACAAGAAAAAGAATGCTGAAAAAGCAGGAACAGATAACCAACTTGCTATTGTTCCTCTCCCGGGTGATAGCAATCAAATGCCCCGGGAACAAAGTAATCTCCTTAATGAGATCCGACCAAATCCTCTCGACATTGATGATGATAATGTTCCATTGAAGTTCTACAAGCGAAGATTTAGAGAGCGAACAACTTCAACATCAATGTCAGGACGTATGAAGAAAATCTCCGAATTAGATGATTATGATCATGAACCAGGACGCGGAAGAAGGAACTTTAGTCATAAACAAAATCAGAAGTTTAAGCATCGCGCTTTTGCTTCTTCTAGGAGTGATAAGCACTCTGAGGATCCGTCGAGAAATAAAAAGAAACCTTTGGATATATCTGCTTACAAGGATCTTATATCAACTTACATGAAGAACATACAGTTGACAATAGAGAATAAACAGCCTATTTCTACTGATGCATGGAAAAACCTTCAAGGAGCATCATCTATGTATGAAAAGAAGGCTGCTGATGAAGCTCGGCCTCCCGAGGAGGTAGAAGAAGAAGAAGAGTCTGAAACTGAGATGTTGTTCAGAGAAATGGACCTTTGTTTAGCTTCAGCATATTTTGAAGAGGAGGTACTAAATGTTTAATGTTCTGTTTTATAACCAATTGCAAACATTATTAAGGTACTAAAATACTTAGCATTTTTAAAAACTTTTGGTGCAGCATTCAAAGGCTGAAGATGGTGATGAACCCGCGGAGAAGTTCTTCAAAAATGATGGATCTTGTCAGCATGTGTTCACCATAGACGATGAGATTGGGATTCTATGCCGGTTGTGTGGATATGTAATCACCGAGATCAGAGATGTTACACCGCCATTTGTAAGTGAATTTGAGGTTGATTTATTTAGATCACAATTACCATATACTCTATATTTTCTTTCTTTATATATTTTCTTTCTGGTGCTCTCAGATGCGACAATCAGGATTTACAGCGAAACATGACAGAAATGATAACAAGACTGAAAAGGATGATACTGAGCATAAGCTGCTGGATGAGGCCTGTGCTGATCTTGTCTATAATCCCGCCTCCTATGAAACTCTCGTGTCTGAATCAAACGACAATGTCTGGGGTCTAATCCCGAGTATAAAGAAGAAATTACATGATCATCAGAAGAAAGCATTTGAGTTCCTTTGGAGAAACCTTGCAGGGTCTTTGATACCTTCAGAAATGGAACCATCAAGCAAGAAAGTTGGTGGTTGTGTAATTTCTCATGCTCCTGGTGCCGGGAAAACTTTTCTTATCATCGCGTTCCTTGTTAGTTACTTGAAGCTATTCCCCGGGAAGAGACCTTTAGTTCTTGCACCGAAAACAACACTTTATACATGGTACAAGGAGATTATAAAGTGGGAGTTTCCGGTCCCAGTGTATCAAATACATGGCCGAAGAACCTACAGAGATAGAATTTACATGCAAAAAGTCGGGACTGCTTCATCAAGTCTTGTACCAAATGGAGATATCATGCATGTTCTTGATTGCTTGGAGAAGATACAGAAGTGGCATGCTCACCCTAGTGTTCTTCTCATGGGTTACACCTCCTTTCTATCGCTTATGCGAGAAGACTCTAAGTATGCTCATCGTAGGTACATGGGTCAGATTCTGAGGGAAAGTCCCGGGATTTTGATACTTGATGAAGGACACAACCCGAGAAGCACAAAGTCAAGGCTGAGGAAAGCTTTAATGAGGGTTGACACAGAATTCAGAATTTTACTCTCAGGAACTTTGTTTCAGAACAACTTTGGTGAGTATTTCAACACTCTTTGCTTGGCAAGGCCAAAGTTTGTTGATGAGGTGCTTCGAGTGCTTGACCCTAAGTATAAGAAGAAAATAAAGGGGCAGAATAAAACGCGAACTTCCATTGAAAACCGTGCCAGGAAGGTTTTCATGGACATCATTGCAAGGAAGATAAACTCGAGTGAGACAGAAGAAAGAGCTGATGGCCTAAACATGTTGAAGAACATGACAAACAAGTTTATTGATGTATATGAAGGCGGAGGCTCAGAAAACCTGCCTGGCCTTCAGAGTTATACTCTGATGATGAAGCCAACTCCTTTGCAGCATGAAATTCTTGTGAGACTTCACAAACACATGAATGTGGCTCGAGGATTTCCTTTAGAACTCGAGCTCATGATCACCCTTGGATCGATCCATCCATGGTTGATAAAATCCGCTGTTTGTGCAAACAAGTTTCTTAGCTTGGAGGAGCTTCAGAGCCTCGACGAGTTTAGGCTGGACCCTACAAAAGGGTCAAAGGTGAAATTTGTCCTTGGACTGGTCCAGAGGTCTATAATAAGGCGGGAGAAGGTTTTGATCTTTTGCCACAACATAGCGCCAATCAACCTCTTCCTTGAGCTTTTTGAGAGAATTTACGGGTGGAAGAAAGGCCACGAGGTTCTAGTCCTTCAAGGGGATCTCGAGCTTTTTGAAAGAGGAAGGGTGATGGATAAATTCGAGGAACGTGGAGGGCCATCAAAGGTGTTACTCGCTTCAATCAATGCTTGTGCTGAAGGTATTACCTTGACAGCTGCCTCTAGGGTGGTCTTGTTGGACTCTGAATGGAACCCCTCAAAGCAAAAGCAGGCCATTGCTCGAGCATTTAGGCCCGGTCAAGAGAAGATAGTGTATGTTTATCAGCTATTAGTTAATGGTACATTAGAAGAAGATAAGCATGGTAGAACAACATGGAAAGAATGGGTTTCTTGTATGATATTTAGTGAAGAACATGTGGATGATCCTTCAAAATGGCAAGCGGAGAAGATCGAAGATGCTTTATTGAGAGAAATCGTTGAGGAGGATCATGCTAAGTCTTTCCATATGATTATGAAGAATGAAAGGGCTTCTTATGAGAATCCTTTGAAGGTGATCACTGAGGAATAAAACCATCACCCCTCCAAAAATTGTAAAATGTAAGAATCCTCTTCTTTGATTTTCATTTAAATTGTATATTTTTGTTTATTTATGAACTCTTTATCCTTGATTGAGCAGAGCTATTGTATAAAATCCGGAGGATGATCGTGGATGTTCGTGTTCAATGAAGCAGGAATGTCAAATATGATTCTGATGTAGTTATGTTATGACTAACTATTTAGATGCAAATTCTGCATTTTCCCTGATGTTTATGAGGCAGAGTTCGCGGTTCATGATAGTGTAGTCTAATGTTATAATATGCAGCTCATAACGAGAAACTGATGCTTGCTTGGAGATGTACTCATGTACTCTCTCCAATCCAAATTACAGTTTTTTTTTTTTTTAAGGTTGTGCATATATTAAGGAAATGTGAGTTATCTCGTGTTTGAACTTATTGGTACTTATTAATTCGTATTTGAACTTATATTAGCTGTAAACTTGTGTACCTTTGCTTTATTTTAACTTATCAGTCCTGAATTTTCTTGATAGTGGAATAAGAATTCATGTTATTACTAATTTACTATTGCTTGAATTACTAAGCCGAGTAAAATACTACCTTCGTTTTATATTATTTGCAACAATGTGACATTTATCAACATGTGGTGAAATTTGTTTGGGAGTGTTAAGTTATAAAACAGCATCCTCACAGGAGAGAGATCGAAAGAAATGAAAATTGAAAAAAAGTTATCAAATTAAATTGAAATGGTATCAGTTTGCGAAGAAGCAGGAATTCATGGGCTTTATGAATTTAACGAAAAGTATAGTGGATTAAGATGTGTACAACTTCACTGTACAAAGTTGGGCTTTGGAAAGCTTGTTCATTTATTTTAAAGCTAAGAAAATAATTAGTGTGTATGAAATCGGACATGAAAACTATTTGCCTCACAGGGCGAAATTCACGGGTTTACGCTCGATAGACCGGAAAGTTACAATCGGTCTGAAGAATCAAGGATAAAATAAGTGGTTTGAGTTTTTCTCTTGATTTTAAATGATCCTAAAATTGATTTTCATCCCTCGTCTCTATAGCTTTTTTAACACCAAAAAAAAAAAAAAAAAAAAAAAATAACAATTGTCAAAAGGGAAATGTGAACACCTGTAATCCCGTATATAGAATTACATAACTAAAAAAAATGACGTATAAATAAATAAAATTGTCAAGCAAGTACTTTTTATTTCATGAATATAAATGCTACGGAGTATAAGTGTTTGAGTACATAACCATAAGTTTTTTTTTTTTTTTAGATAACCACAAAACCGTATAGTGACAATCGCTTCTAAAATCCCCTGTAAATCTGTAATCGACAGGAAAACTCTAACTAAGAAAATTGTCCATAATTGATCTCCATTGAGATTCGAAAAAAAGAGGTCTTAACAAGTGGTACAACTGGACAAGTATGAAAGGATACTAGAGATCAGAGTAGATAGTCAAGAAGACTTTTGGAAAGAAATTCGAAACTTTCTTCGAAATTTTGAAAGGAGTCTTTAAATACTCCTCATGAATTTATATGTAACAAATTTGGTTTGATGTCATCGTCATTGTCGGTACGGTATGTAAAAACTCTTTCGTTGAATTTCTACTTCTTTATACCATAGACAAACTTAATTATAAGGTCTCACGAATATTTTTACATACACTCGAGTACACTGTACACTTTGAGGTATATTGTTCTCATCTTATTGATGGTTTTTCATTTAATCATCAAATGAAGAGCAAAACTAACTTAGGTTAGTTGGGTGTACGGTACACTCGCGAGTATATAACAATCTCTCAGGTCTTATTAATGTTTTTTCTTTTTTCTTTTGTGCATATAGAACTACAAATGCCAATAATATGTATATATATGGAGGAATTGATCTCAAATCTTAGATACCTCCTTCAAAAATACGAAGTTAATATACTGATTTCATTTTATGTTATTTGCAACGATTTGACAAAAAGTGTGAGGGTAAAATATTTAATCGTTGTAAATAATATGAAACGGATATAGTAAATCTTAAGAGTATCTCTATCAGCATAGTGGCAATTGGCAAATGGAAATTTTAACCAATGGACCCCTAGCTAGCTAGGAAGGTGCTTGAGACTTGAGAATTTTTTCTGAGTTTGTAAAGATATTCTTACTACATGTTCCATATGAATATATAACAACTTGCTACTAAACCAACATGTTTTAGAAAGTAGCTCACTAAACTTTAAAGGTGTTCATCATCCCTACACCAATTTGTAATATAATATGTAACAGATTTTTTTTCCAATTGTCCAATGTAGACCAACTTATATCTAACAACCGATCTCATATATGATTCTTTTTAATTGAGATAAACAAGTAAATAAAGTAAAGAGCAATCCTTCAAATAAATGATGCATGATAAGTTCGGGTGTATAGAATAATAAGTTTGATCAAGAGCTTAAAATATAGGATAAGCCCAAGTGATCAATTAAGTTTAGAAACAGAGCCAATATAATAAGCTCTAATAAGTTTCTGTATGAACGATTCACTTGAAAAGAGCGAAGTCATCATATACACTATCGGAGTGACCGAGGAATTGGCAAACTACTCCATACACATAAAAGAAAATATATATGCAATGTACCTTGAAGCAAATTGCAAAAGAGTGCATACTATTCAATGCCAAACTTCATCACTGCATACGTACATAAATATTCCATTCAATCTTTAGATTGAGGATATATTAGACCTAGTAGTAGTTGGTACAAAATCATATAACAAGTTGCAATTATAATCTTTGATGAAAATATATATGGTATTATGCCCTCTTGCTTGTTACACTACATATGCATTGAACATAGTTTCTCTTCTTCCTATGCAATATAAATTGATTGCACTTTTTTGTTAATTTTTTATACTTTCTTGACATTTCTTTTCTAACAATTTTAGATAAGAAGGTTCCTTTAAATTGCAATTGTAGATCAACTAGTAAGAATGTGACAAACTTGAAGGAAAATACTAGTACTAGTAGCTATAAACATAATATTATTCTTGTACAATTTGTCAAAAAGAAATTTTACCAATTGGTGAAATATAAATCATAGCAAAACACAAGTTGGCAGGAATTTGGGGGAGGGGTCCTAACTTCCCCTAGTATTCATTGGTTCAAGCAAGCTTTATGTAAAGTCTTATTCTTGCAATTCAATAATTCATTATTTTGTTGAATAATGTGATCATTTTTTGTTTGTACATTTTCTTTGGGTGATAAAAAAATTCGTATTTCCATTTTAAATGATTTAAAATCTTTGATACTCCTTCTGTGTTTAAATATATAAAAAGTTTCCTTTGTACGTGTATACCAATACGCACTTTGACTGTGAATACTTAATTATATTAATATTGTGCATTACAACATTGCACCTTGAGATATTATGGATTTATAAATATTATCAAGTTAAATACGACTTGTATAGAAACATCAACATTAATGTGTAATCGATTAATTGTATCGTCTGTTTGTACAGAATTGTTAAAAAGTGTAACAACTAAATCCAAACAAACGACAAATAGTAGTTTGTCAATAGTTATACTATCGGCCCATATCGCCCTACCAATGTAAGCAGGTCATGTCTCATATCAACATGACCCATGCATAAATACATTAATCCAGCCTGAATATATAAATAGCGCTACTAATTAATTAAATAAAGGCTAATAAATTCAATAAGTTGGAAGAGGTGAAAAACTATTGCTTTGACATGATGAAAGAGATCGAAGAGTGGGTGTAGGAGGGGATTGATTAAAGTTAAGGAGAAGAATAATAATGGAAGAGTTTGGTAGGGTTTTAATTTTTGAAAATCAATTTATTAGCTCCCAATTATGAAAATGAAATTGCAAGTTGATCCTTATTAATACTGCAGATGAAAGAGATGGTTTTAGTACTTTCATCATTAGTTCATCTTTAATTACTAGAGCTACTTGTTTATAGGAAAATACAAGTTAATCTGCCAGATAAACGAATTTTTGTTAATCTGATGACATTTTTGTAAATATATTGAAAAAGCAAGGTCATTCATTCAGTACTTTTGGTGAACTGTCCAATTACTGTTTGTTTTTGCTTTTACTGTTTGATTAGGAAATTACACATGTACTCAACTAGTACATGAAAAGACGCATATACCCCTCCACTGCTACTTGAAAAGACAATTGACTGGGTATCCCTCCTTGTTTATTAGTTCGAATTATGAAAATTAAATAGCTAGCAAATATACAGTTGTGTAGTACACCCATGTGTACTGTACATGAAATATCGATCAATAATTATCTCATAATGAAAAGGTTCAATTTACAAAATAATTTTATTTAAGGAAAGTGTGTTGTAGATAGCCCTTAGGCTACATATAAGGAGCTAAAAATGAAAAAAAAAAACGAAAATATAACATTAATTAGGCTTTTGTTATGCATTTCTAAATTAATACTCCATACAAGGTACCAAATTAGAAATGATTTTAAGTGCTAATTCATATCCCTAGCCAAGGAATACATATAATATTATTTTTTATTTTTAATAGTTAGGTTTTAGATCGGCCTTTACTAATGAATTACGAGATATTTCTCATATTTCGAGAAGAAATAACCTCCTTTGTTACAACTCGTGATACTTTAAATTTAATGCCCGTATAGAAGTGTATGATCATGAAATGGCCTTTGAAGTCATGGCCTGTTACCGCAAATATCACCAAAAAGTATAGTTTAAATAACATTAGCTTAATTAATTTATTAGCAAGGAGTACGTATTAGGACAATTATGAACAAATCTTTGGAATATAAACAAATAAAGTAGTACGATCTTACTTTATTTTATTTTGCTTTAAAAAACAAAATAGAAACTAAGCAATTTTAATCCGTATGTACTTAAGTTTGTAAGGTTGCGTCACGTATAAAAAAATAAAAGTTAAATTAATGAATAAAGTGGTGAGAAAAGTTCAATTGCACATGTAAATATCAGCCAAGTAGCATGTCTTTTGGAAATGAATAAATGTGTATCACAAATGTAGGTTGAATGTGTCCCTGCTAGCTCACTATATCGATTTTCCTTCTATAAGACATCGACTTGATGATTATTAAATTGCCATTAATTCAATTTGCAAAATGTTAATTGATGGCCCCAATTTTTTGTTATAATATAACAAACAGCTATCGGTATATGTTTTGCATTGTAATTCGTATTTTCGTGAGTAAAATTTAATTTACGGAGATAGGATGTGAATTGAGTGTAGTATAAACATTGTACTTCGATAATATAGAAAATCAAAACTATGAGAAACTAGAAGGTATCGTATGCAATTGTAATGTGTCTCATCACATTAGAGCGGATCATATTTTTTAACGGTAGGTTGAAATTATATGTCTTGTTTATTATCAAATTGTTCCTACCCTCAAAAATAACTTTAAAGTAGGACATGTTATGATTTTACTAAATGATGTGCAATATAATGGTTATATATAATCTATATGGTCTCTTCTTCTTCATTGATTTTAAGTGAAAATTAAAATTAATAATCATATGATTCATATTTGCTACAATAAAATCAAATAAATAGCATCTTTTAGTTAAGGTAAGAATTGAAAATGTAAATTTAGTTAGTAAAGTTATAAGGGTAATACTAAGATCTTGGATCTCGGATCATATTGTTAGTAGTTCATTTTTGTCATTATTCTCTCCATACCATTAGATTATGTTCGATGCCCACTCCTATAAACAATTTAAAATATCTAATCATTACAATTAATTTAAAACGGAGGTGGTAATTTAAATTTGAGACACAATACTCTTGTTATTACGAAGTACTCCGTGTTATATTGAAAACAACATTTTTCAAAATTTAAAACCACAAATTATAGCATAGCATAACTATTAATTTGGAATAGAACCAGAATTATAAGAAGATGGATGTGATAGGTTAGTAGTCGCTCTCAAATCGGAACCCAAAAGAAAAACAAAACAATATTTTAGGCCGTGTAGTCCGAGGTTAGAGTAAGTAGGGTGGACCATTCCAAAATTCCAACACACAAAACAATTGCGTAATTATTTTATAACCTCATCATCTCATCTTCACCTAAAATCATAAAAATGAACAAATAAGCCACAGTAACTTAGAATTTGTACGACCACATCTCATTGGTTCGTATCTCCGCAATTCTAGACGAGCCCCCATTTGTTTATTAACAATTGGACAAAATTAATTTGTTATTATTATAGTCTTAATTTAGGATAGTTGAATATATATAATCATTTTTAATTTGTTTAATACAAATAGCCAAGTTTTGAGTAGTTGGATAGTACTAGTAAAAAGAAAAGGGCAGCTTCCTAAAAACTACGTCCAAAAATATTTTTGTTGCAAGTTGTTCTTCCCACTTGCCTTGTCCGGCGTAATCCCGCCAGATAAGATCAACCTTTCCTTTCCTCAATTTTCTCTCTTTTAATCACATAGTAAATCTACTCTCTTCTTCATTCTTAGTCTCTCTCCATCTAAAACTTGTTTTTGTTTTCTCTTTCAAATAGAGTTTTTTTTTTTTGGTTTTTGTTTTGGAGAGTAATAACTTATAATGCCTTCTACTACTCTCCAACTTCAAACTTTTTCAACAACAACAGCAGCAACAGCAACGTTCATGGCCGATACCACAGATGTTGTACCTGTAGTACCGGTCACTACTATGGCAGCAGAGATGAAACCCTCGCTAGCTAATGAGCTAGCGAGGGAACTTTCACTCTGCTGCCCTTCTCCTGATGAGGAGATGGAAACGGTGGCTAGGTACCACAACCACAAGGTTGGGCCTAACCAGTGTTGTTCCGTTGTGGTGCAGAGGATCACCGCCCCCATTGAGACCGTCTGGGGTTTGGTCCGTCGGTTTGACGAGCCACAGACGTACAAGAATTTTTTGAGGAGTTGTCGCATGATCGCTGGGGACGGGGGTGAGGTCGGGTGCCTGAGGGAGGTCCACGTGGTGTCAGGGTTGCCAGCTCAGTGCAGCACAGAGCGACTAGAGGTCCTAGACGAGCAAAAGCACGCCATAGGGTTTCGGGTTGTGGGCGGTGAGCACCGCCTGCACAACTACCGATCTGTGACCACCCTGCACCCCTCGTCCTTCTCTACAGGTAGTAGAGAGGACAATAATAATGCAGCAGCTGGTGGGACGACCACAGACCGTCCCACCAGCTGCTGCAAGGGGACAGTAGTGGTGGAATCGTATGTGGTAGACGTTCCTAGTGGTAATACAAAAGAAGAGACGTGTGTATTTGTTGATACAATTGTGCGTTGCAACTTGCAATCTCTTGCCAAGATAGCTGAGAGAATGGCCAGATCATCATGTTCAACAACTACAACCCCATCTTCTTCATCATCATGTAAAGTTTCATGAAATCATTTTTATTGTTGAAGATTTCAAACATTAAAATTTACTTTATTTTTGTTATTTTCTTTGTTAAGATTTGTTGATACCCAAATTAATTAGGATTTTTCTTTCTTTCCCTTAATTTTAGGGTGAGAAAATGAAAATGTGCTTATAATTTAATTAACACCCCCCTTTCCCCCGTTAAGGAGGACAGGTTGTTTGGTCATACGATGAACATCTTAATCCCATGTTATTCGTCATTAATTACTTTTAACTGTTAATTTATGTTTACTTAGTTATTAGTTGATTGAAATAGAATTGAAGAGTACGTTATAAAGCTTTGGGATTTCAGAAATATAATAAACGGGCATATTCTTGATTATATTTGTCACCTCAAATGTTATTTTTTTCATTAATTTATTTAATCAATCTAATGAATTTGTTAAGACTATTTCAAACATCAACCTTTGAGGATTCAATGGTTCTTAATTAATTAAGTTGATTATCCAAATATTATACGAAGTAGTATATAATTATATATAGAGTTATAGGTAGTCAACTCTATACATAAGTATAGTTTGGCTAGGCAGCCTGTGATACATGCATTAATATTATGTAATTGTCAAAATAGTATTAAATTATTTACCTATTCAAATATGCAGGCTGATTAGTTTACAATTTGACCTCCATTAAAACCTTAATTTAGTTCATTATTGTTGATGACGTTTTCAAAATATACTTAACTATGATGCCATGAATCATGGAAGTATAGCAACTAACATAACAACATGCATTGATCTTCTTGATTTGATTTTAATTGATTATCATATTCTAAGGCTTGAATCTCATGTACAAATTTGGGGTTTTTAAAAATTAAATCTAGATGCATTTACAAATTAGAGGATGAAATAAGTCTAATAACTAGTTAGGACTTGATCAAATTTGAAAGATCGCCTGAACCATATATGATAACTGACGTATCATATCTCAAAGACACTAGAAAATTTCAAAATGTCCTCTCACATTTTTATAAGTTACTCTATACTAATATTGTATCCTTTGTGAATTCCTAAAATAATGTATTTTATAACCAGCTATTGATTTATTTTATTTTTTCAATTTTTACATATTAAGAAGTAACTAGGAAAAATGTGTAAGCAAGTCGTAGAATTAAATTCACCATCTTATGTTATGTTACTTACATTATACAAGTTTTTGTTTTCCATACCTTTCAATCTTTCATAGTTACTTACACATTTTATTTTATTTTCAAATAGTGTTAAATTTTCAACTAAAAATTCCTTTTTTTAAAAAAAAAAAAAATTAAAATTTCCAACTAGAAATGACAATATTATAACACTACTAGATTCAACAGTAGGCTTGGTAACCAAGCCTACTAGGGTAACAGAGTTCAAATTTCGCGGCCTTCATTTTGTCGCTCGCACTTTACAAGCCGTACAATTTTGACATACTTTTTTTTTTTTTTTTTTTTTTTTTAACATACTTTATATAATAGTAACTCGTAAATTAAGGTCTAACACAGAGTTTTCTACTCCGTATTATTTGTACAATGAGAAGAAGAATATTTCCTTAGGCATGCGAAAGTCATGAGATCCTCAACAAGCTTTATTTAGTGCTCCTTTTTCTTTTGACAAATTAGTTATTACTCTTTTATAATGTACCAATCAATATCAAATACGATAAAAAAAATCTACTACAGATAATTCTCGAGTATATTAGAAAAATATTCATGTATATCTTCAATTTCTATGGATTAGAAAGTTTGCTAATAAACTTCAATTTCTATGGATTAGAAAGTTTGACATAAACTTCAATTTCGATGGATTAGAAAGTTTGCTAATAATAATAGCTTAATCATCTATTATTTGAAGACTTGAAGAAAATAATAAAGGACCACACATTTTGGTAATAAAATGACCACATATATAGCTCAACAACCTTTGCCTAGAAATTCAATCCATCACTAGTTGTAAATTGTAATCAAGGAACGCATTTTTCTTCAAAAGATAAAATATAACTATACACTAAAAATCCTGTCAAATAAACTATATAAACACTAAAAAAAATATACTGTATCAGTTTTGACATACTTACGTCGTCTACCAATTTATATACGTCTAATATTAATGTAAATCTCTAAATTATTTAGTAACTTTTTTAAAATCATGTGTATTTTTCAAAAAAAAAAAAATAAAAAAAAAATTTGTATATGCATATTAAGTAGTACTAGTAGCTAGGTTTCTATACTAGTGCAAGAAGGAATCTAAAGCAGGCGTTAGCAAGTTGGAAATTTGAGTTTTCCAAAAACTCAAGTTGCTTTAATAAAGGAAAAGCTGAAGAAAATATAATCGATCGGTGCAACTTGCATTGCTAATCCTTTTCTCTTACTCTAAACATTTTTATAATTCAATTTGATGATTTATGAACTGCAACTTGATTTGCAAGTGGACGTTCAAATTCAAGCAAGATTATCAGAATGACATAAATGCCACGTACATTATTGTTTTTATTCATTCTCTATATATCTATGTAACGTAAATACTTGTATTAGTTGTATATACATGTATTTGATACAAGCTATAATTAATAATAATCCACTTTTGATAATTATTATTATTATGATATAGATTATCAAAGAGTATTATTTACTAGCTACATTGCTAAGTTAGATGAATGTTTCCTAGTACTCCTTTGATATCTTTTTTGGCCCTCGAGTTAAAATCGATTTTGTAGTCGTACGTTGTTTAATTTATATTTTGGGAGTGAAATTAAAATCTGGGGTTGAGTTCAGTATATTAGGATTTTTTATTTAAATTTTCATGTATACCTTCTTAATTTTCTCTCAATAAAAAATTCTTTTAATTTAGTTTGTGAGACATAGATTATAGACTACATTTTTTTCATTTGCCAAATTTTTTTGTATTGTTTGTTTAAGAGTGTTTCAGTTAATAGTTAGGAGAATATGAAAGATAAAATTAGGTAGACATTTAATTTATAGACTGATTATAGCCTTTTATTGTAATAGTCTAACCATAAATCATACTTGTATTATTGAATTCAGTTGACATGCATATTGATAATACTCGATGGAAATTATAAATACAAAGTGTATATTTATGGTAACTTGATATTTAAACTAGATTTCAACAAAAATAAATAAAATTTTGTCTCTCCTTTCTCTCTCCAAAACCCTATCCTCCATTGTTGAATTTTGAAGGGGCTTCCATCGATTTTAATAGGTGGAAAGCCCCAATCCTTGTTTCTTTATTGTTTTTTTTAGGTTTATAATCATGCTTCCTCCTTTTGGGAGGAACTTTTCTCCCTCGAAAGAATGGGTTTCCGATCTCCTTCGAAAGACAAGGGTTTTTCGACCTCCTTCGAAAGACAAGGTTTATCTCCTCTTTTCGAGGGAGAAATTTCTTAGTTTTGAATCTATGGTAGCAGATATAATGGATTGTCGTGAAATTATTTCGTTGGTGAAAAAGTTATCGAATACGAACAGATGAATCAGAAGGAAAGCATCCTCACGGCTACAAAGGATCGTTAGATTGTCTCTCCAACAAGGCTGTAATTTTCAGCGATATAAGCGGGAGATGCTCCGCAGTGCAAGATTTACTCGACGATCATAGTTTTTATGAAGGAAAATTCTATTTGATTCAATATCTTATGTATTTGTTAACGTCGAATCTCTATTGTAGATGTCGTATGACTTTTAATTAATGAAATATTTTTGCTATTAAAAATAAATAAATAAATAAAACAATAAGGAAAAAAAAACACTCTCATCATTTAAGCCTAATTTGAGAATGATTTCTTTTTTTTTAATTACAAATATGATACATTGAGACTAATTAATTATGAATTTTACAATTTTAAATACGATATAAATATTTCAAATATTATCATAAATTCATTTAATTTTCTTTTTGCTACTAACACATAGTGGAATATATTTGATTATATACACTAAGGGTCTGTTCTCTTCAGCTTATTTTCAGTTCAGTTTATTTCAGCTCTAATAAGTTCAGTTCATTTCTTATCTTAATTTTTTTTTCTCATAAAATATTCACTTCAGTTCAGTTCAGCTCCAATAAGTTCAGTTCAATTCAGTTCAGCTCAGTTAATCAGAACATGCCCTAATAATTGTTGTAACCTTTTAATATATATAATTACCAACATGATAATATAGTAGTTGTAGTTTTATAATCTTGTTCATGCAACTATGCAAATAAACGTACCATATATATGAATAATAAGTCAGAGTAAAAACTTGATGATCATACTACCTTCTTTTATATAATAAAAATATACAGTACAAAGTACAATAATAATAATCATAAAGTAGAATATTGGCTATTTGGCCAATTGATGGATTATATGGATAAATAATTAGCAAAAGATGCCAAAAAATAATAATTAATTGCAATAAAATCTTTCTTACGGATAATTATCTGGTGGGGGGTATTTTAGGGCTGGAAAAGTAAGCATCCCACTTGTGAGACAAGGCAGACACGTTTAAAATAATTTTGTTACAAATTAAAAGCTTATAGTAGTAGTAATATGAGGTCATATCATATCAATTATATTTACAAGTATATTGGATTAGGACCTGTATTTGTATATCGTTGGTCAAACTTAAAGTGGTTAGACTGCAAAAAGAAGATGGATACTGTGGCCAGTAAGTATGGCTTTTATTAGTTTATAGTGAAGTGTCCATACGTTATTCCGTCCAAGTGTTAACCCCTTCTCGCACCAAGTGGACCTATTATTTTTGTACTCGTAAATATTTCTCCCGTTTTTATTATGATATAGGAGAACGTCAATACCTTTTATATACACCCAGTTTTGCACATAGGTAGATGCAATTAAAGATACTTCGTATTTTTTTAAAATATTATTTGTACTATATAAATTTTTAAGTGAACGTACAAGAATTTAGATAGTGGGAAAAATAAAGTTTGAAAAAATTGCAAAATTATGAATTTATCCATGTGATTGCAAGCATAAAGACAACATTAATTAACAAGAAATGTAATATTTTTTATTTCAATAGGTATGTAATGATATTTGTAAAAGTTTAATTTAAAATAGCTAGCTAGGTTGCGTTGTTTGGCCCATTAAGCACAATTTTCAGATACAATGAATTTTGAGCTTTGTGTCCTTTTTTTTTTTTTTTTTTTTTTTTGGAAACAAAGCTTTGTGCCCTAGTTTATAGATCAAAGTTTATTTTTTCATATCTATTACTCCGTATTATTGGTCATCTCTAAAATGAATTACATGTTCAACTATTATTGTTAATTAGTAAGTACTTGTCAATTTTTTTCCTCAAAAAAAAAAAAAAAAAAAAGTATTGTCAACTTTTTCAACAAATGTTTAAAGATATAATAAATGATAAAAGTATAAAAAGTAAGTAAAATGAATGAGACACTTTTGAAAGTTAGTGAAAATATAAATGATCACAAATGACAAGAACTTAAATTTATAAAATACAATTGTATAACAGTACTCGTATAAGATTAAACACCATGTGAATAGCATGGCATTAACAAGTTAATGCGTGTCATTAGAAAAGTAATTAAGTACATCATGCTACCCGAATCAATCCTACATCTATGAAATCTATGCAAATGAATTGATTAATTAGGTGGTATCTTCAATTCTCTTATTCGCCTTGTGATATTTATAATTTGTATCAAATAGTCTTATTTTGTTTACTACTCCATAATACATAAAGGTAAAAGGTACCGAGTAATATGTAAGTCCATCCCAATATGATCGCCCCATAATCCTAATCCTTCTCCTCCCATGCTACTGATGAAATCGATCACATGTTAGCTTGTTACTAGGGTGGTAGATGAAAGATATTACGGGATAAATCGAAAACAATATAGACTAAGTTAATACACATGTTCAGTCTTATAAAGATGCAATTATGTATGAGTAGAGTAATTTGAACATATTACTCCCTTTGTTAGGACTTGTTCTCTTCAGCTGAAACAAGTAGATATGGTCTGAATTTTTTAAGGTCTGATCTAGTCTTATCTGAATTTTTCTGATCTGGTCTGGTTTGATCTAATTTAATAATTTGACTAAACTTTGACCGCATTTTTATTACTAATCTATAAATAAAAACATTTATTAAAATGGATCTTGTTAGCTTCGTCTCATCATGAACTTTTTAAATATGTAATTTTAATAATTTTTTAACACACAATTAACGATATTTAGCGATAAGTAAATGATAATCAAAAGTTTTGATTTGGTCTGAACTGAATCTTTCTGACCTGGTCTGATCTGATCTGAATTTATTAATAAGTATCTAAAATAAGTTGAAGAGAACAAGTTCTTGTTCTCATTTTTCAAAATTTTATAAAGGTCAAATTTATACATAGGCTTGTCCAAAAAAAAAAAAAACATTTAATGAAGAATAGTGTCAAAATCAAACTGTGAGATCAAAATTTAAAGTTCCAACTTTATCAGATGTGGATCAAATTTTAAAGTTAAATTATGCTAAATAATCAGATCCTCACCAGTCCAAATATAAATTGAATGTTTTTTAATCGGGTCGGATTAGGTGCGGTTTTGACATCTCCACGTTGTCAAATGTTTAATTAACCATGCTCAAACTTTAAGCCAATAAATAAAAGATGATTCGCAAATGCAAAATACCCGCCAACTTGATGTTACAGTTCAAATTCAATAGTGTACATCTAAGCGATAAGTTATTGCTCATTCCAACTCTGATTATGCAAATTTTACATCTCAACGATTTTTGCCTCTTTTTCGTTCATCGGTAAACCCTAAACCCTACTATTTGAATTTCAATTATGATTATTTGGGCATTAAAGTTTTGAATTTTATAATTGGGAATTTGTTTTCTACTCTAATAATTTATGGGTTACACTCAGAATCTGTTGAAATTGTTGGGTATTGTGATTGGTTGTTATTGCGTTGCTCTGATGCTAAACTTCTTAGTTTATTACTACTAATTATTATATTTGCAATTATAGAACAATGAGAGATTATGTTGGTTATGGCTTAATTTGCAAATTTGGGAGGTGGGTTTATCAAATGTTATTGATTGGTCCTCATTCAAAGAGTGTTCTTTACGCCCCACTAGGCCACTATTCCTTACAAGGGAATGTTGCATGTAATTCATGGGGTAATTAATTAATTATAGCATATGATTCTTTAGGTGAACGTAATTGATGTTGTTGTATTGATTTACAATGGGAGAAAAAGGAGGTATGATGTTTTTTTAATTTTGTTTGCAATTCATGTGAGGGTTGTTTGAGGTACTTAATGAATATGAGATGGGGAAGTAGGTTTGGGAGTTGCATGTTGCTCGGACTGTAT
This sequence comes from Chenopodium quinoa, assembly GCF_001683475.1. NCBI lineage: Eukaryota > Viridiplantae > Streptophyta > Magnoliopsida > Caryophyllales > Amaranthaceae > Chenopodium > Chenopodium quinoa. The sequence goes on along the minus strand of NW_018743199.1, from coordinate 2,867,204 downwards.
GCTAAGTTGAATAATGAAAGTAATGTTGGACTGTGTGCTAAGTTGAAGCCTAGACATTGAAGTGGAAAAAAGCGCCTGAAGAGGTAGCAAATTTCTTGAGTTACCAAACTTTATGAATACTGTTTAGGGTTGTTGCTGCTAATCGCCCTCTTTGATTATAGAAGGAGCATTCAGACTGATAAAAAGTACTAAATTTCATGTCTATTACTCCGTATTCCAATGTTTGTGTAGTTCTTTACATCAAATGATTGTTTATATACAAAAAATTCATTCTTATTACATCCTCCGGTATGTATGACTTTGGATTTCATCTAGGAACAACTCTTGGTCTAGTGCATTTACAAAAAGTAAATAACAAATCTTTTTGGCTCTTGCTTAAGGGTAGAAAAGTTTTGCAAAGAGCAGTTCATTCCAAGTATCTTGTAGGCCTGGCAAACACCAATGCACACAATCAGCATAGCTCTTGGGGTTTGCTAACTGCTCTGGGGTTGGGGGGCTCCACTGCTGCTTGTAAATCTGTGTGTGCATATCCTTTCGATAACTTGAAAGCTGTGTAATGTTGAGAAATGATATGGGTACTCTTGTTCTGCTGAATTCTTCATCGATAATGTTCATTATGCTTTCATGGGAATTTAAAGCCCAGCTATAATCAGGATCATTTATTGGAGTTGTTTCGTTGTAACAGTTGCCGTCTGGTTCACCTCCCCAGTTTATACTCCTGATATTAGAAATCTAACATTAATACCCCAATTCCTTACCAAAAAAAGTTTCATCTGTAGGTATTTTGAATACATTCTTCCTGCTAGGCTTAGTTGGCTAGGGGGTAAGGTTCTTTATAAGGATTACCTATCATTGGTGGGATTCATGATGGTGGTCTTGTTGGGTTGATTGTTGGACACACATTTGGCTCGAAATTGCTTGCAGTGGGTTCTAGTAAATGATTACACATGTTCAAGAGGGGAAATCCAAATAGGCCAAGCATACATACCTTGTATGACTCGGAGACATGCCAGTGAAGAAAACTCTGGTCTTCTTTGGGTCCATTTTTCTCTCAGCCCATTCCAACATGCTCTGTATACCCACCCGGTAAGCATCCTCTGTTTCAAGAATTTCAAAATCCGTGAAAGACCCTTTCCTGAAGAAATGAGGAGTTGATCAAAAAAATGATTAAGGTAGAGAAAATAAGTGCTCAGTGGCTAAGAGTTAAGGACAGTACAAGATCTTCAACTTGAGGCTGGTCATCCACCAGATGTATGTGCCGAATACCACTACATCTGCTCCTTCCCAGAATTTCCCGTGCTTATCCATAGACCCTTTGCGTACAATCCTCTCTGTTACGTTGTCATTACCAACACCATCTCCGTTTGACTCAAGCAGTAAGGGAGCCCAGTAGAACTCAATGGTTGCATTGTAGTCCTGAAGAAAAAGGCGTTGTGTAACTTTCAGAAGCTCAACCTGTTTTTACATGATATTATATTATGCAAATTATGTATTTTTGTACCTTTAATTTGAAGACTGATAGTGAATCATAAGAGCTTTTCATGGACTTGCCATTTTCAGGTACCATGCCATGAAGAAGGCAGACCATGGATATAAACTGACCCCGGCTTAAGGAATCGCCAACAAATAGCATTCTCTTTCCCCGGATGGCCTCCAACATTAAGGTTGCATTAAATCTGGAAGCTTTCATTTAGTATGTGCAAATCAACACAAACTCGAAAACATAGCTTAAGTGTATGCACATTGATTTGACAACACCATTTCTCTGCTCTCTCAGGTGTGAAAAGATTTTTATCCAGGTATGTTTTCAAAATATAGTTGAACTTACTAAAAGATTACAATGTGCACAGGATTGATGTGAGACATATGTGTCATTAGAAGCACTGCACAATTTAATTCCTCATGTGTAACATCAACATACCTTATCTATTCTGCATTTGAGTTTGTGTAAACATGCAAATTTATACTTTATATATTTCTCTTTGTTTCAACAAATTCTCTGTATCATGTGTGATGATAAGCATCGTATTGTATTTCATTGCATTAGCTTCCTTTAAATCAAAGTATCATTTCATCAATAGAATGCTCCAGATATTTGACAATGTTCAGGACAAACAGAATCAACATTTTTGGCATTTTAAGGTGATAGAGATCTTACATTAGAACTATCATCTAGGAAGTCATTAGATAACAGACTTGACAGTTACTCACTTTGGTAAATCGCAGCCATGAGGTTGCCAGTGCCAGAACAGGTAGTCCTTGTCAGGGCGTCCATGTTCTTTGCATGTCAACTGTGGCAGAATGTAGGGGCACTCTGACTCCTCATACATAGACTGTTTCTCCTCGTTCCAAACCCACCTCCCACTGAATATATCACAATCTTCTGGTGTCTTCCCTACTGCAAATGGAAGGATCATCTCTTTCCTTTTCTCGCTCTTTTTATGCTTCAACTCAACTGCAATAAACAAAACAAAATCTATCACAAGTGCGGAAACAGGAAGAAAAAAAAATAGATGTATATATATATCAGTGTGTGGATCTAATGTTGCCTAGGACCATCATTATTATTTAATCATATACTCCGTTTCTGAGAAGAAAAAGGAGTGCTACAATCACCCCCCTTTGTAATATTCGGTTTCATTATGATTACCCTAGGTACTTTTAAACGAATTAAAGAAGGAAACAAAGACCATAGTATCATGTTTAGCTTTGAAACAATGTATTAGTGAGACATAGTGCTTAGCAGATCTTACAGAAATCCCCATAGGAAGATAATGATTTCAAGATCATCCATTTTAACATCTTTACTGATGAAGAATAAAGACCATGGTATTGTTCATATAAAACTAAAAACCTGACCAAAAACTCTAATAAGGACTATATTTTGTGATAAAAGGGACTACTAAGTACTAACCAAGAGAGGGAGGGGGGTCATTGAGTGCCGGAAATTGCTGTTGATGATGAAAAGGCGTGAAGGCCCAAGGGAAATCATAGCTGTACAGTATGGCCACAAAGCTGATGAAGGCAAGGAGGGTGAAGACCAATGGAGGTAGTCGGGTTTCTCTGACCATCAAATTCATCAGAAAAGAAGACGGGAGAACTTTTCTCTTCTGCCTTTTCTAAATGTGGTATTTTGGGTTTTGGAGGGAGAATCTAAAAGAGGGAAGTTGCATAGATATACAAGGTACGTAGTCCCCTTTCATTGATGGTTGATTGATTGCTTCAAAAAAATTGTTGTTTGACACATGTTTATCCTTTACTTATGGATGGCTAGGACAGTTCTTTGCATATCTTAAAAAAAATTATTTGTTTCTTTTTTCATATCCTGATTGCATTTCAGTAAAATATGATACGTATTACATTTTCTTTTCAAACTGCAATGAGGTTATGAAAATCGTGGTTCATATGATAACTAAAGCATCTTATTGGTAGATGACGATTAGAAAAACTTCAGATCACAATCTTAAAGAAATTAACAAATTTTGTACTGCTTGTAGTTGATTTGTATCAGTTTCAGAAAATATTTCCATGTTAGTTGATTAATCACACTTAGTTTTAACACAAAATGGACAGGTTACTAGCCATTGTCTCTGATAAGTTGTTGACTCCTTACTTTATTAGTTGGATATGTGACTTTGTTAATAAGAATCGAGTGAAGTAATACCAAAGCTACCAGTATATTTCATGTGCTGATGTGCATTTTTCATCTGAAATGATGCAGGACATTCTGAATGTCTGGTTATCAATTTTTGTTATTTTGCAGTGTCATTAGAATTTTAGTGCTTCCTTTGCATTTTTAAGTAGCGCCATGGCAGATTGATCTTCATACAGGTTAACTGCAATTTCATATTAAAACCTCTAGATCTGCGATAATGTAGCTCCCCATTTCTCCATTATGTAAAATTACAGTTTATCTGATATTTTTTTCTTCGTGCAAGAATTCTTGAGCTGTTATAGGTTATAGATTTATGCCCTGCAATCCTTCAAGTTTCTGAACTTTTAGTGAAAGCACAATTGCTACTTGATCAAAATTTTGTGACTTTTATGTTGATGTTTATTTTGCAATAGGTTGTTATAAGGATAGAATATTTTTCTTTTAAATAGTAATGACTAATGAGTATACAAATATGTACAAACTTCTTTCTTTTTTAACTAAATGAAAGATGTCAAATAATGGATTATATTAAGTTTAATTTTAGTATACTGAACCGCTATCTGCTGTATTATAACTACTCTGTGTTTTTCTGGATGATTCTTACATTTAAAGACGATTCAGTGAGATCTATCATAGAGCATGGAACATTAACCTGGAAATTTTTCCAGAAATTTCATTTCTGTATAATCTTCTGCATTACATGATTGTTCATGTACAAAGAATTAATCCCATTTGAATCACTTATATTACTTACAATCGTTTTCAACATAATTTGTACACAAAACTTCGTCATTCTTAATTCCTTGATTCATCTTCTTTCCAAAATTGTTGCCCTTGGCAAGTTAGGTATCAGGGTGCTTTCATCCATGAACAAACCTCAGATAGTAATCATAGAAGCTCTAGAATTGAACCAGTCTCTTGTGCTAAGGATAGAACAGTTTTGCAAATAGTAGTTCATTCCAAGTATCTTGTAATCCTGGCAGACACCAGTGCACACAATCTGCATAGCTCTTAGGGTCTGCTTTCTGCTCTGGAGTCAGAGGGTTCCACTGCTTTTTGTAAATTTGTGTGTGTGCATCCTTCCGGTAGCTGGATAGTTGTGTGATGTTGAGAAATGTTACAGGCGCCTTAGATTTGCTGAACTCTTCTCCAATTACTTTCATTATGCTTTTACGAGAATCTGAACCCCAGTATTCAGGATCCTCTATCAAAGTCGATTCATTATAACAGTTTCCACCTTCCTCACCTCCCCAATCTATGCTCCTGCAAAAAATGAACAAGAAATAATATCTTATTTCGAAAGCTACCAATCTGATATTTCGTTTCACAGGTAACCCATGTCTTCTTTAGGGGAGTTCGTATCTAAATTTACTTACTTTGCATGAGTAGGTGACATGCTAGTGAAGAAGACCCTCGTCTTCTTTGGGTCCATATTTCTCTCAACCCATTTCAACATGCTCTTCATTCCCAATCGATAAGCATCCTCAGTGGAGGGCTCTTCGATTTCCAGCACCTCGTCTTTGAAAGACCCTTTTCTGAAGGCAAATAAACAAGTTTAGTCAGTAAAAAAGATTGGACGACAGAAATATTGCTCTCAAACTGAGCCTGAACTCCCTAAACTGAGTTCGAGGACATTACAAGATCTTGAACTGAAGACCAGTCATCCACCAGAGGTATGTGTTAAACACCACAATATCAGCTCCTTTCCAGTGTTTCCCATGTGTATCTATAGATCCCTTGCGAACTATTCTGTCTTGTATTCTGTGTACAACAGCATCATCGGAGTTTGACTCAAGCAGGAAGGGCGCCCAGTAGAATTCAATGGTCGCATTGTAATCCTGAAGTTATAATGATATATAGAAAGCTGAAGCACATGTTAGGTTAATCTGGCATAGAATTAAAATGATGCAGATTGCAGTGCTCTCTGACCTTTAATCTGAAGACTGTCAACGAAGAGTTAGAGTTCTCCATCACTTTGCCTTCTTCAGGTACAAGTCTATGCAGAAGACAGATCATGGAAATGTACTGACCCCGGTTTAAGGAATCGCCAACAAACAGCATTCTCTTGCCCCGAAGAGTCTCCAGCATTAAGGTTGCATTGAATCTGCATGTTCATGCCTTTGTTTAGTATTCCTATATGCAAATCAATACTTGAACTGGAAATTAACAATGTATAATAACTACATTGGTGGTATGCATCACACTTAACAGCCTTCCCTTCACCCTCTTAAACAGTCCAAAAATGTTATTGTAATTAGGCCTTGTTTTCTTCATCTTATTTTTGCTGAATTGAAATTATTTTACTAAACTGAAATTATTATTGTGATCTTGTTCTTTTGTACCTACATATACCTCAAAGTCTCAAACTGCATAAAAATGCTTCAATTAGTGGATTATACATAGAATTATAGATACATGCATGATGCATCATGCAAGCAAATGCAATTTCCCCATTAACTTGCCAGAGGACACTATTCAGAAGTTCAATTATTTTCATATTATAATAACAGTTATCATGTGCTAATAATGCTTTCACTTTCAAAACATTCCTTACTTTACAGTATATAGGGTCTTCCCTAATTAAACTCTTGTTAATTATTGCACTAATCCCCTTCTAACAGCGTGTCGTGATGCTTACATTAGAGGATCAAACACTCAAACACCGCCATTTTGCACAACATTCTAATTCTTGAAATATCATGCTTTAACTCAATCTTGAATTAATAACCACGTTGATAGTTACATTAAAAGCGTAGTTATAACTTAATGCATGTAACAAACTACACAAGTAAATATAAGCCAAATTTAAATATAACTTAAGTGTACCTCAAAATGCATGTAACAAAAATGTCAACTACTCCATAATAAACTACACTTGTAACATTAATTGCATGCTGTATGTGTATTACACTATCACCTTTTGTCAGAGTTGTAAAGTAAATGTCAACTAACTTAATTGATTAAAACAAGACAAGACGACTTACTTAGGAAGATCACAACGGCGAGGCTGCCAACGCCAATTCTGATAGCCTCTGTCAGGACGACCATGTTCTTGACATGTCAACTGTGGTTGAATGTACGGACACTCCCATTCCTCGTACATTGGCTTATCCACCGTGTCTTTCACCCATTCGCCGTCGAATATATCACAATCCTCCGCCGTCTTCCCCACCGCGAACGGCAGTCTTTTCTTTCTCTTCCCCTTATTCTTCTTCTCCTTTCTCTCCACTGCCAAAAAAAAAAAAAAATTATTATTACAAGAAAAACAGAGGATGATGAGGGTCAATGAAAGAGAAGGGTGGAAGTCAAAGGAGAGAGAAAAAGAGAGGACTAACCAAAGCTGGGGTGAAGTTTGGAGTTGTGAAAGGAATTATCGAGTGTTTGCAAGTGTTGGTGATCATCAAAACTAGAGAAAGTGCAGGCGAAATCTTGACCGTACAAAATGACAACGAAGATGATGAAAGCGAGAAGAGTGAAGATGAAGGGTGTTGATATTCGAGCTTTTCTCACCATTTGATTCATCGCCATTGATGATGTTAGAGGTGCCTTCATTTTTATTTTTTTTTTCTTTTTTTGGAATTTTGAGAGTTTTTTTTTTTTCAAAAAAAAAAAAAAAAATGTTTGGTGGGTTGGAACGTGGAGAAGGAGGGAGTTTGTTAGAATGAGGATTATATAGGATTTGGAAAAAGTGGAGAAAGAAATTAATTTGATTTTTATATTTTATTTAGGTAGATCATCATAAAATTTAGGAACTTCTTTCTTTAGATTTTGATTTTTTTAATTAAAGATATTTTTTATTATACCTGTAATTTATAAATCATAGTTTATTGTGGATATCAGTTAACTTAATTGATTAAGTTTAAGGGATAGTATTAAGAATTAAAATCGAACGGACAAATTTTTTCTATATCATTATTCTTGTAAGTTGTAATTCTCTCTACCCACAAAAAAAAAAAAAAAAATAAATAAATAAATAAATAAATAAAATAAAATAAAATAAAATATAAATAAATAAATAAAATAAAAATAAAAAATTATGTATTGGTCAATGTGTTGGCTAAGGGCCTGATCACATTTACTGAATTGAATTGAACTGACTGGAGCTTAATTGAAATGAACTGAGCTGAAATGAATATTTTATGAGAGAGGAAAATTAGTAGCTGAACTGAACTGGTTGAGAGGTTATCTATATAGCACGAAGTAGAGTTTAGCATTAATTAAATTAAATAATGTTAAGAGTGAAAACATTAGATGAGTATATAGTAATTACTCAATAATATAGGAATATGATTTTTTTAATTAAATAAAATTATATATATAACCTTAAAATTAACTAATCTAAAATTATTTGTAATTGTTTTACTCCATAATAATAAATTGTTGATTTACTCCCATATGAGCATATGTATTGTTGCGAAAATAGTTTAAATAACTACTTTAAAAAACTTATAGGTAACTTAAAAAAATGGATAACAAAATAAACTCACAAAGTCCTTTTATTTAGTGGAGGTACAATGAAAGTACTAGAGAGCAAGACATACACTATACAGGCTGCAATCAATCCATGCTCTAATATATACAGCAAAAAAGTTAAATTCCTTGAATCCTAAGATATATATCTTGTAAATCATTAGGTTGTGCACCTTACCTTAATAAATAAAGTTACTAAAATGATGTTCCTATATTGATACTATTGCTTGGCTTTTAAGGGAAGAATTTTATAAAAAATATAAGGCAAATTATATGATTATACTGTATAAATTATGTCCTCAATAATACTCTAGCTAAATAAAAAAAAAAAAAGAATTTAAATAATTGGGTAAGTACCTTAAAATTTTTGATAGCTTAGCTTTCATTTTAGTTTAAAATTAGGTGAAGTTTAAGTCTCTTTCGGTTAAGATTTCGACTTCTATCATTTGTATTTGTCTGGCTTTAATTCCTTTGTTTTTTTAATCAATTACATTTCTTGCTTAATTAATCTTAATTAACCTAGAAATATTGCTTGGAGCAGGTGATGAGCATCAATTACTACGGATAAGAACATAAAGACAAGGTTAATTAGTTTAGTTAAGAACATAAAGACAAGATAGGTAATTAGGTATGCATCAATACAAACTATATGCAAGTACTTTGTAAGGTCAGCATTTTTAGCCTTAATGCTATAACAAGCGAAGCAATTTGGATTCTCCCTCCAAGCAGCTAGCATAATTAAATTACTCGAATTACCCACAAAAGATCAATATGTTATCTTTAGGTGAGCCATGCACCCGAGTGTATATATTTTTAAAAAAAATATTATTATCATAAATTACCTACAAAAGATCAATATGTTATTCCAAAGATACACAGTACTTCTAATCAAAATACGTAGTAGTTATTTCCAATTTTCGTATGAAAATAAGTGTTGCGGAGCATTTAGTTTTAGTGTAAACCCCAGCTACTCATGTCTTGTTGAGCTAACCTTCAACTCTAAGCAACTACGACATGATTGTAGTTTGTAGATTAGTAATGTGAGCAAAGCTCATCAAAGGCAATAAAGACCTATAGTCTATAAATGATCTCATCATACAATGGTTGTCCCTTTTATTTCTAGACTATATACAAAAGACAATGGGAAAAAAGCGTTCAATGATTGCTGAAAATGTATTCTAGCCACTTCTTGTAAAAGCCAACCAACAAATATTGAGATTTGATTTTGTCAACAATCTAGTTAGCCTTTCATTGTAGCTTATAAGGAAATTTCTAACTGAAAAACATGTATGCCCTTTGCGAAGAAATTGTCTAGTTCAAATACTGCACATCTTTTATAACATTGTGTGTTCTTCTCAACTGAATAAATTTTCGGCACAAAATAAGTTTTTCAGTAAATATAAGTCGAATTAGTAAAAATAGGTAAGAATAACAAAGCCCAACTACAATTGGTCAAGTATTCAGCCAATTGATTGGGCAAATTGGCTACTTTTCGAGCCATACTTAATTATAGAACTTTAGATTACAGTAAAATTGATCCAAGTATAAAATTTATGCTGAAGCCATCAACAATTTTCACAGAGACGAATTGAGGGCGGGAAAAAAAAAAATCAGATGATTATTATTTTTAAGGATAAATTGTGTTTCAAGACAAAATTGATCAGTGAATAAGCTACATAATAGAAACAAATTGCATTCGATCAAAACACTTGATATTGTACAATTGAATTGGATTATGTAAGGAAGACAAATTTGTTACCTGCTCTACAACAAGATAGTGACTATCAACAGTATGTATCATTGTCTTTGACAAAATTATATTCCTCACTTGATAAGTTCATCTTGTACAAATGGAACTTGCTGTAATTAAAAATGTGCAATCTTCAACCATTCATCTAGAAGGTGACAATCCCATTCGCCAGACAGCACTTGAGAGGAGATGTGAGCTCAGAAGTTAACCGAAGAATAAGAACTTCTGTGATGATAAGTAGGCCCTCTAAACCTTTGCGCCAAGGACATGAAAAAACTCTGCGACATAGGTGAACATAGTAACAAGATGTGAGAAATTGACAGTTAACAACAGCTAACAAAATCCAAGAATAAATCCCATACAGATGGGGTCTGAGGTCTAGAGTCTCAAGATGTATACAGCCTTACATCTAGATAGTTAAAAGTTATCAGGAAAGGGGGGAGGGAGCACCCGAGCACCAGCTAGGACATTGGAATGTGTTAAGAACTGGCAGGACAGTCAAGGTCATGCTCGCAAAAACAAATCTAGCCCAAAATAAAATTTTACTCGACTCAAAGCAAGTTCAAAATGGTTTTCACAATTCACTTGTCACAGAGAACAGATGGAAAGCAGATATTACAATATTATTAGGAGGATGCTTACCTTTATGTTATGTGGTAAGCTGATCCAAAAATCTAAGTTAGGGATTACCTGGAAAAAAAAAAGAAAAGAAAAGAAAAGGAATCGAAATAAGCCAGAGAGATAACGGAGCAGAATCAGGGAGCAGCAATAAAAACTTCAACACAGATGTCAAATTTGGAACACATGTATAGAAAATCATCACCAAAATTGTAGAATGCCATAACCAAACTAAGAAACAAGTTCAAGTAGCAGACATACATCTAAGCCACGAATACCAAGGGAGAAATATCGATAGGCTCCGCCAATGAGCAGGTAGGCTCCAACACTGCATAACAATCTGAGACCAAAATCAAAACACGACAAGTCAAACAAGGAAATCTATAGAAGTAAAAGTATGCTTATATATGATTCCGAAGAGCCTCTGAAGCAGATACACAGTCTCCCTACTTACATTGTCAAAAGGAAACTAAACCATCCCCATCCGCTAGCATGAACTGCAATTTTGGGACAGCCTGAGGGATGTCTTAACTCAGTTGCCTGTCAAAAAGACGTAATAATAAACCATAGCATTATACATCTGACGCCGTAAACGTCTAACATCTATGAAAGATAAAATTGGGAAATACAAAGTATCATCGACCTATAAAGTGCACTAATCTCACATACAACTCTTCCATGATATATTAAACTGTTCCTCCATAGTGGTCCACACACTAAGTGTAAAGCTATCCAGTGTAGAGATTTACATCAAGAGCATCCAACATTCAATAACAAAACTAAAGCATGTATGCAACGGGAGAAGTATACTGATGTAGGGAGAAGAGATTTAAACATCTTATATACATCCCAATACACATAATTTTTCTCGCAGATCATCATTATAAAACATAATTTAACATACAATGTTGCAGAATAAGAAATTATTGTAACATGTGTACTCACATAATGGCAGGGACCTAATTTTTTAAACGTCTCTGGCTCCTGCAAACAAGGAAGACAGCATGCAAACTGACAGTCAAGTAACCATAATTAGTGATAATCAGATGCAGTAATAACCTAGTCACATAATCTTACCTTAACTCCCTTTGAATCGCAAATTACAGAAACTGAAAGTGAACAGTTAACTCCATCAGTAATGCTTGACATTGTAATAGTAACACCCTTGTCTGGAGACTTTCGATCTGGTGAACAACCAACATAGAACATTGTAAATAGTAGTGTCAAAGGCCTTTCAAGTTCTACAAGATTGGGTACTAGACTCTTTTACAGAATAATAAATGTGCAGAAGCAGTCATAACTGTGAAGAGTTTAATGCCTATCTCCCTAAGCTACATACGCCCGGAGAAACCAGTCTGTAAGGTTAATGAAGCCAAAAGTTTGTAAGAGACACTCCTTCCAGAATTGATTGTAACTATATGCCAGTGTAATTTGAACTAATGATGTGAGCATGTGGCAACTAAATTTGGATGAATGGAACTATTGAAAAATAAGTCACCACTCACCACTATTAGTCTATTACGACTTGGGACTCGTGATGTATTTGGTTAAATTTTCGTACTCCACATTATCAAAACTTTAAATAAGTCATGCTATATACGAAGTATGAGAAAAGTTGTACTATCTTTGTTTCTAATAATTACACCATTTTGACTTGGTGATATTTACTTGTCTTACTTTGACCATATGTTTCTACTAATATAAGAAAGCAAATATTATACTAATGTAAAATATTATTGGATAGTCTTAATGTATACTTTTGATATATCATTTTTTTATACTTTCGATAGAGTCAAAATGGTGCAACTATTTGGAATGGAGGAAGTATAAAAAACTTCAAAATCGTGGGAGGACCATGGCCACCTTTTCCCAAAAGTTAGCTTTGCCCCAGCCAGCAAAAGCACTAAGATGAAGAAAATATGATCCTGACAAACTTATTTCCGGAAATGAGAAAGCAGGTTGACAAGATAATCTTTTACCTGTAAGATTGATGTCAAAGTTCATTTCACGACCAATAGTTGTGCACGCGAGATATCCTACAAAGACATGGATTGGTTCAAAAAAAAAAATACGACAAGTTATTGTAAAACTGTAGTTGCAAAGATATAATATATGACAAACTATTGTACACAGAGCATGATGTTGCAACGATTTAATCATTACCAATGAGAATCCTAACAGCTTAAAATACAACATTACATGAAACTAAAATTACAAATTTTGTACATGATCACATTCGGAATATAATAAAATGGCATTTTCTTTGTTTGATTGGATGATGTCTGATGGCTATGGAGCCAATATATGGTGTTCTGTACTATTTGAATGATCCTCATCTAACAATCAGACAACAGACAGTTAACCATGCAATTTTTACAGTTGCATGGCAGCATCTGGCACAGGCCACTACTATCCACTACTAACGTTGTTTGGGTTACCAATACTACCACTTTTCACATGAAGGAAAATAAGAGCCATGAATCTAGCCAGTACATGTACAATAAAACGAGGAACATCAGCAAGGAAGATAAAAAAAAAAAAGTGGAGTCAAAAGCCAGAGGGATGGGGTAGTTGAAGAACGTGGAACAGGAAACACCGTCATAAAAACAGTGGATTGTGTGAAGATACTGTAGCAGAAGGAAGCAAACATAGTTATTTAGTGGCTGTAACTGAATAACACAGAATACGGAAGAGGATCCAAAAAAACAAGAATATATATGCAGCAAAAGATAGTTCGACACTAATACAGTACTGCTACACTTACAGTTTATCAATACATCACTTTTATGGTCTGGCTTGCTGTGAACACAATGAGGACCTTATATTGACCAGAGGCAATTGTCACACAACAATATACAGAGTTCAGAAATGATTAACAAAAGGATATTTATATTGTCCCATAGATTCACAAATTTGTGACTATACACTACTGTAGCTGGTGAACTAAGGCCAAAGAAGACATTGGAAAAGATCGTTGCAATTTTTTGTATAGCCAGGTTTTAAAGGCTAAAGAAGAATACGACATTATTATTTGCAGGTTTGACAAGTAAGAACAGAACCCTCAGTTACCAATCATCCCCACACCTTGGGATAGAGAAGAAAGTATTTATATTAGGCAAAAGATAAAGGAACTCCGCAAAAGATATTTCACCTCCAGTGTTTTTAGCCACAAGGGCACTGCAACCCATTCCGCAACGTGAAGGCCCCCCACAGTCCTACCAAATGAATGAAACTTGAAATTAGACTGAGAAATAATAGAAGAATATTTACACATACAGCAGAAGAACAGTCTCAAATACATTGAGGTCTGCAAATATGTATCGTGGAAAATTTAAAGGGGGGAAGGGGGGTCCCTGCTGTTTATTCTTAGAATTTCAACTTCCACAATTTATATTACATTATTGAATGCAAAATTGCCACCTTTATAAGAATGGCAAAACAGAAAGTGAAAACATATTAAAAAGGCATTTTATAAATAGAAGCTTAGATAGGTCTATGTCAATTTAAACATGGTTATTGGCTTATAACCCTACACATCCTTTTTTTTTTCTTCTTTTTTTTTTTTTTTTTTTAATTTTTATTTTTATAATGGTTCACAAGGAGCAAGAAAAATCCGAACTCCCAAGCTTATTATAGACCTTGGGTGAGGAATAGTCCCAAGGAAGAGAGGCAGTCAGCCTAACAAGCAGGATGCTCCCTTGGGGGAGTTTGGTAAGAATCACACTCCTTTCATCAACTGAGGAACAAAGAAGTATATGCTTCAAGCGCCCCAGGATCCTTGACTGACAAGTAACAAGTATTGCATATTTGCAAGCCAGTATAGATATTCAAAATAAGGAACATAAATTGAAAAACTGAAATGTACAAAATGGAAAACCTACCCAACAATCAACACATCTAGGAGGATCGTGATTGAAGATCATTCCGTCACAAAGCTACAGAAAAAACACATGGAAAAAGAAACCTCAGCAAAAAAAATACAATCCTATCAGATAAGTAACTGAAATAGCCAAATAGAAATATATTCTAAATCCTAGTCTTATCCCATATATAAGATATAATTCAGTAGTAAGGAGTCAACGCTAGTGAAGTCACTGCTTGAAGTTAGAATTACAGTTCATCAATTAAAGGGAAATGCAATCAGCATTCAGGCATCCATCCACTTCAAAAAATATACCAAAGGTAATAACACCACTGTATTTGAAAGAGTGTAACCTGGTTAAGCCAACCTGAAACCAGATAATAGTATCATTTGCAGCTACTTTGTAAAACCTGAAAACAAATTGAACAAAAAATTTGTCAAAGACACACTTGATTGATTCAAAGCATAATAGTCGAACACTTGATTACTCGATGCGAAACATGTGCATTAGTGTACCTATTGAAGTCCACATGTTAATGGAAAAGCGCTTATAGGATACAGTAGTTTTGTCAGGAAGCACAAACACAATTGCATAATTGCAAGAATAGTATTGATGCAGCCCATCATGAGTAATTTATTCTACATAGCAACCTCATAATCCGCCCACCATTACGAGAACACAATGCTATGGCAGCTAAGTTTCTTAATTGTATTTTTAATTTTCTTTCAGTTTCTATATTGTTTTATTGGCTCTGTTCTTTTTTTCTTTTTGCTTTGTTTTCTTTGTGGATCTTCCCTTCTCTTTCATCAAAACAAAACAAAACAAAACAAATTATTGCACCCTCACAATTGCACTTTAACAAAATCATTGTACCAAACCCAAAAAAACCTTAAATATGCAAACTTTAATGCTGCCTTTAAAAGTGGCAAATGAAGCCCAACTCCACAATCAAGGGACCACAAATGAAGCCCTTTGGCATTGTTCTATACTTCTATTCACCTTAGTTTGACATATTTGATTTTTCAAGAAAGATAAGTTCAAATAAGGGTTTATAAGTTCTGATAAGATATGTTCAAATAAGGGTTGATAAGTTCTAATAAGATACTATGTATGTTCTGGAAATATGATTAGATATAATATAGGAAAATAAGATTAGATAAAATAAGTACAAGAAAAATAAGTATTGATAAGTGTTAATAAGGGCTAACTAATTCAACTTACAACAAAAGTAAGTTCTAATAAGGAAAATTTGCGAGAAACAACCTTTTAAGTTTAACATTTTGCGAGAAACTACCTTTTAAATTATTTTTTGTCGGAAACTACCAATTATAATTTTTTTTTTGTGAAAGACTACCACTCAATATTTTCCGGCCATTGACTATCTATTCCGACGTTGACTTGCACGTGCAAGTCACGTGACTAATAAAATCCCTTTTTTCCCAATTCTATTAATGAATTTGCCCCCTTTTGTCAGTGGTCACCCTTCATCAGATGTCCCCCACCCCCCACTCGCAACCCCTCTCTCCATTAAGAAACTGCAAAGTATTAATCAAATCTTCCAGGTTAAAGCATTGAAGGCATTGCATGGATTTTAATAATCATCCAGAGAGGTAAATATATACTCTTTTTCTTTGAATGATTTAATTTACAAAAAAAAAATACCAATTTCCCTTTAAATTCACTCGTTCTCTCTCTGTCATGGTGAAGAATAAAAAAAGAGCATCAACAATTAGTAATCTAATCAAGGGGACCAATTGGACTATTATATACAAAAAAACCATGTAATAACAAACATCTTGAACCACCCGCTAATTTTGTATAATTGGGTTAGGGTTATAGTTGAATACTTTAATTTGTATTGAAAAATGGATTAATTATAACTAATTAAAAAACTAAGTATGTTATTGTACTATAGTCATTACTTTTAGCTTTACCTTAATTTATGGTTGAACTTTATATTAAAGGTATTGAAAATTGCTTGTGCAACCTGTTGATTTTTTTAATTGGAAAAGGCATGTTTAATTGGTTGATTGAAATTGAAAATGGTTTATATTTTTGTATTAATTTGTAGGATAAACATTGACTTTCTAGTGTATAAAATGGTGGAGGAGGCCATTAATATTAATTTGAACTCTGACAGTGGTGATAGTGATGTTTACTTAAGTGAGGGTGATTTTGAAGATGACAGTGATGATGATCTATTTGCTTTAAATGTAGATCATGACATTAGTGAGAGGGTAACTAGGAGCTTAGGAGGGCTTAATGTTGGAGGAAATGTTGATGACATAGGAGATATAAGAGAAAATCATGAGGAAGAGTGCAATGAAATTCATTTGAATAGTGATGAAGATTTGAATGACAGTGATGCAGAATTAATTAGTATGGATGGATCTGATGATGAAGAAAGTGATAAATACCCTATATTCAATCCAGAGGTAGACTTTAAGCAAAACATCAAGCTTGTTGTAGGTTTGAAATTCCCTTCAAACAAGGTATTTAGGAAGGCTTTAAGGCACCATGCCATTGAGAATGGCTATGATTATTACTTCCTCTGTAATGGGAGTAGGAGAGTGACTGCATATTGTGCTAAAAGGTGCGAATGTCCATGGAAGAAAGCTAGGATTCTAAAGTGTCATTGCAACCAAAGAAGAAAGTGTAGGTTTAGGGTGCACTGTAAGAAACTGAAGGACGAGGAAACTTTTCAGCTGAAGTCTCTTAGCTTAGATCATGTGTGTGGACATCAACATAATAACTCTAAGGTAACTTCTCAATATTTAGCTGAGAGATATTTAGAAGACTGGAGAGATGATCCAACAACCAAGCTTAGTACTTTTATGAAGAGAGTAAGAAGGGAGGTACAATCAGAAGTAGGATATTATAAGTGCTATTATGCTAGGCAAAGGGCATTAAGAATGATTCATGGTGATGCGGCATTGGAGTACCAAAGGGTTTGGGATTATGCAGAGACAATCAGAAAGTATAACCTCGGTAGTACAGCAGTAGTAAAGGTAGATGGCATTGAGAATCCTCCACCATATTTTCAGAGAATGTACATATGTCTCCAAGCATGTAAGGAAGGCTTCATGGCAGGGAGTAGACCAATTTTAGGAGTGGATGGGTGCCATCTAAGGGGGCCATATCCTGGTATATTACTCACTGCAGTAGGAAAAGATGGCAATAATAACATCTTTCCAGTTGCTTGGCTGTGGTGGAGACAGAGAATTCAGAGACATGGGTATGGTTCTTAGAGCTTTTGGTGAAAGATATTGGATCTGTGGCACACGCAGTAACCTGGTTCCATGAGAAGGAGGTTGATGTAACTTTCATGAGTGACGGGCAAAAAGTAAATATCTTAACTTAACCTTTAATGCTTTACTTTCAAACACAAATTGTTGTATTATAATAAATTGTCTTGTTCATATTTTTGTTGAAGGGCTTGATGGATGCATTTAGGATAGTGGTTCCCAATGCAGAAACCAGGTTTTGTTGCAGACACATATGGGCTAATTTCAAGAAGCAATTTCCCGGTGAAGTATATAGAGAAAGCTTTTGGAAGGCTGCTAGGGCTTCAACTAAGGTAACATTTTTTTTTCTTTTTTATTTTAGGAAAAGGTAACTTTATTCTATTACTTTTGTCCTACTAAGAAGTACAAAATTAAATGTTGATGCAATTGTTAATTGAATGTTATTTTTTTCTCAGCATCATTTTGAACAATTCATGCAAGAGATTAGGAAACTGAATGAAGATGCATATAAATACCTTATTGATATCCCTGTGTGTCATTGGTCAAGACATGGGTTCAGCACAAGATCTAAATCTGGTATGCTTTTGAATAATTGTTGTGAAAGTTTTAACAATGTCCTTAAAGAGGCAAGAGCTAAGCCTATTTTGTCCCTAATGGAGTGGATTAGGAGGTATGTAATGAAAAGGTCTTGTGCTAAAAGAGAAGGGTTGAAAGACTTTGACGGGCTAATAATGCCCTCTGTAGTGAAAATGATCAACAATGGCATGGAAAAAGTAGGAAGTATGAGAATTACTCAAGCTGACTTGCATGAGTTTGAGGTTGATCAGGATGGTGATACATTTGTGGTGAATTTAGAGCAAATGACGTGTGGATGCTTCATATGGAATCTCATGGGGATACCTTGTTGGCATGCTTTGGCTTGCATAGCTAAAAGAAGGCTTAATTATGAGGACTTTGTGCATCAGGCCTATCATGTATCCACTTATGCAGCAACATATGCGCCTCACTTCTATGCTATGCCTGGCCAAAACCAGTGGGAGAGTGTACATTTGCCTCAACCTTTGCCACCCCCACACAGAAACATGCCTGGTAGGCCATCAAAAAAAAAAGAGAGTAAAAGAGCCTGGTGAGAACAAAGAAAAACAATTGGTGAAAAGGGCCAAGAAACAGAATAGATGTAGCAATTGTGGAGGGCTAGGACATAACAAGACAAAATGCAGGTTGCCACCGACCGAAGCTCCTATAAACAAGGGTCGGAGGCCAAAATCAGATATTTCAACAAGTCACACAAGGCCTGCTGCTAAAAAAAAAGGGAAGACAAGGTCTGCTGCATCTAATTCTCAACAACCTCTGGCGTCCAATTTTCATCAGCCTACAAGATCAACTTCACAGCATACCCAGTTGCAGCATCAACAAAATCCCTCACAAGCTAATTCCTCTCAACCATCTTGCATTTCCCAAGCCATTCCAGACATCAATAGCCAAGTTTAGATTATTAGTCATGTGTTGAATTTTGTGGTTTTGAATAAACTATTCAAGGAACCAACACTATGTTTCTTGGTAGAATTTATTTTGATGAAACAAGTTATGTATTTTAGATATTTTGGTATTTCTTACAGAGCATATTCTCATTTGTTGCATTTTATAGCATAAACATAAACTTAACTTATATATTTAGGAACACCATCCAAAATCATAGCATAAACATAAACTTAACTTATATATTTATCCCAAATAATTGATAGATACGAAGTATTACATACCAATTCATCACAGCACATGGTAATTGTTTTCCTACCAACTACAATAGCTAAGCTAAGATAGCATCACACTAAGCTATGATATTAATAACAGTAGCACTAATAACAACGAATATAACAACACTAACAAAAAACCATTCCAAGTTCAGATTGTTTTGTCCATTTATCTTGGCACCAATTTCTTATTTAGAATCTTCAACCTGAGCATTTTCTTCAAAATTGTACAATTGTTTCCTCACCAAACCATCATCAAAATTGCATAATTTACATGATAAAAATCTTCTACATGGTGTCCTATTCGCAACGGGAATTCCACATCCGCATCTAATTTTGTTCCCATGAGACATGATAGCTGAATATTTGGTAAAAAACTGTAAAATTTCAGAATTTGGGGGGAAAAAAACCCGATCTACTTGAATTGAATCGGTTGGGGAAAATAAAATTGGGGGAATTGGAGCTTGGGGTATCCTCGCATACGAAGGTTGCTTAGTGGAGTGAGAGGAGAGAAGCAGCAAGTGGGGGTGGGGGAAAATAAAATTGGGGGAATTGGAGCTGATGAAGGGTGACAAAAGGAAGGGAATTTGTTAATAAAATTGGGGAAAATAGGGATTTTATTAGTCACGTGACTTGCACGTGCAAGTCAACGCCGGAATAGATAGTCAATGGCCGGAAAATATTGAGTGGTAGTCTTTCACAAAATAAAAATTATAATTGGTAGTTTCCGACAAAAAATAATTTAAAAGGTAGTTTCTCGCAAAATGTTAAACTTAAAAGGTTGTTTCTCGCAAATTGTCCTTCTAATAAAGCCTAATAAGTTCAAGTAAATTCAAATAATTGAAAATCAAATCATTAGAATGCACCCTTCCTTTGTGGATGAAGCCTAAAATATGCTCCTTGTCTTCTTGGTGTGTTTCAACTAGTTGCACATATAGCATTCTTCTACATGTTTTGACGATCCTTAAAAGATTGCATGGTCTTTCACACTAGAGAAGTAGAGAGTCCCCTACATTGTAGCTCATGTGCTTTGTTTTCATTGCACTACTTTTCATTATGCTTGATGATTATTGAATGACATTTTTATTGCATAGACTAAGTAGTTAAAATGAAACTAACCACCCGATTCACCTCATCATTCATCTGCACCTCCATGCCTTAACTGAAAAACCTATGACCTTACTCCTACACAAACACCACTCAGACAAACAATCCAGCAAAAAAGCATTGATAAATATCAAGTCCAACATGTAAACAATTGTTTAGCTGATCCCACGAATCGGAAAAACGAATTAATGCATGAAAGTAGTAATATTGGACAAATATACAAATCTAAGTAGAAAATTGCGTTCCCTACCCATAATTGTACAGGCAAATCAAGTAACCGCGATACTAACCTAGCCTTTAAACATTCCATCTGATCAATTGACTGAATACCAACCTAATTTCCAAATCCAAACATATCCCAAACACAAAACCAAACAAAACCCAAATAAATTCAATTTAAATCATAAAAGCTGACAATCAAACGAAACCCCAAATACCAAATGTAGCTAAATGGTGCAAGTTCATCATCAATCAACATTAACAAAAACCCAGAATCAAAAACCAACAAATGCTCAAATAAATCAATCAAAAAAACTCACCCATCTTCGCTGAGAACACCATGTGGGAAATTCTTAACAGGAGAAGTTAAGCTGTAGCTATACAATTTGTTGCGCTCGCGAGTGCCATATTCGCAGGTACCAGCAAAGACTGAGTTGAGGTTGACTTGGAACAAAATCGCAACAAGAAAGAGAATTAGCTTTGAAGAATAATGGGAACCCATGATCATGGAGATTATTGGGATTGTAATTACAAATTCCAGACAAAAAATTTCATGGTTTTGAGAGGGTTTCTATGTGATTAAGGTGTTCAATTAGTTATTGCCTCTTAAATCTGGAAATTGTTGGTCTTCCTTTCTCTTCGTTTTCTCGGAATCGATCAAGGCAGGACCTTTTGGAATTGAACTTGGGGTGTTCAAGCCTTCAAGGTAATGTTTTTATGGGACAATCTTGATATACACAATTGTGCTACTGCCTAATGACCTTGGTTGAGGGTACAATTCATTTCATTTAGGGCGTTCGGAATAAAATGTATGGATAAAAGGGTGGTATAAGGTTAAGAATTTAGCGAGTGAAAAGGAGGATGAAGTAACGATTTACTTGTGTTTGATAATGATGGGGATATACTGTGAATGTATATATTGACTTGGGAGGTTTAGCCATTTACGTGGTGTGGCTGATTTGAGCAAGGACGAGAAGGAAAGCTTGGTGTGTATGTTTGGGGTCTTGGTGGTACGCTGAAATTTAAAACTTTTGTATACAAGCTGACATCCTTGTAAAAGACGAATGACAATAAAATTGGAGCTTTTTAAGTTTCGCCTTGCATCTAGCTAGCTCGATAGTTGTAGTGGAATCAATAAATCATGTGTTATTTATGACGCGAGAGGTATGGAAAAGCAACCAATATATGAGATTGATTAATGAGGACATGAGGTTTTCTCTTTGTCTTCCATGCCAAAAATGTTGTGGTTTGCAAGTAAGATGAAATAGGAAGGGGTTAAGAATATTATATTTTTTTGGCATGGTCCATTTGGTTTTGTAAGAACAAATTTAATCATAAAAATGTTTTATCAAACATGGTGGCATGGTGCTAATAACTAAATTATGCTAGTATGGTAAACAAAGAAAACAAAGTGTTAAACAAACATTGTAATTTCGAGCTTCTCTTTAGCTTCAATGTTGGTCTCTAATGCAAGTAAATTAAGTCAAGATACATTGATGCACAATGCAATCTTAGCCTCAATATAAGGATGTGTACAATGGTGAGCGATGCTAAAGGATGCTTACTGTAGGCTTCTATTAGGTGTCACAATTTTTTAAATTTTCTCTTTGATGAACTATAAAATTTTTCAATTATTTTTATAATTATAAAATATTAACATAAAATTAACAGGTGAGTACAATTTAGAATTTTCCAATTTGTTCAAAAATTAATCAAATAAAATAAACTTATATTTACTGAATTTAACCCCCAAAAAAAAAAAAAAAAAAAAAAAAAAAGCAAATTAAAAAATGCAACTAAAAAAATTCCCCATAACTAAACCAAAACCCTCTACAGTCTTAATTCGTTGTTTGAGCAGCCGAACAACACAAACCGGAACACAAAGAAAGAATGGAGACGACGGCGGAAATCAACACAAACAAGGCGTTGACAAACACCCTTTTCTCTGACCTTAAACCGCCTCTCTCTGAACCGGTTATCGAAGCTCTTCATCAAGGTGGTTTTCACTACTGTACTCCGGTTCAAGCCGCCACTATCCCTTTACTTTGCACCTACAAAGATGTCGCCGTCGATGCCGCCACCGGTTCAGGAAAAACCCTTGCTTTTGTTGTCCCACTTGTTGAAATTCTTCGTCGGTCTAACCCTTCTCCTAAACCCCATCAAGTTTGTTTCTTTCTCCCTCTTTTTGGATTTTTGCAGTTTATATTCTGTAATCTTATATGGGTTTTTCTTTTTTTAGTGATTTATGTAGTGTAATTGCATTTTTGATTTAGTGGGGTTGGTTGTGAATGTTTGATTGGAATATGATAGTACTTCGTATTTGAGTTAGTAAGTAATTAAAATTTTGCTAATTGAAGATGTTTGCTTTAATGTTTGAGTAGTGATGATGGGGTGTGAATGATATGAATAGCAATTTGTTAATGCTAGTTGTTTATGTCCTCATACATTTCAATGTTCAAAGCAGTGTTTGATTGGATGATTTCTTTAATGTTTGAATTGGGATGATAGAATATGAATGAAATGAACATTTATATGAAGTAATTTGTTAATGCTTGTTATTTATGCACTCATACATTTGAACATATAAAGCAATTGGAGCTTCCTTGCAATGATTTTGAACTGGTGGGGTGGTCAGTGCAGAACTTATATGAGCTTCTAGCAGATGATGCATGTCAAGCAGCTTCTTTTGCCGGATCATAAGATTCATAACTCATAGGTTGAGTCTTGTTTTTTGTTGTTGTTGAGTCCCTTTAACTCATAACTTTGTGTTATTGTATAATTGTGGAGTAAGCCATTGTCGCCTATGTTTAATTGAAGGCTTGCTAATTTCTCTTAGTGTGACTACATTTGTTCAACCAATAGTTTGACTTTTACACTAATTATGGATTAACTTTGTCTTACTAGAATATAAAGACCAAATGTTATCGTGTCATATATTGTTGAATTAGTCTCAATCTAAATATCGCTTCTTTTTTTTTCCCCCTTCTTCTCTAATACATAATTGTATATGCGAAGTATTTATGTTCAAACTTGTGCTGGGGCAAGTGTGTTAGACTGTTAGTCAAATTGTTTCAAGTATTTGATATGAAGGAAGTGCATGTCACAAAATTTGTTATTTGGAATTGTCTTTTTTGCTTTTGCTTTCCCCCCCCCCCCTCCTTTTTCTTGTCAGATTCTTGTCTTAATTAATTACAAAAGGTAATGGGGAAATTAGACTATTAGCTATTTAAAGGTTTATTGAAAATGGGCAGCTACCACAGTTAAGGTTAAATTGGTCTGATTGTTTTTTGTTAGTGACTTCAGCAGGAAAATTTTTTGGTATTAAATTGTTAGCTTTATATTAAACTCTTTAATTTAGCTGTTAGCTGAAATGAATGATGGAATTAGGCCCTCACTTCCCTGTATTTGTGTATCAATATATGAAATAGGCTTACTCTAGTGCTTATCAATTACTGTCTTGCAGGTGTTAGGAATAATTATTTCTCCGATTAGGGAGTTGTCATCACAAATATATAATGTTGCCCTGCCTTTTATATCAACACTTTCAAATGTCAAGCCAATGCTTCTTGTTGGAGGAGGGGATATTAAAACAGATTTGAGAAAGATAGAGGAGGACGGGGCAAATGTATTGATTGGGACACCAGGAAGGTTGTTTGACATCATGGAACGTGTAGATGTCTTGGAATTTCGTGACCTTGAGGTATATTTTACGTGTGTTAATATGAACTTGTTCAGGCGTGTCTTGGACCACAGGACCATAGTTGAATTTCTTGATCGTCTTCTATTTTTTGGGGGTGGGGTGTGGGGTGGGGGAGGGTTCTGTATAGACTGCTATAGTGTGGGTTCTTGTAAGTGTTGCTTATCTGAGTACATTCCATAATTTATTGTCTTCGTGTACAGGTTTTGATTCTGGACGAGGCAGACAGGCTTTTGGATTTGGGTTTTCAAAAGGACATTAATAAAATAATATCGCGCTTACCAAAGATTCGTAGAACTGGTTTGTTTTCTGCCACTCAAACGGAGGCAGTTGAGGAGCTTTCTAAAGCTGGGTTAAGGAATCCTGTGAGGGTTGAAGTTCGTGCAACTGCAACAGCGAACATTTCAAAAATACCCTCGGGCCTTCATATTGAGGTATTTTGATTCATAGAGCTCAGCATGTCTTTATTAGATGTTTGAGACCTTTGCATGGATCATACTTTCACAGTTTCATGCTTGCCAAATTTTTCCTTTAGTCTTGTTTTGTCTGTGCTCTTGAGAGCTCATAATGTCCTGATCAGTGGTGGTTATCTATGCTTGATCATTGGTCTGATTAGATAGCTATGTCATAAAGTCCTAATCTTGCCTGGCTTGAGCTTCCATTTTCATAGTCTCTCGGGTCTGGATGATGAGTGTACTCATCTGTAGAAGTATTCAGCAGGGTAGCTCTTTTTTCTGCTTAGCTAAGAATTTGGAAGGTACTTGCAGAGTTGCCCCTAAAATACTAGTTTTTGATGAGAGCATTGCGCTCTTAGCATTGTTGATGGGTGGGGATAAGTGAGCTGTCATTGAAATTGGCCATCCGGAAACAATTTGCCTTCAGGCCCAGTGTATTATATATGCATGCACATATATACATGCAAATGCTGGTCATTGGTTTTCTGGCAACGTAGGAACATTGGACTTTACTCCTTTTAACACTATAGTTAACATGTATAATAATGCAAATGTGTCTTGATCCTGTGACCTAAATTCTTGAAATGCTAAAATGTGTGTTGTTTGATTGCTGTGAGTGTATGAGTTCATGCTCAAATCTCATTTAAACCTTGCTAATATAATTTTGATTTGCAAATTATTAGCCTTGTATGCTATGTCTATTGCTGTATTTTTCCCCAAACTCAAAACAAGTTATGTTTTTATTTTTGTGCTAACGTTGACCTGAACATACCCACTAGCTAAGAACGAATTATATTTATGATAATTGTATTCTTCTGACATTTTTCTTGGCATTGGTGATCTCTCTTTCCTGTTATGTAGTATCTGGAGTGTGAGGCAGACAGGAAGTCATCGGAGCTTGTCGACCTTCTTGTCAAATACAAATCCAAAAAGATTATAATGTGGGTCACAAGTGATTCTTTATACGTAGCATCTAATTGTTTGCATAAACTTCTTCAAATACAATATAAAATGGTTGATGTATTTTTGTCTATACTTGTGCAGCTTCTTTATGACTTGCGCTTGTGTTGATTACTGGGGAGTTGTGCTTCCACAACTTACTGTACTGAAAGGTCATTCAATAATTCCTATTCATGGGAAAATGAAACAGGTACGATTTAGATGATATGTTTGTAGTTGGATCATTATGCTTTTATAGTTTCATACTGATTGATATTCATATGGCCTTTAGAGTGCTAGAAAAAAAGCTTCAGAATCATTTACGGGTCTTTCAAGTGGTGTTCTTCTTTGTACTGATGTTGCTGCTCGTGGATTGGACATACCAGGCGTTGACTGTGTTTTGCAGGTAACATTATTATCGCATTAATGGATGTTACTACTATTATAAGTTGAACTTTCTTTCACTTTGCTGAAGTTTTTATGTTATGATTATATACTGAATTTTCTATTATTATGATGAAATCAAGTAATGATCCTATGATGCTTGCTGATGGAAGCAGTGATTGGAAATCAAGGCTAAATCAATTTTTAGTACAAAGACTTTATATCTTTAAATATATCTAAAAATTCCAATTATTTTGTTCTATGTTTGCAGTTTGATCCCCCACAAGATCCAAACGTATTTAATCATAGAGTTGGACGAACTGCTCGCATGGGGAAAGAGGGAAGTGCTGTTGTCTTTCTGTTGCCCAAGGTAGTTTTAAGACTTAATGTTCCATATTGTGGCTGACTTTGGAGCTCCAAATTTCAATGTTCAAATTTTACCGCCTGTTTGTGAACACTGATATATTGTTATAACATGTACAGGAAGAATCATATGTTGAATTTCTGCGGATAAGGAGGGTGCCTCTTCAGAAAAGGGAGTGCTCTAATGGTCCTGATGTCGTTCCCCAGGTGGGTAATATTGCTCTTTGAACTTGAAGTGTCGTTTTGATGGCTGCATGTGTGGTCATGTTGATGCTAATATTTCTATACTCTTATCAAACTTCATTTCAGATCAGGTCTGTTGCAATAAAGGATCGTGATGTTGTGCAGAAAGGACAAAAAGCCTACGTCTCTTTCATCCGTGCATATAAGGAGCATCATTGCTCTTATATATTCAGGTCATGCTGCAACTTCATGTACTGTGATAATTATTTCCGCAATTACTTCATATTGAGAGACTGACAAAAGCGAAATTCTCATGAATTATAGGTGGAAAGAACTGGAGTATGGAAAGTTGGGGATGGGGTATGGTTTATTGCAGCTACCTTTAATGTCAGAAGTAAAGCTTCACGGACTGTCAACAGAAGGTTTCACTCCAGTTGAGGGTGTGAAGTTACAGGAGATCAAATTTAAGTAAGAACCTTTCAAAGAAATTGGAATTCTAATGTAAATTATAATACTACGTATATTTTTAATACTTTAAAGAATCATGGTCTTCTTTTAGGGATAAATCTCGTGAGAAACAAAGAAAAAAGAATTTGCTGGAGAAACAGTCAGAAGTAAACCAGAATCGAAAAACACTAAAGCACAAACCTGCCCCAAATAAGACTGCTGCAATGAAGAAGACAACAGCAAAGAAAAGACGTGCTGTTCAGACTAAGGAAGATGTAGATGACTTAACTCGGGAGTACCGGCTTTTGAAGAAGTTGAAAAAAGGTACTATTGGTGAGGATGAGTATGCAAGGTTAATGGGAGCCGATGATTTGCTGGATTGAAGAAGACTAATTCTGCATAAGTAATAATGGTCCATACCGTGAAGATCATTTCACGAGCGGATTGACCAATGAGAAGGACTTATTCCTCAAGGCTGAGAAAGAAATGTTGCCTGTTCTCCGATTTTACAAATGTTTAGCTGAGCATGTGACTATGGAGCAATCTAAGAAACGTGGTGGCCGACTATCTGAGCTGCCAATGCAATTGTGGATTTTGACACAGCAGAGGTCCTGAACAAAAGTAGTAGAGTGACATCCAAAATCTGATTCTAAATTTTGATCTGTATTATCCTTTTTGATTTAGTAATTTAAGTGTTTATTACTTTGTACAAGTATTTTTTAAATGGTAACCCCAATTTAGGGGCGTTCTTTGTGTATTGTTGATTTTTTTAGTTGCCATTTACAGTGACGATGAGTGGAGTACAAATTCTTAAATGGACCTGGTTCACACTAATTTATTGTGGACCACTAACATTAGAGAAAGTATGGTTGTTTTATTAATAAAAAAGGGGTCACTATAATTAAAAAAAAAGTCACTATGTTGAAATAAAAATCATTTTGGTTATATATAGGCCTAAGTGGTTATTTTTGTAATGAAATATTTTATATACTGATCAATATGAATAATAAAGGCTACTATGTTAAAATTAGGATAATAGCGTCGTATTTCAAGTTCACAATATTATTAAACGTTGTAATAGTAAAAATAAGGTTACTATGTTAAAAATAATGTCACTATGTTCCATATAATGTCAGTTGCGTGTGTATAGACCTCGGGTCCACAATAATATTATTGTGGACCAGGTCCACGCAAGTCTTTTTGTGAGTGGAGGCAACTCAATAGTAACTAACAAATGAGAGTGATGTCTATCCAAATCCCTTAAACTGATAACGCTACTTCAGAACATCTCTTATTATGATTGCAACTAATCGAACATTTTTATTATTGCGATTATCAATGCACAAATTATACAATGAGATCTCAGGTGATTATGTTTTTCATTTGATAAATCAATAGTATGATTTCTTTCCGTAGCTTAAAGAAACTACAGCTATTTTTATGTTAAAATTTTGAATTTGGGTGTTATGTAAGTAAATTTCACAGCACCTAAAATCTTGATGATTTTTTACTTCAAATCCCAGAATACTATTTGTTACTCAAATGTAATATAATTGAAAGAAAAAGAAGTTTGGTGATGTAGTTTTCTTCTAGAAATTAAAATTGCTCCTTTTAAATTTTGGATAATTTGTCAATTACTACCGCAAGTTAATACACTTTGTAAATTATTACCACAAATTAAAAAAGTTGTGAATTACTACCGCAAAAATTTTTAAGATGTTGCGATTATTACAAACCCCCATTAAACCCAACTATGACGTCATTATATCCCTTTAACCCTTGTTTGACCATGGTAAGGGCTTTAACCAACCCCCACAAAAAAAGAAAATGGATTAGGGATATAATGACGTCATGGTTAAGGGTTTTAACCATGGGTTAAAGTGATAAAATGACGTCATAGTTGGGTTTAATGGGGGTTTGGTAGTAATCGCAACATTTTAAAAAAATTTGCGGTAGTAATCGGCAAATTTTCCTTAAAATTTTCTATTATTATTGTTTTAAAAAGTACAATATAATGCAAGTTTTATTCCCCTCAAAAAAAAAAAAAAAAAAAAAAAAAAATAAAGTTGTTAAAGTCTTAAAGAGTAGTATAGTATTTAAAGATATTAGCAAACAAACTCCTATATCTTATAATTGTGTCTTTATTCTTATAAATTATTTCATTAAGAAGTTAAACTAACATGCTAATCACTGAGAAAATTGAGCCTCTCATTTGCAATTGCTAACTTGGTAGAAAAAACTTTATCTAGTTTAGGAGCAATTTATTCTACTTTGAAAAACCAAATTCTTTCAATTTCAAATGTTGCTGCATACGTATTGTGTCAACTTTAAGAAATGTGACTAATAAAATGTGTCAACTTAAGAAAACAAAGGAAATATTATTATATTAATACTATGACTGTTTTCCATCTTTTAATAAGACTTAAAAGCAATGAAATGTAATTTGAAGATTTACAAATTATTTCATGTAATTTGTTAATTGACGAATAACCTATATATAATTTAATAATATCATGTTACTTGATATATATTTATTGCTTTTGCTTAATCACGACTTTTCTGCAGGTTTAAAAGGAATTTGTACTTGAAATCTAGTTTAAGCTAATATGATTTTTAATCAAGTAATCGCAAATAATAGTTTTATTTCTGCATTAAAATTCAACCAACATAGACTAAATAGGTTTAGGGTTAACCTAATGATTGCATGTTATTGACATGAAAAAATACATTAAAGATAACCAATCTAGCTGCTATTTTAAGTTTAGGGACATTTGGTATCAACATATTATGTTATTATGGAGTGTATTGATGTATAAATATTATTTGGATTACTTTAATGGTTGAATCTCATAAATTTTAGCTGTATTTAGATTAGATTGTTGAAACTTAGAACCATTAAATTGTGTTAAAATTTTCTATATTAATTTAGTACTCAGTATTGCAGCATGTATTTTTGTCTATAATACATTATATTTTTGTCTTCATTTATTGATTTCAGCGTTTTCTACTGATTTTTTTTTAATTATTATGTATTTATGTTTTTGTAGAGGAGTTGACGAAAAAAACGTGAATCTGAAGTAAAAGAAGCTGCTAAAAGGAACAGATGAACGTTCTATCCAATTTCAATATGGTAAATTAGGAACTGGATTTTTAATAATTACAACTTTTATCTTTGCTCTTTGTTGCTTGATGAGAAATTGATGGTAGTAAATTGGTAATTGATGTGTTTGCGAGTATTGTGAATTGCATATCAAATGTTTGATGAAAGTCTTTGACTCCTTGCTATGATATTGAACTGAAATTGGAAAGTGATTATATCGATCGAATCAAACTTGTGTCATTGATCATTCCGATGTTATGATACCTTGAATTTTAGTGTTTGCTTGTTCATACTTGCTTGTTGATGTTTAAAACATGGTTTTCGGTATTGATGATACTTACATTCATGTATGAACACAAGAAAATTATTATAGGGAAATGGGCCTTGTAGCCACCTGTGTTTACATTTAAACCACTCCAACGTTGTACATATTATATGTTGGATCTAATTGCAGCATTTTTTTTTTTTTTGAGTAAATATAAAAGTTGGGTACTAAAGTATGACAATTGTTGCAAATTGGGTACCCAACTTTGGGAAGTTGCAAATTGGGTACCATTAACTGAGCTCCGTTTTCCGGCCATTTACTTGCTGCAACAGGTTTTATACAAGTAATTGAAAAAAAAAATTAAATACAAAAGTCTGCCAAATTATAATGATGATTAATTTTGGGGAACCACTAAGCCTTCACACCTCCCCAAGAAACAGAGCAAAAAGGCGAGAAAATGGACAATTGATCCTGAGTTTAACTCTAACCACTAGACAATTGTGTGACCAGTGGAATAATGATTCCAGAGTATCCGTCACCACCCATAGAGAATGGAACATCCAGATATTGAGGATTTTCTACCAGCCACTACATCAGTGAGTTCAGAAAATCACTAGTAGAAAAATACAATAAGGCACCCCATAAAGGCACCGGTTCAGGCCAAACCGGTGTCCTATACCGACTCATATTTGGGCGCAATTTTACACAAATATAAAAGGCACAGGTTCAGACCAAACCAGTGCCAAAAACTAAAAGGGCACCGGTTTGAACCGGTGCCAATTGAACCGGTCCTTAATTTTAAAAAAAACCGCTTAAACTTTATTATTAAAAAAAAAACCCGCCCATATATAAACCCCCCAAACCCTATTTCTCATTCGAGCCGCTTTAATCTTCTCCTATTTCCTTCTCTCTCTCTCCTCTTCTCCTCTCCTCCTCTTTCGCTCACCACTCTTTCTCATCTCCTCCTTCTCCCTACCACGTCTCCTTCTCCTTCAAGCCCACCACGGAGACCACCACGAGCACATGCAACACCATGAACACGTCTCCTTCTCCCTCAATTTCTGGGTTTTTTTTTTTCCGATTTCACTTTAGGTTTTTTTTTTGCGATTTTGATTTATTTTTGTTGATTTCTGGTTTTTTTTTTTAACTCGATTTTAATAGATTTATTTTTTTCGATTTCTGAGTTTTTATTTCGATAGCAATTTCGATTTTTTTGTTTTCGATTTCTGGGTTTTTTTTTTTTCCGTTTTCAATTTTGATTTTTTTTCGATTTTTGTTTATTAGATTTTAATATATTTTGTTTTCGATTTTGATTTTCGTTTAATTGATTTTCGAAATTAATTTTTCTGGGTTCTGAGTTTAATTGATTTCGAAAATTTTGGGAATAATTTTAATTGATTTTTCTGGGTTCTGAGTTTAATTGATTTCGAAAATTTTGGGAATAATTTTAATTGATTTTTCTGGGTTCTGAGTTTAATTGTTTTCAAAATTGATTTTGAATTTTTTTTGCGTTTAATTGATTTTCGAAATTGATTTTTCTGGGTTATGAGTTTAATTGATTTCGAAAATTTTGTGTTTAATTGATTTTTCTGGGTTCTGAGTTTAATTGATTTCGAAAATTTTTGGGAATAATTGATTTCAAAATTTTTGGGGTTAATTGATCTTCGAAAATTTTGGGGTTTAATTGCTTTTCGAAATTTTGGGGTTAATTGATCTTCGAAAATTTTGGGATTTAAAACACATTCAAAAATTTTGTGGTTAATTGTGTTTCGATTTTTTTTGGTTTTTTTGGTTATTTATTTATTAAATTATTTTGATTTTTGAGTTCGTACATTATATTCTAAGTTCACAAGTGATGCATGAGTTTTCTGGGTTTTTTTTTGCATTTTTTTTGTGAGTTTTATTGATTTCTGGGTTTTAATTGATGCAGGTGTTAGATGCACAAGGATTCAAAACTTTGATTTTGGATTATTGTTTTTGATGTTGTAATTTTTTATTTGTATTTTTCAATATCTATTTAATGTTGAATTTTATTGTATGATTATAATTCATTGTATTTTTTTTGTATTGTACAATAACAGTTTAATATATTGTTATATTTCATTGTCTTTTGCGCTTGTTCTAATTTATAGTTTGATGTTCTAATTTATTTTAGTTGATTTAATTTTTAAGTGAAAAAAGGCAAAAAAAAAAAAAAAAAAAAAAAAAAAAAAAAAAAAAAAGGCAGTTTTGGCACCGGTAACCGGTGCCAAAACCAATGAAATAAATATTTTGGTTCATTTTTGGCACCGGTTAACCGGTGCCTAATTGGGTATATATATGACATTGGTTTTAACCGGTGCTAAAAAGGGGGGTATTTGGCACCCCCCACATAGGCAGCGGTTCAAACCGGTGCCTTAAATCTAGTGGCATTATCTCGATTTAATATAAAATATTATCAGTATTTTCTAGCTGCGAGGATAATAATTATAGATGATCTGGCAAGAAATCCATGCCTACAAGTCCACCTACATCAAAAATTGAAAAGCTTCATCTGCTGCTTTTGTGTCTGAGCTCTCCAATCCTAACACAATCCATATACTATTATGACAACTAAGAAGTGGTATTCATATTATGCATCTCATAATAGCTAACATAAGTAGATTAATTGTCTAGTGGTTGTTGCTGCTGCTACTGGAGTTAAACTCAGGAACAAGAATTTCAAGAATTATATGTAGTAGCATAACGTACAAAATTATAAAGCTTTTTATCACAAACAACTTAGTTATCAGTGCGATTCTGGTGCTAAATCAGCAAATGACAAAGTAACTCCTAGACAAAGTAACCCCAAGACAAAAGTAACCCCTGACTAACTTAGTAACCCTTGACAAAGTAACCCCTGACTGACCTAGTAACCCCTGACCGACCTAGTAACCCTAAGTAACCCCTAACTGACCTGGTAACCCCAAGTAACCCTTGACCGCCGACTTAGTAACCCCTGACCGGACCACCTAATTACCCCTGACCGGATCAAGTAACCCCTTACCCACCACCAACAAAAAACTACCACCAACAACAACCACCACCAATGAACCACTACCAACCTAAATCACCAACGAAACTAGATCTAGAACCAAGAACCACGAAATCACCACTACCCATCCACAAAACCACCACTACCCACCCACGAAAGTACGAAACCACCACTATACACGAAAACAATTTGTTCTTCGTTCTTCAATTAAACAAAAAAAAACAAGAAATAAATTTAACAACTTACAATGTAGATATTAGCTAGGGGTTCCACAGACTTGAATAGCATTGTCTATTGATTCAGGAAGATACCAATATGTTGGTGTTAAACTCAAGGTTATGAAGTGTTCTTGAACTACTATTGAAGAATTCTGACACATCCACTTTTTCTTAGTTCAAGCAAGAATTGAAAGTTGTCGTCACTGAGTATTAGAGTATGTAGTGTACCTAAAATAGGAAGAGAGAAGTGCATAGTTCAAATCTGTTGTGGTGAAGTATTTAGCCTGTTAAGAATTAGGAAGCCAAGATCAAGTGAAAGGTACTCTTGATTATTAACTTAATTTTGCCTGCTCTTACAAAAAGTGAAAAACTTGGACTCAAAGTTTGCAATTTCAAAGCTAATGGCATAGAGAAGCCCATGAGCAAGTCCTCTGGAAGGGAGAGAGTGTGAGACATCCCTATGGGTTATTTTGATTCAAAAACCTTGTGTTGTCTTAGATTCTGATCTACATTCTACATGTCAATAAGTGAATTGACATTGCTACAAAGTCTTATGACATTTGTTAATTGACAAATTATTTCATGAAATAATCTCAATCACAATTATGAAATAATTTAACACAACAATCATCATCATCACAATCATAATCTCATCAAAGCATAATATTAATAGCAAGAATCCTAGACATGATACTAACATGATTAATAACAAACCCTAGTATGTCACTAAATAATAAAGATTAAAGCTTTATTTAATCCTAACATGATACTAGCATGATACCAGAAATGATAGGAAGCACCCTAAACATGATACTAGAAAGCATTAAAATTAAAGCATCCTAACATAATACTAGCAATTAATTAAATCTAAGTACGCTTTCTAAAAGAATGGATGTAAGCTAATTATTTACTTTGATGCCTCGTACCTCTAATTCTAATAACAAAATACACTCGTTAGTAAACTTCGATAAAATATTAAAACAAATAATTAAATTAAATAATTGAAATAGGGATTTGGGACCAAACCCTCAGAAAGTATCAACGTTTCACGTTGAGGGCGAAAGCAACTTCGAACTTGGCTAGGTGTGTCTAGAACTTATGAATGCGAAATTGTGTTTGTAAAAGCAAGGTTTAGATAGTAAGAGAGAAAGAATAAGCTGAGTTCCTTTTAATTTAGATTTATAGGTGGTGTGAAAGCTCAATTTAGTTCAGTTCAGTTTAGCTGAGTTCGGTCAATGAAAACAGACCCTTAATTAGTCTAGTATATTCAAGGACATTAAGATTATGACATTAGATTTTATAGGTTTTTGTGATACAACCTGATTTGGTTTCATTTTAAAATTCCTTTTAAATTATAAAGTAGTCGAATTGGTGTAGATATTTCTTATCAAGGCACCTAACTTAATGCTAATGGCTCAAACTATGAGTTGTACACGATTTTTGGGATTTGTTAAACATCGCCCACAAATTACTACATAAAGCCCACAAAATTCACTTGGTTTCCCAAAATTGCCCTTGACCTTAAAAAAAAACACTCACACTCTCATCACTCACACTCTAATTGCTCATCTTCTTTCAACCTCTCTAAAAAA
Organism: Chenopodium quinoa; assembly: GCF_001683475.1. NCBI lineage: Eukaryota > Viridiplantae > Streptophyta > Magnoliopsida > Caryophyllales > Amaranthaceae > Chenopodium > Chenopodium quinoa. Next base: position 2,831,867 of record NW_018743199.1, on the reverse strand, counting down.
AAAAAATTCAAAATAACGGCAATGTCGAGGCGGCAAGGCAAGGAAGTGGCGGCGGCGGCGGAGGGAAGGATGTCCCAAGGAGGAAAGGTATATTTTGTTTAAAAAAAAAAGGGGAAAACCGCCGTGAACGCGGCGGGGCGCCCTGGCTGGACGCCCAGCCGGCGGTGGTGGCGCCAGATGCAGACGCCGCCACCAGTTGGCTGGCGCCTGGGCTGGACGCCACCGCCACGGTTGTGGCGTTTAGTCTAGGCGCCGCAGCCGTGGCTGTGGCGTCCAGCCCAGGCGCCAGCCAACTGGTGGCGGCGTCTGCATCTGGCGCCACCGCCGCCGGCTGGGCGTCCAGCCAGGGCGCCCCCCCCCATTTTTTTTTTATTATTTTTTTAATTTTTTTAAAAAATTGTTTTAATTTTTTTTTTTTTTTGTAATATAATTTTGAATTGTTTTTAAATTTTGTTGTTTATTTTTATAATTTTTTTCAATTTCGTTGTATTTTTTCTACGTTTATATTTTGTTTACTATTATTTGTATGTTTTTAGTGTATTTGATTTGCGATGATGATTATTTATCGTATAAATTTTTGTATGTTTATATATTTTAAAATTTTGTGTAGGGTCGTCATGGTGGGGGGAAGAATATAGAGCTTCTTAGTAGAAATTATTCAGTGGAGAGGTCGGAGCATAGACATGTCAGATCCCGTGGTATTTCGGCCTCAGTTCGTAGAGAACGGATCCACCGTCGGGATGAGGATGACGATGACGATGATGATGCTGAGGAGGGTGACCAGGAGGAGGAGCAGGAGGAGGGCGCAGATGAGGATGAGGATGTGGACGATGGCAGTGGACCGTATGATGATTACGGTCCATTCAGTCAGAGGGTTGATGACATGTACGAGACGCATATGGTGGAGGTGCGTAAGGGTAGGGGTGGTAGGTTTGTTAGTAGATCTGGCACATCATCTGCGTCCACTGTATCTGGGGCAAGCAGGAAACGGTCGAGGGCGGGTAATGATTCTTGGGTTGTTAGGAGTGAGGTGCCCGGTGGGCCTGTTGACGGGAGTGTGATTCCTAGCTTTCTAGGACACATAGCTGCCCGTATTTGGGAGGACCAGGAGAGGCCTTCAGTTACGGGGTTGTTGAAATGTCATACCCGGGAAAAGACTTGTAGTTTTTTGCGTACATGGGCTGAGGCCTGGCCGGCGGAGAGCGAGATGTTCGAGCGACTGGAGGGCACTGGGGTGAAGCACGTTCTTGCCACCATGCACGATAAGATTGACAGTACGCTGATCACGGCTTTCATTGAGCGATGGCAGCCGGATACAAACTCTTTTCACCTTCCGTTCGGTGAGATGACGATCATGTTACATGACGTCGAGGCCATTCTGGGGATTCGTGTTGAGGGTAAACGACTTTGTGCTGTGGCTGATGCGGATCAGGCAGATTCGCTGGCGGAGTTGTTGGCGGTGGACAGGGCTGCACTGTACACCGAGGCGCTAGGTGTTTGGGAACACGGAGGTGTGAAGATCGCATCCGTGTTGCAGCGGTGTTTGTACCCGAGTGCACGTAGGACGCCCGACGCACAACTGAGTGCTTATGTTTTTCTACTCCTCGGATGTACCTTGTTTCCGGATAAGAGCGGCGGAAACAAGCTCAGGCCACGCGACATCGTAGAGGCGTGTGACCCCGACAGTGTAGGCCAGTTTTCCTGGGGATCGGCTACGTTGGCGTATTTGTATCGCCAACTAGGATTTGCGAGTCGGGCTGACGCGGCAGGTATCATTGGGTGTCTGACTCTATTGCAGACTTGGATATACGAGTACTTTCCTGCATTGCGACCACATCGTGACCCAGTTCCTATTGATGAGGGGATGTCGCGTGCTTGTGCGTGGAGTCCGCGCTCGGAGAAGAAGTCCGTTGACCGCCTCAGATCGATACGGTTATTGCTGGACAGGTTGTCCCCCTTAGAGGTAACGTTTATTTATAGAGTCTACATTTTATTATTTGCACATATTATATTCATGGTATTATATTTTATATGTTGTAATTGTACAGGTGAACTGGATGCCTTTCGGCCCGAACCCTAGTGTTAGGGTACCCAGGACCCTGTACACGGGACTCATTCAGTATCGTGACATCGTCGAGGCGTACATGCCCCAGCGTTGTCTTCGCCAGCTTGGATTTGTCCAAGTTGTCCCTCCTCCCCCGGCGTGCCCGATGAAGGCGGTCCGACCTGCATCGTCGAGGGAGTACGTCGTGGAATGGCCGGATATCATGACCGGGACGTGGGACCAGTTTCCGATGGTGGCTCGATTATGGACATCGGAGTTGCAGCGGCCGCCCTCTGGGGTTACTCCCATGTGTGACCATTACTACATGGAATGGTTCAACCGGTATTCGCACCCGAGGTTGATCGCTGATCTCGACCACAGCGATGATGATTATGTGCCACCGCCTACTGCCACGGAAGCGGTATGTCTTTTATTATATTTATCGTTGTCTTTTAATTAAGTTTTATTTGTTGTTATTGTATTTCATCTTTTGTTTTTTGTTGTATGCAGTGGATGGGAAAGATAATGCAAGACGTTCAGAAACTCTCTCTTGAGAAGGACAGCATGAGTGCAACAGGGAGAGCTGTTGTTGATAGTCTGGAACAGACCCTTGCGCAGTGGGAGTCGTCGTCGAGGAGGGATTACTGATGGTTATTGTATTTTATTTATAGAGCATTATGTTGGACATTATGTTGTAAAATTGTAACATTTTAGATTGTTCTTTTAGCTTCCAACTTAAACATATTATTAGTGCTGTTTTTAAATTTTGATATAACCGTTCGTGGATTGGTTGTTATTATATTTAAATTTTGATATTGTATTTTATTTATAGAGCATTAAGTTTTATTTGTTGTTATTATATTTAAATTTTGATATAACCCCCATTTAGAGTAACCTATCACTTCCCAACCGGCACGACTCCGTAGTTGTCAAACCTTTACTCTGAACTCACACCCACAACCTTTCCGCTTTGTGTCAAACCGAGTGGCTGTACGAAAATCTCTTTCTTCTCTTTTGCAATAACGGTCACATCTCAAAATGCGATCCATTCTACCATCCCGTTGAGATTTATGAGTTGCTACTACCAAGCAAAATCCAGCTGCAATTGCAACCTGTTTTGCCCAATCAATCGCCTGTTGAGCTTCTTCGAATGGACCATCATGTCCAAATATCTCACTGTAATCATTTCCGTCTCCACCATATTCCTGCATCAATTATATATTACAATAAATACATTTAACGGATAATACATTTAATTTCTATATTTCCACATAATTAACACAAAAAAAAACATAATTATATATAATCAAACTTAATTTTTATAAAAACCCAATTCGAATTTTCAAACTAAATTTAAAAATATACCATTTCGAATTTTCAAATTTAATTTTAAAAAAACCTATTTCGAATTTTCAAATTTAATTTACAAAAAACCCATTTCGAATTTTTTTAAAAAATCATTTTCGATTTTTTATTTTCACAAAAAAATTAAATAAAAAACAACAACAAAATCAAAAAGGAAAAAATAAAAATTAATTATTAAAGGTGGCGTCTGCCAGGGCTGCCACACCCACTGGACTGGCGCCTGGCAGGGCCGCCTCACCCAGTGGAGTGGCGTCTGCCCAGGACGCCAGTCTGGTGGTCTGGGCGTCTGGGCTGGACGCCACTCTGGTGGTCTGGGCGTCTAGCCTGGACGCCACTCTGGTGGTTCTGGCGTCCGGCTTGGACGTCCAGGCTACGGTTTGGGCGTCCACCCTAGGCGCCGGAGCCACTACGACGGTAAACCGTGAATTTTAGCGGTCACTTACCTCGTTTTCCGTCGACGACGACGTACCTCCGGCGTCCCCCGCATCTCCGGCCTGCCATCCGGTCTCCCCCGGCGAGCCAGTACGGCTCCACATTTTTTACACCGAGATTATCTCAATATTAGCAAAAGGGCATAATGGTCAAATCATAACATATTTGTGGGCTTTATATGGTAAATTGCGGGCGATGTTTAGCGTTTCACCGATTTTTTCCTTGAGACTATGATTGAATATTTTTATAATCTAGCATTCATTATTGCATGTGCATAATCAATCTTAAATTAAAATGTTTAGTATAAACAAATTTAATAATGTTCATGAAGTGCATGAGCTTAATAATTTATTAAATAGCAAATAAAGTGTTCCTCATAGTAATTTGATTGTATAACATTTTATATTATGCATGACTATTATCCAATTTAAAGGTGATATATATATAACGTGTCTTTGAACTATGGGTTGTTGCTTGCTATTACATCACAAATGAAGTTAATTTTTTAAAGGGTAAGTTCAATCAAAATTCAAAGGGTGATGTAATAGACAATAAATAAAACAACTTTATCGATAAAAATAAGTGACTTTTAAAGCTTTGATCATTTTAGAACCACTTTATGCAATTTAATTGATGATACGTAATATTAGATAACACAAAATTTTAAATTAAAGTCTTGATAATTGAGAGTTAAATTGTAATGTGTACTAACAAATATGAAAGTACCCATTTTTCTCTTTTCTTTTTCTTACAAAAAAGGAGTTAAGCCTCTTACTAAATCTTGGTGGTTAAATCCTTAAAATATGAAAATTACACTTTGCTTTGTGGAACAAATTTATAAAATGTACTACTAAGTAAAAGTATATATATTGACATGTATTATGAAAATAATACATAGAAATATAGAATTATAGATAAAAAAAACTAAATACTCCGTATATAACTTACAGAAAACTAGATACCTAACGTCCTAAACTCGCCTCCTAATCATGAGTCCATAATACGAGTACAAAAATCGGCTCAAAAGGTGTAAAATTGTGACACCATCCTTAGATTCTTTCCTTGACATTATTTTCGGATGATTTAAGTAAAGTAGAAAGTAATGTCAACGGCTAAGTCACTCCTCCTAGTCTTGTTCTTCATCATCATCGTCTTCTTCCTTCAAATGCTAAATCGCCTTCTTCGCGCCTTTTTGAAAAGAGAAACCCTAATCTCAACCAAAAACATCATTCTCTCAATCAAAACTAAATTCTCTCTTCTCCTCCCTCCTTCAATCATGGCTTCATCTCAAAAATCCCCTGAATTACCCCTTTCAGACCCACCAAAATTTGACCCATCACAACCATCAAATCCAATTTCATACCCAATCAAAACCCTCCAAGAGCTCGAATCAAGATCATATTTTGATTCATTTCACTACCCTTTTAATAAATCTACAACCCCTTTGAATGGGGATTTGAATTTGCCCCAAAAACCTAGGCTTTTGGTTTGCCATGATATGGCTGGTGGGTACTTGGATGATGATAAGTGGGTTCAAGGTGGGACTAATTCTGATGCTTATGCTATTTGGCATTGGTACTTGATGGATGTTTTTGTTTATTTTTCTCATAATTTGGTTACACTTCCTCCTCCTTCTTGGGTTAATGCTGCTCACAAGCATGGAGTTAAGGTACTTTTTTTGATCGAGTAACTAGATTAGTACTTAAGCAATAGATGGTTTTTGTAAAATCGTACTTCGTGTGCTAATTTAGTAATTTGTTGTGGTTATGTTCTATATATTAGGTGTTGGGGACCTTCTTGACAGAATGGGATGAGGGTAGGATCATAAGTGATCAACTGCTATCAAGTATCGAGTATGCTCGAATGTGTGCTGAACGATTGGCCGAGCTTGCTATTGCTCTTGGATTTGATGGCTGGCTGGTAAATTATCCTCTTTTTTATTATAGTTTTTTTTTCATATTTTGCCTAATTTTTGTGTATTGCAATTTTTTTTGGCAATTGGCAAATGTAAATTGGCATTAGTAGATGATTGGATGGTTAGTTATATTGTAGCTTGGATGTTTGCACAACAAATGACAGTGAACTATCGGACAGGATACCCTCTGAACATATTTTCTCTTCTGTCTCTATTTTTTCTTGGGAGTGTCTTCTTATCTACCTTGCTTAGGATACTCGTGTGTTTGTGGGGTTTACATTGTTATTGCTGGGGAAGGAGGGTAGTCTCATTGATTCTGGTAAATCCGAGAGACGTTATTGCAGCTAAAGACAGTCAAGAAAGGATTTTGTCAAGGGGAAATCGTTTTTGGATTTCTAGTTGACAATTGACCTGTTTCTTCTTATGGCTGGTCTTTCATGTGAGGTTTTGACTGATACTAAAGATGGAAGAGCTTTGCTTGATGTTGAAATGACTTCTCAGTTCTCACTATGACATACCATGTATTTTTACTCTGCGTAACTCTTGATGCTATAAATGTTAGGCAACTTGATACTTAAAAAGAATTGTGACCATTGTATCACCCTTTTGTTTCAGATATCTTTTAATGTCACTTCTTAAATTTGTACATAATTGACTCTATTTTATGGGGATCAAAACTGACAGCTGATATTAGTCTTGCTCTTGGTCTCCTTTAAAAAATAGTTGACACGCCTCAAAGTCTATCTTATAAAATTTCTTATTAGTATAGAAGTTACGAACCCCAAGTTTAAGTGAACAGCTACAGCTTTGTCTTCATCTTGTGAGTTTGGTATATTGTATTCTATTGGTAGTTCTCAGAGAATATTATAGATAGTTTTAATTTACGGTTCTAGGCTTCTACAAAGATTGGATCAGACAACTGATTGATTTATTGAGAATACACCATACTTCTAACTAGATCTTTGACAAAGCCATAGAAGGAACATGATTATATTCTTTTCTTGGTTCCAAGAGATAAAGCAAATATGCTACTGGGATTTTTGTGACTTTTTAATATTTGTAAGCTTCTTAATTTTTTTCTTTTCGTTTTTTAATTAAAATGCTTTTATTTCTTTTTTATTTTAAATGTTAATTTAAGCTACTTGCAGATCAATATGGAGGTCAAAATAAATCCTTCTGAGGTAGCAAATTTGAAGGCATTTGTCAGCCATCTGACAGATTTGATGCATATGTCAAAGCCTGGATCTTTGGTGATATGGTATGTACTGAAGATCTCCCTGTCTTCTTTCTGTGTGTGTGAACAGCTCTTGATGTTTTGTTGCTACCTGCAGGTATGATAGTGTTACTGTTCATGGTGACCTTGCTTGGCAAGATCAGCTGAATGACAAGAACAAAGCCTTTTTTGATCTATGTGATGGCATTTTTATAAACTACACATGGAAGGTTGGTGTTTTGTTTTTCCTTTTCTGCTACAGGGGTGATTATTAAGTGTTTTAATTTAACTATTTGGTTACATCACAGAAAGACTTCCCGAAGCTCTCTGCTAATATTGCTGGTGATAGAAAGTTTGATGTTTATATGGGAATAGATGTATTTGGAAGGAACACTTTTGGTGGAGGGGAGTGGACTGTAAGTATCTCCTTTGCTTTCTTTTTTCATGTCTCTGTTTCTTGTTAAGGAAGTAAAGTTACCACATTTAAAACAGGGAATTTGATGATATACAAGTGTTATAAATTTGACAATAGATAAAATTTGCTATGGAATTTACCCAGCATTGATATTTCTGATTGATTGTAATTACAATCATCTATCATCATAAAAGATTTAACCTAAAGTATCTGTTGTCAATACTCAATAGACTTAGCAGCTAATGCACTATGAACTCCTTAAAAAATTCAAAGGACTCTGGTTCATGATTCTTTCTTTGTATGTAGTTACCTAAGGAAAATATCACCACTGCTTGGTATTATTATTGTAATTGTTTCTGCTATCTTTACCTTACAGAAGTAATTAGCCATGCAGTCTTATTATTCTAAACTTTACCACCGTATTAAGTTTGCACCACCAAAAGATATCTTGGCCTCCAAGGATATATCTGCTGATATATTATTCTTCCATCAATACAACCTCTTGGATACAACAAAATAATACTTAAAGGGATTAAACTCATGACTACAAGAGTAAGCCTTGCGCCCTTGCCATTTGCCACTTCCTTGTGGAGCCAAGGAATGTAAAGCCTATTATTTGTTTAATACCTAGACTCCTCTTACTCCACTTTATAGCTTTTTCTCACACTTCACATAGAAAGATCTTTTAATGATTCTGTTGAGCACAATGAAGATAATGCATATTAGTGGTATAAGGGGTGAATGAGCGATTACTCATAAAGGGATTTATAAGCTATTTAGTTGTATTGCAGATTTCTGTGACATTTTTTGCTCATTAATCTTTGACAGGTAAGCAAATGCTAAGAAACCTCTAATTTAGAAATTACTTGTTCCAAAATTGTAGACAAACCTTGCTCTAGATGTCATAAGGAAGGATGATGTATCAGCTGCAATATTTGCACCTGGATGGGTCTATGAGAAAAAGCTACCTCCAGATTTTCAGACTGCTCAAAACCGGTAGCTAACTGATCTTATTTTGAGTACTTTGACACGCTATTTAGCTATTAATTACATACATCCATTTGACATCCCTAATACATCAACATGATATGAGTCAAATTCTATTGAACTGTTAAACCTTGATATTCATAGAAGATTAACATGGACAAAAATAGTGGGATAAAGGAAGTACCATATCGAGCTTGTTCAACAGTTTGTTGTCAATGCTTTTCAGCTTCCTTTTTTTTTCATAGATATGAGATGCAACATTGGTTATAATCCTGACAATTTGATAGGTATAGATGGTGAGCAGTGTAGGTATCAGTGACAATTCAATCAAGAAAAAAATTATAAGACCAAAGATTGCATTATATTGTTCCTGGCTTGCTTGTTATGTAATTTTGGTTAGTCTTGTTTGGTGTTAGATGGTGAACTTTGGATATTAGCGGCAGTTCAATCAAATGTTTGAATTTGAAGTGCCAGACTCTGAAATATAATAAAAAGGCATGCTTGTCAATATTCTTATGGTGAAACTACATCATCTGTTGATTCTTGCCTTCTTGGTTGTGCTCCATTGTTGGTTCTTACATGCATATGGTAGACCTGCTGCTTCTTATAATTTATCATGTGCTTGTTCAGTTACGAAAATTAATGCTCTTTCTCGTTTGGGGAGAGGCAAAGCAACTACCAGATTATCATGAGCTTGATTGACACTTATATCTTTGTTCTAATTGTCTTTGAATTAGTTGCAGATTTGCTGCCTTGTTGGTTCACATTGACGAAATTTATTGTTTTGTTTTGGCAGTTGGTGGGATCTTATTGAAAAATCTTGGGAAGTGAGGCAGAGTTATCCAACGACAATCCCATTTTTCTCAGATTTTGATCAGGTAGTGATATGATCCTGTTGCTTTAATTATTCATTTTCTCTCTTAGTTGTCGCAGTTTCTCAGAACAAAGGGCACTCATGATTCACATTAATGAGCATAGACTAAAAGGACCCTTTTCTTGTGTTGTGTGAATTGTGTCTTATGTTGCATCTCAGGATTTTGCTTTGTCATGTGAAAGTAAGGGGAATGTTATTCTTAGCGCTTTCTGTTGTTGCATCATCCCAATGACCCCAAACTATCAAATTTCAGAATGTGATATAATATCACTTGAATCCTCAAAGTTGTGTCCTTCCCGTCTGCATGCATAGCATCATGAAATTCCATGCATGATGCATCAATATTTTTTAAATTGTTTTTCCAGACATCCTACTATAGAATACGTGACTATCATCTTTGGATGGAGTATAAATGCATATATATGGCGTAGATGTAAATGAAATGATAGCAATAGCAATAGTAAACGGTTAAACTATTAATTTCATTTCTCTCCATGGAAATCTTAATTTCCTAAGAGTCACATAGATTTTGCTCTTTCTTTTCTTATTTGTTCTGTTAAGATTATTTAAGCTGAACTTAGGCTTTTTTTATTCTATGAATTTTAACTGAAATTCATTCCTCAAAAAAGACATATGTTACTTAAATCCTTGAGTTCTAGGTTGGTATACTCTAAAGGCACCTTGGGGGCATGTTTACTGTAGAATTTTGATTTATAATTAGCGTATGCAAGATCAGTATTGAATCCATTATGTTTATTTGTAATATGCTATTAGTGACCAAAGAAGCAATGTGAGGATTTTTTGTTCTTTTTTCGTTTTCAGGTTCACATCATCACTTATGACATGGCAACATTTTGTAATATAATGAACTAGATATGAAATCATTTAATTATTGATTAACGTTGTTAGATCTTTTTTTCTTTCCTCTAGGGCCGTGGTCACCATTTTTCTCTTGATGGGAGGGAACTTTCAAATGCTGATTGGTGTAACTTATCATGCCAAAGCTTTCAGGTATGGACATACTGCATGTTGCCTTGTTCAAATCATCAGGCTTTTGTTTTTGGTTGAGTTGTGTTTAATCTCTCTGAACTTGATTCATTTGCTTGATACTTTTAGTTTAAGAAGTAATACAGATATTCATTAAAAACTTACACATTGTTTTATGCTGCTTACTTCTAAGCACTGTAGCATGCTTCTTCATGTACTAAGTTCATTCATGTATGCAGCCTTTGCTGGAATTTTCTGGAGACCCTGGACCAGATGCTACTCAAGTTTTTGTAAAGTAAGAGATTCCACTGCACCTTTTTGTTCAAAGGTTCTGTCTGTATATCTTGTGCTAGTGTATGTATTTACGTGCATGTGCGCACACACACAACTTATCTAAAGCTGTCAAAAATTGACTCGAACCGAGATATTGACTCAAACCCGATTATTAACTAAACCATTCGAACCCGAAAAAATGGTGACCCAAACCCGACCTGACTCGACCTGAAACCAACCCTAGACCCGAGTTTACCCGAGTATGTGAGACCCGAACCCGAACATGAACTCACCTGGAGATGACCCGACCCGAATGTAACACGGAAATTATTGACCTGAACCGAACCCGACTTGAACAGAAATTGACCCAAACCCGTTTTAACCCGTCAAAACCCGAATTTAACCCAACTTGGTACTAACCTGACCTGAATTCAACCCGACCCGAATTTAACCCAACTTGTTACAAACCCGACCCGAAATCAACCCGACTTGTTATTAACCTGACCCAAATTCAACCCGACTTGTTATTGACCCGACCTGAATTTTACCAGACCTATTACTAACCATCCAATTTGCCTTTATATGGCCAATTTACCTTTAAACGACCAATTTACCAGTTTACAACATGCACCGATTTCATTAACTCAAGCCTATCACGAACATTTATGACAACATATAATGATTATATATGGTTCCAAACAGCATTATATGACCCCGAGATATATCCCCTTGAATTCGAAGATTTTTCGACATCGGGCCCTGAAACTTCCAAAATTTCGCAAAATGTGTGGATATTAGACTTAAATTTTGGAATTTTTTGACTTTTTTTATCCCGTAAATAAAAATCGCCGTAATTTTTATAATGGTCCCTAATACCATCGGTGCAACCATCCAGTTTGCCTTTAAACAGCCGATTTACCGGTAAACAACTTGCATCGATTTCATTAATTCAAGCCTACCACGAACATTTATGACAACAAATAATGATCATACATGGTTCCAAATGACATTATATGACCTCGAAATGTACTCCCTTAAATTTTAAGATTTTTTTGACACTGGACCTCGAAACCTCCAAAATATCTCAAAAAGCATTGATATTAGACTTTAATTTTGGAATTTTTTAACTTTATTGGCCCGGAAGTAATAATTTCCGAAATGTACCTTGGGTGAAACCATCCAATTTGCCTTTAAACGACCAATTTACCAGTTTACAACTTGCACCGATTTCATTAACTCAAGCCTACCACGAACATTTATGACAACATATAATGATTATATATGATTCCAAACGGCATTATATGACCCCGAGATATATTCCTTAAATTTTCGAGGCTTTTCGACACCGGGCTCATAATCTCTAAAATTTCTTAAAAAGCGTGAATATTAGCCTTTAATTTTTGAATTTTTTGACTTTTTATACCCCGAAAATAAAAATTTCTGAAATATTTACCATGATCCCTAATACCCTCCGGGAGTCCAATTGGGTGGGTGGAATCATCCAATTTGCCTTTAAACGATCAATTTACCGGTTTACAAGTTTTACCGATTTCATCAAATCAAGCCTATCACGAACTTTTATTTCAATAAATAATGATCATATATGGTTCTAAATGTTATTATATGACCCCGAGATGTATTCCCTAAAATTTCAAGACTTTTAGACATCGGGCCCCGAAGACTCCAATATTTCTCAAAAGGCGTGGAGCCGTGGACATTAGCCTTTAATTTTTTTACTTTTTTTCGCACGGAAATAAAAATTGCCGAAATATTTATCATGTTCCCTAATATTCTCCGGGAGTCCAATTGGCTGGATGGAACCATCCAATTTGCCTTTATATGGCCAATTTACCGGTTTACAACTTGCACCGATTTCATTAACTCAAGTCTACCACAAACATTTATGACAACATATAATGATTATATATGATTCCAAACGACATTATATGACCCCGAGATGTAATCCTAAAATTTCAAGGCTTTTCGACACTGGGCCTTAAAATCTCCAAAAAATTTCAACAAGCATGGATCTTTTTGCCTTTCATTTGGGAATTTTTTGAGTTTTTTTTCGCCCGAAAATAAAAATTGCCAAAATGTTTACCATGGTCCCTAATACCCTATGTGGTCTACTTCGCTGGGTGGAACTGTTGAAACCCATTGTAACCCACTTATGAGTGTCCCACATTGGAGAAAGAGGAGAGATGGTTACACTTTATAAGGTAGACGAGTACCTCCTACTATTGTCAATTGGTTTTAGTATGGAAGCTCCAAAGCCTAGTTTGTGGACCAAACGCTCCTCCTCCTTGTTCGGGTTGCTCAGGCTCATTTCATAGAACCATCCAATTTGCTATTTAACGGTCAATTTACTAGTTTACAACTTGCACCGATTCCATTAACTCATGCCTACCAGGATCATTAATGACAATATATAATGATCGTATATGGTTCCAAACGGCATTATAAGATCCAGAGATGTATCCTCTAAAATCGTAAGGCTTTTCGACAACGGGCCCCGAAACCTCCAAATTTACTCAAAAAAACGTGGATATTAGCCTTTTGTTCTGAAATTTTTTGACTTATTTTCACCCGGAAATAAAGATTTCCGAAATATTTTCATGGTCTTTAATGCCTTCATTAACTCAAGCCTACCACGAACATTTATGACAACATATAATGATTATATATGGTTCCAAACATTATTATATGACCCCATGATATATCCCCTAGAATTTCAAGATTTTTCGACACCAGCCCTCGGAACCTCCAAAATTTCGCAAAATGTGTGGATATTAGACTTGAATTTTGGATTTTTTTGTCTTTTTTTCATAGGAAATAAAAATTGCCGTAATTTTTACTATGGTCCCTAATACCCTTCGGGAGTCCACCTACATGGTTCCAAATGACATTATATGACCCCGAAATGTATTCCCTAAAATTTCAAAACTTTTCGACACCAGGCCACAAAATCTCCAAAATTTCTGAAAAAGCGTCGTTATTAGACTTCAATTTTGGAATTTTTTTACTTCCTCCGTTCTTTTATTATTGCACCACTTGTCTTTTTAGGAAGTTTCACAAATATTGCACTATTTCCTCTTTAGGAAAAAAATTATTTGTGTTCACACTACAAATACCCAACATACCCTTGCTTTTTCACACTTTTTAATTTATCAATATGTCACATAGACAATTTTGTATTTTTACCTTTCTCTATTACTTTTTCCACTACCAAAATATTTGTACTCAACCCTTATGGTGCAATAATAAAAAAACGGAGGAAGTAACTTTTTTTAGCCCGGAAATAAAAATTGCCGAAATGTTTACCATGAATACTAATATCCTTCGGGAGTCCAATTGGGTGGGTGGAACCATCTAATTTACCTTTAAACAGACAATTTACTGATTTACAACTTGCACCGATTTCATTAACTCAAATCTACCACGAACATTTATGACAACATATAATGGTCATATATGGTTCCAAACAGCATTATATGACCCCGAGATGTATTCCATAAAATCTAAAGACTTTTCGACACCGTGCCCCGAAACCACCAAAATTTCTAAACAAGCGTGGATATGAGCCTTTAATTTTGGAATTTTTTGACTTTTTATCGCCCGAAAATAAAAACAGCTGAAATGTTTACCATGATCCCTAATACCCTCCGGGAGTTCAATTGGGTGGGTAGAACCATCCAATTTTCCTTTAAACAGCCAATTTATCGGTTTACAATTTGGACCGATTTCATTAACTCAAGTCTATCACGAACATTTATGACAATAAATAATGATCATATATGGTTCCAAACGACATTATATGATCCCGAGATGTATTCCCTAGAAGTTCAAGACTTTTAGACACTAGGAAGACTCCAAAATTTCTCAAAAAGAGTAGACATTAGCCTTTAATTTTTGAATTTTTTTGACTTTTTTTCACCCGGAAATTAAATTTGGCAAAATATTTAGCATGGTCCCTAATATCCTCTGGGAGTCCAATTGGGTAGGTGGAACCATCCAATTTGCCTTTAAACGACTTGTTTATCGGTTTACAACTTGAACCGATTTCATTAGCTGAAGCCTACCACGAACATTTATGACAACATATAATGATCATATATGGTTTCAAAAAGCATTATATGACCCCGAGATCTATCCCCTAAAATCTTAAGGTTTTTCGACGACACCGGGCCCCAAAACCTACAAAATTACTCAAAGTGGATATTAGCCTTCAATTTTAGAACTTTTTAACTTATTTTCTCCCGGAAATAAAAATTTCCAAAATGTTTACATTGGTCCTTAATGCCCTCCTGGAGTCCAATTGGGTGGGTGGAACCATCCAATTTGCCTTTAAAAGGCCAATTTACCGGTTTACAACTTGCATCGATTTCATTAACTAAAGCCTACCACGAACATTTATGAAAACATATAATGATTATATATGATTCCAAACGACATTATATGACCCCAAGATGTATCCTTTAAATTTTCGAGGCTGGGCCTCGAAATCTTTAAAATTTCTCAAAAAGCGTGGATATTAGTCTTCAATTTTGGAATTTTTTGACTGCTTTTCACCCGGAAATAAATTTTTCCGAAATGTTTACCATGGTCTCTAATACCCTCCTAGCGTCCAATTGGGTGGGTGGAACTATCCAAATTGCCTTTAAATGGCCAATTTACAGGTTTACAGTTTGCACCGATTTCATTAACTCAAGCCTACCACTAACATTTATGACAACAGATAATGATCATAGTTGGTTCCAAAAGGCATTATTTGACCTCGAGATATATCCCCTAGAATATCAAGATATTTCAATACCGGCCCCTAAACCTCCAAAATTTCGCAAAATGTGTGAATATTAGACTTAAATTTTCGAATTTTTTAACTTTTTTTTGCCCGTAAATAAAAATTGTCGTAGTGTTTACAATGGTCCCTAATACCCTCTGGGAGTCCACGTGTCGGGTGAAACCATCCAATTTGCCTTTAAACAGCTGATTTAGCGGCTTACAACTTGCATCGATTTCATTAACTCAAGCCTACCAGAACATTTATGATAATAAATAGTGATCATACATGATTCCAAATGACATTATATGACCCTTAAATGTATTCCCTAAAATTTCAAGAATTTTCGATACCGGGCTCGTAACCTTTAAAATTTCTCAATAAGCGTTGATAGTAAACTTCTATTTTGTAATTTTTTCAAACTTTTTTTAGTTGGAAATAAAAATTTTCAAAATGTTTACCATGGTCTTTTATACCCTCCTAGCGTCCAATTGGGTAGGTGGAACCATCCAATTTACCTTTAAATGGCCAATTTACCCGTTTACAACTTGCGCTGATTTCATTAACACAAGCCTACCACGAACATTTATGACAACATATAATGATCATATATGGTTCCAAACGTTATTGTATGACCTCGAGATATATTCCCTAAAATTTTAAGATTTTTCAACACCAGGCCCCGGACCACCAAAATTGCAAAATGTGTGGATCTTAGACTTAAAGTTTGGAATTTTCTGACTTTTTTCCTAGGAAATAAAAATTACCGTAATTTTACTGTGGTCCCTAATACCGTTCGAAAGTCCACCTGGTCGGTTGGAACCATTCAATTTGCCTTTAAATAGCGATTTACCGGTATACAACTTGCACCGATTTCATTAACTCAAACCTACTACGAACATTTATTACCACAAATAATGATCATACATAATTCAAAATGACATTATATGACCCCGAAATGTATTCCCTACAATTTCAAGACCTTCAACACACCGAGCCCCGAAACCTCCAAAATTTCTGAAAAAGCGTTGATATTAGACTTCAATTTTGGAATTTTTTTTTAACTTTTTTTAGCCCGGAAATAAAAATTGCCGAAATGTTTACCATGGTCATTAATACCCTCCGGTAGTTCAATTGAGTGGTGGAACCATCCAATTTGTCTTTAAACGACCAATTTACCGATTTAATTAACTGAAACCTAACACGAAAATTTATGACAACATATAATGATCATATATGGTTTCAAACGGCATTATATGACCTCGAGATGTATTCCCTAAAATCTCAAGGCTTTTCGATACCGTGCCCCGAAAATTCCAAAATTTCTAAAAAAGGCGTGGATAGTTTTTGAAAGGCATCCTTTAATTTTGGAATTTTTTGACTTTTTATCGTCCGAAAATAAAAATTGCCGAAATGTTTACCATGGTCCCTTATACCCTTCGGGAGTCTAATTGGGTGGGTAGAACCATCCAATTTGCCTTTAAACGGCCAATTTATCGGTTTACAACTTGGATTAATTTCATTAACTCAAGCCTATTACGAACATTTATGACAATAAATAATGATCATATATGGTTCCAAACAACATTATATAATCTCGAGATGTATTCCCTAGAAGTTCAAAACTTTTAGACACCGGGCCTCGAAGACTCTAAAATTTCTCAAAGTGGATATTAGCCTTCAATTTTTGAATTTACTTTGACTTTTTTTTCACCCGGAAATAAAAATTGGCGAAATGTTTACCATGGTCCTAATACCCTCCGGGAGTCCAATTGGGTAGGTGGAACCATACAATTTGCCTTTAAACGGCATGTTTATCGGTTTACAACTTTAGCTGATTTCATTAAATCAAGCCTACCACGAACATTTATGGCAACATATAAAGATCATATATGGTTTCAAACGGCATTATATGACCCCGAGATGTATCCCCTAAAATCTTAAGGTTTTTCGACACCGGACCCCGAAACCTACAAAATACCTAAAAAAACGTGGATATTAGCCTTCAATTTTAGAATTTTTTAACTTATTTTCGCCCAGAAAAAAAAATACGAAATGTTTACAATGGTCCCTAATACCCTCTGGGCGGAACCATCCAATTTGCCTTTAAACGGTCAATTTAATGGTTTACAACTTGCACCGATTTCATTAACTCAAGTCTACCACAAACATTTATGACAACATATAATGATCATATATGGTTTCAAATGGCATTATATGATCTCGAGGTGTATCCCCTAAAATCTTAAGGTGTATCCCAAAGGTATATGATCTCGAGGTGTATCCCCTAAAACCTCCAAAATTACTCAAAAAGCGTGAATATTAGTCTTCAATTTTGGAATTTTTTGACTTATTTTCGCTCGGAAATAAAAATTTCCGAAAAGTTTACAATGGTTCCTAATACTCTCCGGGAGTCCAATTGGGTTGGTGGAATTATCCAATTTGCCTTTAAACGACCAATTTACCGGTTTACAACTTGCACCGATTTCATTAATTCAAGCCTACTACAAACATTTATGACAATAATGAATGATTATATATGATTCCAAACGGCATTATATGACCCCGAGATGTATCCCTTAAATTTTCGAGGCTTTTCGACACCGAGCCTCGAAATCTCCAAAATTTCTCAAAAAGCGTAGATATTAGCATTTAATTTTGGAATTTTTTGACGGTTTTTCGTCAGAAATAAAAATTTTCGAAATGTTTACCAAGATCCCTAATACCCTCCGGGAGTCCACTTGGGTGGGTGGAACCATCCAATTTGTGTTTAAACGACCAATTTACTGGTAACTTCTTGCACCGATTTCATTTACTCTAGCATATTACGAACATTTATGACAACAAATAATGATTACATATGGTTCTAAACGACATTATATGACACCAAGATAAAAATTGTTGGATATTAGCCTTCAATTTTTGAATTTTTTGACTTTTTTTCGCCCGAAATAAAAATCGTCGAAATGTTTATTATGGTCCCTAATATCCTCCGGGAGTCCAATTGGGTGGGTGGAACCATCCAATTTGCCTTTAAATGGCTAATTTACCGGTTTACAACTTGCCGAACCCAACCCAAACCCGACCCGCATAGGTTATGGAATTAATCCGAATTGACTCGACCCGAGTTGACCTGACCCACTCTTACCGGCCCAAACTCAAACTGTTTACCCGAATTGACAGCTCTAACCTGTCCTCAACAAATCCTACTTTTTATGGGGGTATGCCCTTATTTATTAACAGCTGTAAAATATTTTGAAGTTGTGTTGTCATCATTGATTATTATCTACAATATTGATCAATTGTGCTTACTATTCAATTATGCTAATTACAATTGGTTGAGAGGATATGTTCCTTGAAAACAATTCAAATCAAGCTTCCTCAAAATTTGTGTGATTAGTAATTGAGTTATACTACCTCTGATACATATTATGTGCAACTTTTGAATATTTTATATCTCACAAATAATACCCAAAAATTGCACATAATATGTAACGGAGGTAGTATATCGAAGAGATCAGTTAGAGAGGGAGTGGCAGAAAAATATTGAGTGAATTTTACTTTGGATTTTGTTTAGGCTCGAGGTTGTACACCCTCTTTAATTTTTGGGGATAAGGTTGGAATAGCCCTTTTTGCAGTTGTGTGGGTAATGCCACATGAATTTTCCCTTCCTTACGGCCTCACTTCTAGCGTTACAAGGTTCGCGGTACGTAGCCACGAATCGCGAACTGAGTCGCGCTTATCGGAACGTGGAACAAACGCGACTTGGGTCGCTGGGGTTCGCGATCTGGATCGCTGAAGGAGGCGACTTTGGTAGCAGCTAAGCGGTTATTCTTCTTGTGCAACGTTCAATGGTTTCTTCCCGATATTTCCAATGCATTTTCTCTCTCTTCTGATTTCTCAGGAGTAGTTTTTTCTCTCTCTTCTCTCCTCTCTTCTGTTTTACACAGTAGTACATAGGGTGGCGGCTAGGGTTCTGTTCCAAATGGGCTTAAGTCTTTGGGCTTTTTATTATACAAATATATATTATGTACTCTATTTTCTTAAGCAATTCACTAACCCACATAAATTCAAGCAAGGACTGATACAACTACGTTTTATATTATTTTCCAAATCAAAATCTTATTAATAAAAATCACCCATATATTTTATTAATTTATTTCGTACCCAATCGTACCGGATTCATCATGGGTAGCGTACCGCGTATCCGTTTCCGTACCACGTTTCGTATCGAACCACGTACCTTGTAACATTGCTCACTTCACTTGTTAAAGTTATTAGATTGGTGGTTTAATAGTAGGGCACATGCTGAAGAAATCCTTTTGTTATAGACTTCGATCAATTAAGAATTAAGATTGTAGGATAATCAGATTTCATCAATGGTTTATTTAGTTTAAATATATATACATATATATATATATATATATATATATATATCTTCGCTTGTAATGGTAAGGTTTGTAGAGAGTGCTTCTCACCCTTTCTAAATCCTGCCTCTGTATGATCTTCTCTTGCGGTGGTTGTGATTGCTATTAGCTTATTACTTTGTTATTTTAAGTTCTAATGAAGTGATACACTTAATTTTCAGCCTTGAGGAGGAATCTTATAATGGAGGTGGGAATGTCACGTTTAAAAGCATTCTTGGAAGCATTCCTTATTTCACAAAAAGGCTATTTCAAGCAAAACTCCTCCTAGGGGATCCAGCTGTGGGCTTCACATTTTCTGTAAGCCATCTTCAAATATTCAGCTCTGTTAGGTTTTCCCGGTTACACTAGTGTTTCACTTTTAACATTTTGTTTCTCAATGATGGTTGTGCATGCCATTTCCCCGCACTCAAAAGAGTCATACTAAAATTTCTGTTTTCCTGCAATAAATTCAGGTTGAGACTTAAACATGATGTAATGCAGTTCAATATAATTAGCATCTGGGTCTACTCTAGTTACAATCATTCAATTATAATCTGACAAGTAAAGATGAATTTGGTGGATAATTTTTTGCTTGGTTCTTATGAAACATTTTGAGTTTAAATGACGTTCTTCTGGCGATGATACTACTAAAAATGCCCAGCTCTAAATAGTCTAAAGAAAATCCTCGAAAACATTTGTCTTATGAGCTATTTTCATTTGTCCAAGAAGCATGTGCTTAAGAAGATATATTGGTGCTCATGTTTAACAATCCATAAAATGAGGGTTAGACCCCAAAATCATGAAGTACTTGGATCATACTATATCATCATTTACTCTGCAGCTCTGCATTTGATTTTCAGCTCTCTCTATTTTTGTTAGAGTGTCACTGTAATGTGCCTTGTCATTACTATTGCAAGCTCATGAACTGACCTTCCTATCTGGATTTTGTGAAGTAGGTCTGTCTCTCACTGAAATAAAGTTGATATTTGTGCTACATGGAGGAGTATTTGATTAGCACTGTAGCTAATATCTTTGTCATTGCTTCCTTTTGAAAATTAAATAGTGTTCTTGTCAATTATGATATGAAACACGAAATATTTTGTCCATTCTGGACATTTTTATTGGCTGGTACAGCACTAGAAATGATTAACTGATGAATCATACAATACTCAAATTTCAATTGGTTTGCAGGTGAAGTCGTATGGGGACTCACTGGTGGGCATTTCTCTGGAATTTATTTCCAGTGAGGGCGAGATTATATCAGTGCTCCTTGCATCACATGGGGATGCTTTACTTACCATGAACCAGTTCTCTAGCAAATTTAGCAAAGTAATTATGCCTCATCGAATTACCAAATCAGAGTCCTCTGATGGGTGGGTCGTACAAGAGAATGTCATTTCCATGCCAGGGTATACACTAACAGAAATTCGGGCAGTCTGCTACAAATTAAGACCTAAAATCAACGAGGGAGAGATATCTGAGTATTATGCAGTCCTTGGTCATCTCTTAATCCAATATTCTGGTCATAATGTACAATTCCCACTCTCTTCTTCATGGATCGTTGAGGGTCAAGATGTATCATGGAAAGCTGGCTTGGATGAATCCAAGTCTGTTTCCCTTACCATTGTATGGAGATCTAAGGTTGGAGTTGGTCTTAATGAAATTCAGAAATACAACATTTATGTCGAGAATACATCAGAAGAAGATGCAAATCTGGATGTAAATCTTCAAGATGTACAGGAATTTCTTGGAGTAGCATTTGTGGAATCCTTTTATGTTTCTGAGTTGCTAGTTCCTTCTGGTATTTCTGCTCTCAAATTTGTCATCCAAGTTTGTGGTGTTGATGGGACTTGTCAACCACTCAATGATTCTCCATACTTTCAATTTAATATTTAAGGTTAGCTACCATTGATCGACTATCTTCTCCTTTTATTTTATTTTTATTTTTTTGTGTATATTTTAATAATTGGATATTTAGATGTTATAATGGCTTTCTTTACTAATTTATGATTACAATAAGGTTTTGTGACTGGATATTTATGGATTAGTACAAAAAATAAAATGATTGTGATGATGTCCTTTATGCAACGTGCAGTTTAAATTATCCTGTGATCAAATTTGGCAACTAATCTTGGGGCATTGGCTCACCCTTACACGTTACAAATCTTCCCAAACATTATAAGAAAGTATCATTTCTTTATATATCTTTACAATATAACCAGTCACCTACACCCGTAGGCCTAAGCCCAATTGGTGTCACTGAAAAATAAAGGTGAGGAGTTGCACACAAGTTTTTCACTTTGATTGGTTAGATTTGTCTTTTCTCAATAGAATTTTAGGGGATGTCTTTATCCTTAAACAAAACTTTGTTACGTCAAATTTATTAAATTTCAAGTTAAGATATAAAATTAATTCCAGTGACGTGAAGGATATTATATGAATTTTGCAAAAGATTATTATCTTTTGAGATCTCCCTTTCACCTTGTAGAATATAAATTACTGTACTGCTGAACCATTAGAGAAATCTTTGATGGGTCATTGTGATTACTAATTTCCTATCTTGTGATGCAAAAAAAAGATTTGAGATGATGTCTTTTGGATTTTGTGTGTGTGACCTTTTGACCTTTTCTTCTTCCAAATTTATCTGCTTGTCTTTTCTCTAATAGAAAATATTTATAAATTCTTACTCACTTGAGATATGTAAAAAAATTTCACGTTCTATTTTTTAAAAGATTATGAGTGTGGTAGTTGCCTTTAGGACAGGGGTACTCTTATTTCCACTTTTGAACCATCTTTATATTTTCCCTGGTGTGTCTTTCACTTAAAATAGTAATTTGAAGATTTCCATTCTTTAGGGCTTGTTCTCATTTACTGAACTGAACTGAATATTTTATGAGAGAAGGAAATTAGGAACTGAACTGAATTGAAAATAAGCCGAAGAGAACAGGCCCTTAGTGACCGATTAATTTTGTTACTTGTGAAGTTATAATATTTACCCTATTTCCTACCAAAAAAAATTCTTTTGTCATCTTTTTTTAAATGAAAAGGTATTTTAGTTGATTAAGGTGTTAAAAAAAATGATCTGTTATTTATATATATGTGGATACTGGATACATGATACTTCATTTTGATCCAAAAAGATCAAAATTTTCTTATATTGTCTAAGTTTAAGCTGGGATATATACCTGAGCTCATTACTTGTATCCAATCTGAGTAATAATTTGCCATTATAAAGCTAAAGTAAAAGTCTCCTATACAGTCCCTAATAAACACATTTCTCGTTAAAAAGATTAATATATGCCTTTAAATGTATGATATAAAGTGTGCTTGAATGTTCTTATCAAATACTTATACAAGTTTTAAAATAAAATATAGTGTGCTTGAATAGGTGTATCAATAATTCTGAAATTGAGTAGAAAGTGTTTTACTAAACAGGATATACAATGAAAAGTGCTTGGAAGATTGTTGACAACTCTGTTTAAGCTTCATTTGCAAATGTGAATTACCTGTTCTTGATGATGATGATGAAAAAGCAATAAAAGCCAGTCACAAGTGGAAGAAAAGGTTTAAATCATTGTTGGTAGTAGCTACTAGCTTCATCCTTTTCTCTGGAGACCCCACCAACATTTCATGAGTGATGTGGCCTTCTACAATTGGTTATTGTGGAACCCTTTTTTAAGACAGGTTATTTGATTAGTTGGTAGTAAATTGTCAAACTCTAAACTTATAATAATCCCTTTCATTTGAAAGCATTTGTTTGTTTAGGATAATACACTTGAAACACCGAACTGTAAGTTATTGTATAAAAAATTACTCTTTTTTTGGGGGGGTATATAACTGTCAAGTGACTGTATATTTTAACTGATGATCAGAGTAAGAACTGTGGGTGCAGTGGACTGAGAATTCGGAATTGATGGAGAACTACTTTCATGTGTGGAAAATGTTAAAACCAGTACTTGGGAAAGATTTAGGAGTGGAAAGGAATTAAAAAGAAGAAAGGAAAGATGCAGCAAAAGGAAAGGGTTAAAACCAAAACATGGGAAAATAAAGGATTTCAGAAACCAAACAACCTTTTTCCTGGGTATCAGTTGTCCTCGAGCCCTCAAATGAGAAACAACCATCCTTCCTATCCTTGTCTCCAGAAAGAAGCTGCATTGGAGGTTGATAGATAAATCCAAAGGAGAATGCCTTTTTGTCTTTTTATTTTGACTTTCCATCCATGTTCTCTTTGTGAGCACTATTTTTGTTATTCCTCTTCAATTTGACTAATTTGCTACCTTTTCCTGCTCTACCATTTATTTTCTTTCACCCAAATGTGTCACATTCCAAGGGAAGCAGATTATTATCTCCTCTTTCATTCAGATATCAAGAAAAACAATAGAAATATGCAGATGCTTGTGACTTTAACATGTTCCCATGGTTCACCAAAACAACTGCCGCCACCACCACCAACAGCTTCTGTAGCTTTGTAGAGATGTAGACTATTGTGAAAGTTGATTCTAAGCGAAAGAGTTTGATCAAATGATATACCAAAATAATTGAAACAAAGTTTTCATTAGCTATTTTGCTAAAAGTAATTATACGTCTATTGTTAACGTAGATAGAATCATTGTACTGTGTTTTGAATTTTTTAAATGAACTGATTTTAAAATTTGCTGATGAAAATGTTGTCTTTAAACAAATAGACCGTATGAATTTAATTGTAGTTTTCACTTCTTTTTTTGTTTTGTACTCGGTATGCTCAGACTTGTTATGAGTGACCTATATTTTTTTTCCCTTAGATGTTTTTCTTTGTATGTTTCTTCTTTTTTAACCTATAGACAATGCAGTCATGCAACTCATAGGAAAGATTCTTGGGGACTAGAAAACCTTCAATAGAATGTTTTTTTAAGAATGTACAACTTTAGTTATTAGGGTTTTCCCATTTTCCTCAACTTCCAAATTATTTGAGTAATAGGTTTACATAGAGTAAATCAAATTTCCTATATCATATTCCCTCGAGACTGCTATACTTATCCAAATATCAGCAATTCTTATGCCAAAATGTTTTTGAACTTTTACTTATATAATAAAATTTCTAGGAGAAAATTTCAAATAAGAATCCATAATATCTGGTGGTGACTTCATTCAAAGGGAAGTGTTATAGGTATCATATTGAGGACTTCATGGAACAGGTCATGACAAAATTCTATGCTTTGGTCTTCACAAACTTTTCTGTGCTAAGACTATTTTAAATGCTTAAATTATAAGTTCTTGTGACTGAATAGGACAAATACAGAAAACACATTAATTACTGACCATTAATCTGTTTTCTAGTCTCGGATTCTATGTGTATTAATTACAGTGAAGATTAGCATGGCTCCTTTTAGTCCTATAAAAGGATGACACGCACAAATCGAGAAACGGTCTTTTTTTTTTCTGTTTAGTGTCTGCCAAAGATAGATATATATATATATAGAGGAGCTATAGAAACAAAAGGGGGTGTGATTGAGATGGGAATTTAGAAAAGTTTGGAAGTTTGACTTGGGAAAATGCTTCCCTTAATAAACAATTGTTAGGAAGAATCTTTGAGTCAGCTATTGTCCCTGTTGCCTCTGCATTTAATTATTATTTTTTCTATAGAAAATCATTACTTTTGATGAGACATGTAATTGTAAGGAGAGATGGATTTGAAGAAACATGGTATTACATTATAATATATGGTGAGGATAATATAATAAATGTAAAAATCTTTGTCTTATTTAGTATACTTGGTCCATGAACTCAGCACTAACACTTGCCTCCCACGTGAAATTTTTTATGGACACTCACTATCAAATTCTAGCTTCTCCTTCCACAGTTAAGAATTCTGCTTGTAATATCATATGAATATAGTATATTTATAGAATTTTTGTTACAGTGATTTCTGCTTCTTGTGTTTTGGACTTTTTATTTTGATATGTACTTGGAATTCTTAGCACATGAATGATGCTTTGTGAGACTTTTTCAATCCGAATTTGAAGCTGACTTACATTAACAAGTTATTAATTTTGTTAGAAGGGGTGGCCATGAATTATGTCTGATATTTGTTGCAGAATGTCCAAATAAAGCATATTTGCTTACAAACATGCATATATATCACTCCATCGAATTCATTACCACTCGGCTCCACCGCTCTGGTGCTTAAGGACTTCAAATCTTGAGGTGGTAATGAAAATTTTGTGATATGTAAAAGATGATGTATGTTTCTTAGGATATTTACATGGAATAATTGATGTTAATTGGTAGAAAATATGTTTCATTTTCCCTAATACCCTATACAAAAAGTTCATTGAGGATATATAAATCTCTTTTAACTGCTAGTTAGTATAAAGAGTTTATTTTTAGTTGATTAGTTTGATGTTTTCTTGTTAAGTACCCTGCACAGGCCAATGTGTGATGCGCATGTTAATGGCGGACTGCTAGTAGGCACTTGGGTTCAATCTAGGAACAGGGTATGGCTCAAGGTTTGATCAATCCTTACCACAAAATTTAGTAAAATTATGAAAAGACTCATAAGAATTTCCTCCAAAAAGTTTGTTCACACATCACATTAATGACAGGTTCCGACATTGAATATTAAATTTACTCAATTTAGACTGTTTGAGGATGACTGTTGTCAGTTTACACTCTTTCCATATTGCAGCCATCATTTTTTATTCCTATTATCACATGCAAGTTTGTTTGCTCTTTTAGATTTTGATTAACTTCTCATGAAATTTTTAAGAAGATTGTTCTTTTAAAGTGATATTTTGTCCCCTTTATTTTTGTGTTCTGAACTAATATTGAACTGTATAGTTCAAAATGCTGAACAAAAGAACTCAGAATATTGCTGATATTTTTATTTTTTGAAGAAATCAAACTGCAAAAAGTTTTGAAGTAAAAAGTTGATGCTAATAATTATAGACAGCCTAGTTTAGTGCATTTGAGTTTAAAGGTGGGAATTAATGTTGTAAGGAGCATTAATTTTCCTAGCTAAGTAGACTATTAGCATAATTTTGCTAAACATAGTTTAATTAATTTACGTTCTTCTCCATGTATCTCGTGTTAGAGTTGACTCCTTTCAACTTGGCCTTGTTTTCAAACTTTTACTATACTTCACCTTTTCATTCCTTTTTTTTTTTTTTTTTTTTTTGGCCGTACAACCTTTTGTCTTTTAGACAATTTCTATTGTTTATTTTATTTGCAAGAGCAAGAAAAAGGCATTAAATTTGAAAACCCTAAAAGATTTTTTTTTTTATGGGGTTTTACTAGGGTAAGCTATAGGACCCTCCTTGGTTCAATCCTTCTGGAGTGATTTCTTTTCATGGAGAAAATAATGCTAATAATAAAGAATAAGGATATCAAAAATAGAATTGTGTAGAAAAAGGGCAAAAACATGGATGCCATATATTATAATAATGTCATAGTTATGAAACCATGTCATGTCCAAAGAAAGACTCCCTTTTAAGAGAGTCTTGAATTACATGGTGATCACTTGAGGACGGAAAATTGATGTACTGGTGTTGGGAAAGATTGTTGTGGAAGAGGAATGACTTGTCGTCTGCCTCGTAGTTGTTCTGATGTACTGGGGTTGTTATGTTGTTTGATTCTGGCTGCATTTGGATGCATAGTATCTCTGCCTGAGCTACTGCTAGTTGCATTTGCAGCTGCGAAACCTGGTTTTGCAGGAACGATATGGCACCCACACATCCGTACACTGGATCCCTCATCCTTGCATTTGCTTCATACACTAGACTGCTCACTGCATCTGCTCTTTGGTGCATTGGAAGCTCCTGTATCCATAAAAATCCAAGTATATGGAGTTAGAACCAGCACCTCAGTAAATATCCTTCAGTTTGGTAGGATTTAGGAAGGTTCAATGTATGCAGTCTACCCCTAACTAGTTTGGGAGGGTAGAGACTAGAGAGACTATTTCTGAATACAGAAATGTATGTACATGAAGTTTGCATAAGTTACATAAAGTTAGCAACTTCCTTATAAAAATCCTTGTGTCAGCAGGATTTAGGAAAGTCTGATGTATGCAATCTTAATCTACAGATATATAAATATCACTTTTTATAAGAAAAGAAGTGCTAATGAAGTAAAAACATTTGTCTAATTTTGTAGAAGTGCATAAAAGTTTTGTGATGTAGTCTGTGTTTGCCCATACTCACCTGTAACATTTTGCTGACATTGCTAGCTCCAAAAACTTTATGAACGATGGCAAACTTGTGGGGGTCGTCGGAAGGAAAGTAAGGAGCAAAAATGCAGTCTTTGGCACATCGACGACGGAGCAACTTGCAAGAAGCACAAGGTGAAGTTCCATTGCCACCCATTTTGTTGAGTTTACTGGAGAACTGGGAAATAAAGCTAAGAACTGGGAAAGAAAAAAAAATTATAAAGGCCTATGGTTTGGAAAAAATGAGAAAAAGGGTGTGGCTATTTATAATACCAAATCTTGTGTGAGCTTTCGTGCACTTAGTTAAAAATTATTTTTTTACAAAAAGTTACATGATTAAAAAAATCATTAGATTTAAAAAATGATTAACCATATTTTATGATATGATGTCTGAAAAGAAGGGAGTGACTATGTCATGGAGGATTTAGAAATGATTTGGCCTTTTGTTGGCATATCAAACAATGGGTAATAAACTGGTATTGGTGTTGGAACCCATTATTAGAATAAAATTTCTCTCATGAGTTCACCTTTTGATTTGAACTGTAGAGTTTCTTATTTTCATTCTCTCTCAAGGGATTATGAGGACTTAGGTGGTCTACAAGATGTAAGCGGGATTTGATCTTTGGTCTTACAATTTGAAAGAAAATGAAAGTACTGTTTAATATAGATCTAATGGTATAATTTTTGAGGCAATTTAATTGACACGCTATGTGAAAAATTAGTGGTTTGGATTGTTTGAAAATTGTGTGCTTTGTAACAAAAAATGAAGAGACTATCTTTTTCCAAAATTATATGAACTTAGGTAACAAATGGAATAATACTGTGTAGGAATAATCCTCTAGATTGTCTCCTGGAAAATCAATGCAAAAAAAACTGTTCATTCTGGAAGCTGATATAGTCATAGCATTACATCTATATAATTTGATTAAACAACTTAACAACCATATAGCTGATCCATTGTTTCCTGCTGATAATCTATCACATTCACCAGCAAGAGGATAATTAAGCCCTCTAAGTTATGATTTTGTGGCTATTATTGTTTGTATCACTCCCATTATTTTGGCACTTGTGTTGATATTTTCACGTAGTTACATATTCCTTTCGTTCAGAATTAGTTGTCACTTATCTCAACACCTTTTATGTCTAGCCAAGTAGAAAGGGCCAATTCAGGGTTCTATAGGGGTGGCTGTGTGACGATTCCGAATGAAGAATTTGGTTCAAGTGGGTTCTATGTTACTCGGAATCTCTATATCACCTCAAGTATCCATGTCGGATCTTCGACACTTGGACATTAGTAGGACACTTGTCCATGTTAAATAAGAGTACTCGAGTCCGAGCAACATAGAGTGGGAGACGTTACGTTGATGTGATTAATTAGGATCTCAATTTGTTTGGTTAGTTAGCTTTCCGTGATTAGTCATGTTCTAGAAAGGCACCAAAACATTTGTGTGGCAGGGTAAGGAAATGTGACCATCGTATATATTCATTTCGGATTGAAGTAGTACCACTAGCATGTATCAAGTTGCTCTGTAAAATTATTATTTCTACTTTTGCAATAATAAATTTACATATGAAAAAGTACATAGTGGTTATAATTTACTATACATAGAATAAGAATGTGTACCTGCCGATATTCTAAATCGTAATGTTATTCGCTTATTTAGTTATTTGTAATGTTATTTGGTTTTGAAAAAAAAAAAGGGGTTAATATGACAAATTGACAAGTATAAATACTAGCAGGTGGAGAATGGGGATCTTGGGCTAACCCATCATTGTTGCGCGGACCTCATATTTGACCATGTAATATTAAAACATCAACAATATCACTCTAAACATACTCATATAAATAATATTTTTTTTTTTTTTTTGGTGTTTAGAGAGCCACAAGGGCAGTTGATGAGAATCGATTTCAATATCTTTTGAAATCGGGAGAGGGGAGCTCTAACCAGTTGAGTTATTCCTCACACTCATATAAATAATAATTTCTCTGTTTTTTTTTTACTTGACCGATTTCTTTTATTACGCTTGTTAATTTAAAATTTTAAAAATCAATAACTTTAATTCTCCACAAGTAAAAATTATAAAAGTTATATATTATGATAGTGCTTGTTGAAACGAATTCAAAAATATCTCACATGAACATGTTTTTTTATTATTCACAAAAGAAAGCCAAAGCCTCAAAGGAGGGGTGGTGAATATTATAAAAGTCAAAGCGAATTAAGTAAAAAAGAAAGGAGGAAGTACTTCGAGCAGTGCACTTATTTAAAAAAAGTCAAAGCTGAGTAATAATTAAAAATACTTTCTTCATTTTTTTTTTTTTTTTTTTGGTTCTTTTTACTTATTTCAAATTGTCTTGAAGATAGAAAAATCAAAAGTAGTGGAGGGAGTAAATCCGAGTAGTGCACTTTAAAAATTACGTCTATTTTCTTTTACTTAGGTGCAAATGTAAAGGACCTTTTTTTTTTTTGTAGGAAATGCAATTATGCAAAGGGCAGCTTAAGACTGTTAGCCTGTTAGGTGTAAAAAAAAAAAAAAAAAAAAACTAGTGTATAAACATTAGATTAATCTAGTTGGTTTGTCCAAGTTAATATAAAAAAACAATTTATAGACTAATTGCCCTATTCTTGGTTTACTGTTTTATTTTTAGCCTTATTACCTTTTTTTTTCCCTTTCTTTCTTTGCCCTTTGCCGTTGTCCGAAACTTGTTCCTACTTTAGGGCGGCAATATAACTACCCCTCATCCATGGACCACATTTCTTAGATATGTATTCCTTGATAATTTACTTAATTAATTAATTAATTTGTTTTCGTATTGTTAACGTTAATCCGAATTTATTTACCCCTCTCTCTTTAAGTATCAGGTATTGTTATATTCATAGGATGATGATTATTGATATGGTGTGCGTTAATTCATATAGATAACAGTATAAAAAACTCTCTGATCCGTTAATAAAGTAGAACACTTGAAAAATACTTCGTAAGAGAATATAGATTTGACTCTAAGATATTATAGTTTATTATATCCCTATTGCGAAAGCTTAGATTATTTGAGCACATTTCATCTTCTCTCATCATTTTCTTTTTTTTGGATCAAGTATTACTCAATTAGAATAATAAAGAGTATTTATGCATTTCAAATAATGTTAATGTTCTCTATCGATAAGGAGTTTAAGAGCTTTGATAATGCATGTGTTTTTAATTTTTAAGTTTTTACTCATAAATTTCTTTTATACTACCTCCGTTATAGGTTATATGCAACGATTAGATATTTTCCCTCTCTATTTTATGTCAAATCGGTGCACATAACCTGTAACGGGGTAGTATTTTGTACCAAAAAAAGAAAGAAAGAAAATAGAGAGAAAGATTGAAGACCAAAAATCTAAGTTTGACTGCTGCAAAAGCTCGTGATTGGTTAGCTTAATTGGGCCCACTAATTTCCGTCTTTGAGGATGTTTGTTTAAAGGGTTGAACAGTATTAATTACATTAGAGTTTAGAGCTACTAATTAAAATTCAAAACAAGTGTAATTAATCGTAAATTTGAGTAATATGGAGGTGGCCCGACGTGAATGTTTTTGTTAAGAACAGACATTCACGTGAATTCCACATTTTTTGCAAAAAACCTCTACCAAAACTCTCCCTCCCCAATACCCCCATTAAGAGGGGTACAATATTCTCACTTGGGAGTGGGACCAACAATTATACTTACTTAATTAATTACTTAATTAATTACACCATTGAATCATGTCATGTATAATGTGATTACTCTTCTTTATGGTTGAGTCGTGTATACCTGAGCTTGACATGAATCACTAGATTGCCAATCGATTTTAAGATGGTGCATCACGCATGAAACAATATGACACCTTATATGGCTCTATAACATAAATAATTTGATTTTAATAAGTAATAAATCTCGTCAAAAAACATGAGTAGTATTTGATTATTATACTCCCCCATTTTCGAATACTCATAATAATTTGACTTCTCTAATACTTATATATTAACTTTCATCCATTATCTACTTAACAAATATCTAAAATCACATATTAAGTTTTTGTATATATATTATGTTATTGAGTTAGTCTCAATATATATTAGCATGGTTAGTTTACCTTTTTCAATGACATGATAGATTTTTATATACAACTTGCGTACTTTATGCATGCATGCAAAGTTACTAGGAATACCCTAACACACATGGATCATTTTATAACATATTTGTATTAGTACTAATTATTTCAAAAATCAAGGTACGGTTTCCTGCAATATCTATTCCCCAAGCCCACTCTTTTACACGATCAACTTCAAACATATTCTAATTAATCTGATGGAATTATTAATTATGAGTAATTTATTTTTTCTGCTAAGTGATAACCAAGAGATACCAAGTAGATTTACAGCAAGAAAGAGAAGTAACTCATACATTATTTTTATTTTTAAAAAAAAAAACTTTCATACATTTCTCGTACTAGCTTAGTTTGATGATATTTTTTATTTTCAGAATAACACGTGTTTGTAAATGAAGTTCCATTATAACGGACAATTCCACCAATATAAGACATTTTCTAACGTGTTACATGTAAATTTATTATTGAAACCTATCGAACCAAGTTGTTAATGGTACCGAATTAATAAGAACCAAATGTAGCATCGATCTATTTCAACTTATTAATGGTACCCAATTAATGTGAATCAAATGTGGTATTGATCTATAGCTCCATATCTAAGTAAGAATGAGGAATTAATCAACAAACATTTAGGAGTATATGCACGAAGTTATTTTAATCTGTTTCTGTGATAGATGTGAATGCATACTGTTGAGTAATTAAGTAATATTTCTGCGTAGATTAGCAAAGAGTCTTCTTATATTAAGTGAGACATCTGACAATTAATAAGTGTATAATTCAAATCTAAAAGATTCCGTCATAATAAGGAATCTAGGCTTAGATCATACAAATAAATCAACACGTGTATTGTGTATCATATCAATAGTTTACAATCAGTCCTGCAATTTGCAATAAACTATTATTGCCAAACATATCATTGAAAAAAAAAAAAAAAAAAAAAAAAAAGTTGCTTCCACTTCTTCAAAATTAGCTAGGGTTTGATATCTTGTGAAAGCACTTGGGTTGAAGTACACAATATAATGTTGTTAGCGATCAATATAATGAATGTTAATAAATTCTAAAATCTCGATATAAACATTGTATATCGTTAATGTATCTCGTGATGGATGGATGATAAATATTTTGTGAATTTGCAACAAATTTCTTAATGGCCAGAGTTTACATATCGGTACAAATTTGATAAGATTTATTAAATTCTCAACATATATAGTTGGTAATAAGGGAAGTAGTCCATCAATCTTATGCTACTTATGTCGGCCATATATCCTCTCTTGTTTTTTCATACAACAAATAATTAAGTACACTTTAGACCAATTTAAGTTTAGTTTTTGAACTAAAAGAAAACACTCCAGCCTAACATTAAGAGATCAGAATACATTAAAGAAAACAAAATTTAGTACACTATTCATCAACAACTTATTTTAAGAAGATTCTTTAACTCTACAAAAAGAATTCTATCTTTGAAAATAAATCAATAAATTAACAATTCTGTCTAATTAACTCTAACACTGATGAAACCTTACTGACATTAGATTATTAAGAAGCTGTGAGGTGGGGTTTTTCTTATAAAATGGAAGAAATAAAACCAAATTTCGAGGGAAACTAAATTAAAAATAAATAAAAATAATTGATTAATTAAGAGAAATAAAATTAGTTGGCCAAGAAACCTAAACCTTATCCCTCTGCAAAACACATTAAATGTAGGTCACATGAATCCAAATCTTCTATTTCTTGTCTTTCTCCATAAAACATAACACAGCACTTTTTTCTTAACATCTTGTCTCTCTTAGTATTATGAACCTTCATGTCCCTAAATTCATCCATTGTTTAACTTATAATAAAACCCTAGTTTAGCCAAGCCAAGTACATAATGATAGTATTAAATTTCATGCATGAAGTTTAGGGAATATTTTTTTTCTGTCACTCGATCGGCTCTTTTAATTAAATGCTCTTGATCTTATAAACTTTTTTGTCTGTTAAACATGTACAAATGAACGATAATCAGATCAATATCTAAGTAGTATAAGTCGATCATGTCAATAATGAGATTCGAAGGTCAAGCTGATATTGCATTTAACACTACCAAATTCAAAATTGACCAACATTTCTTAAGTATCATCAATTGGAACATCCATGCATGTTACTTTCGAATAAACCTAAGCAAAAACCTAGAGATACCTGATAACTACAACCAATATAATGTAATAATAATGTATGTATGTAGCATATATATATATATATATAGCTAAAGCTAAGCTAGTTTATTTGTTATGGAAGTGGTTAATTGATTGGATAGTTTAGTCAAATATGTACTACTGTATACAAAAAGAGGTACATAAAATAAACAAAAATTCAGTATTAGTATAAAACACTATGCATTAAATGATTTCAGAACCCTAAACCTAGAAATAAGAGAGACTACAAAAAACAGTATAGTATATATGGAAGTGAGGGAACTTTCTCTTTGAAATTGTTGCATTGTTTTTCTTCTACTCTTCTGTTTTTGATGAAAATTAGGTTGTGTTGTTTAAACCCAGAAAACAGACATCTTTTTAGAACATAGAAAAGCAAAAAGAACTAACTAAAACTTGTAGCTTTGCTAAGCTCCAATATGGTTCATTAAATGCAAGAAGATTGTTCATTTTCGAGATGCATGCATGGTTTTTCATTCTTTTTGTGGTTTTTTTATAATGATAAAAAAACCAATTAAGTATTCTATTCGCCTATTGTGCCCATTAATAGACATACAAAATTGACCCGACTTATAAAAGTTAGTATAAACAGAAGTTCTTCATTGTTAATTTTTATTATATATAGGAAAATTTGTGAAGAAGGTCCTTTTAAGTAGACCTTTTTGTGACAAAGGTCCTTTTATAAAAAAAAAAGATGGCACAAAAGGTCTTTATATCATGTTTGGGTTGTGTGGAGGGTCCTTTGACCATTTTCCAGTGTTGACTTTTTTATTTTTCGGTCAAAAAAAGCCACGTGTAATGCACGTGACTTATTAAGCTCCCTTTAATGTTTCCCTCATTGTGGGGAGGATTACCCTTGAATTACTTTAAATAGCCTTCAATTTTAATTTATGGGATCACAATTGAAGTTTGTGTTAATCTTTTCAGAAATTAGGGTTTAATAGGGAGAAAATAGGAAAAAGGGGAGGGAAAAAAAGGGAACTTAAATGTGAATTTTTTTTTGCCGAAAAATAAAAAAGTCAACACCGGAAAATGGTCAAAGGACGCTCCTCACAACCTAAGCATGATATAAGGACCTTTTGTGCCACCTTTTTTTATAAAAGAGCCTTTGTCACTAAAAGGTCTACTTAAAAGGACCTTCCTCGCAAATTTTCCATTGCTTTTAAATTAACGCTTCATTGTTCTTAAAAATTACCTGAAATAGAAAAGGAAAAAAAAAACGAAATTGCAAATTAGATTTTCTTTGTTTGGTTTCCTACAATAATACTCCACTTGCTCTCTCTATCTCTCTCTCCTCATTGATATTTGTGTCAACTCATGTGCACTATTTTTTTTGCCCAAAACCTTAATAAAGTGATTTTTGTGGTTGGGGCAAATAATTAGAGATTGAGGGAGTAGTTGTAACTCAAGAAATGTGAAAGTGAAAGGAGGAAGCAAAGCAGAGGGTAGCATTTTTATTTAGTTTTTTTACCCTTGAATTTTTTTTTTATATATACAATATTTTTAACTCCGATATGATGAGTCGTGATAGCCCGCTACCCGGGAGGGACCCTTACTTATTTTCCTCCGGTTCTTACTTCTTACTCTCTACTCTCTAAGCACCAACTTTCCAGAACACTTCAAACGTGACTATTTTATCACAATTGGACAAACTTCAAAGTCCAGAAAACAATGGACCAAAAAATGTGATGGTCTTCAGTTTATATTTCTGATTACGTAAAGCCCAGATTAGTGGCCCAAAAAGTTTTAGTGGCCCAAAAAGTAATAAGTAGCTGGAACTTTGACCTCTACAGGTTCAATACATAAACGTGGCAGCAGCACTATACTGAGTTGTTTTAGTTTTGGGCCCAATGATTGTTTGTCATAACTCCCTAAACCCTGTACATAAAATTGCAAAACCCTACTACGTATTTCCTTTTCTATTCGGTTAACACTTTCAATTTAAACATCCATATTTAGGAGAGGGGAAAGAGAATGAAAAAGTAAGTGGAATAGCTATTAAATGCAATTATCCAAAATTAAAATGTGTCAACTAAAAAAACTTTC
This sequence comes from Chenopodium quinoa, assembly GCF_001683475.1. Classification (NCBI taxonomy): domain Eukaryota; kingdom Viridiplantae; phylum Streptophyta; class Magnoliopsida; order Caryophyllales; family Amaranthaceae; genus Chenopodium; species Chenopodium quinoa. The sequence continues at coordinate 2,795,631 of NW_018743199.1, read as the reverse complement.
TAAATAGGAATATGTGTCAACTAAGAAAAACAGAGGTGATTTTTTTTATTTTTTTTTTTTTCGTTTGAGCTACCCACTCAATGATTCAAATATATAATTAAGTCTTCTTAGTATTTAGTCCTATTTTTCTTTACCTTTAAAAAAAAATAATATAAATTTAAGTATTAGAAAGGTTGAAGTGATAAAGTAGTGGCATCACTCCCACCTCGTATCCCTATGGTATAGGGATTAAGGCTTATGGGACTAGTTTGAGGGATTTTTTTTATCTTCCCCCTCAAATGAGCCCCCTTCTTACCACCATCAATAATATGGATAAACAAACAAAGCGTTTGGTGTGAGAGATAATGAGGAAGGATAAAGATAGGAATTTGGTGGTCAAGTTAAGGATAAATAAGTGTTATATATCCCATGTTTTGCAAGTATCAGAAGTGTTTTGGGGTTTTTTGTACGTACCCGAATGGAGGGTGTGTACGTCCCTCGGGAGACAGATCTGCAATGCAACACTCGAACGACCCGATCACCTGCAAAACAATGGACCCCGGGGGGGCCGGAGGTCCGCCTCCGACGATCAAGTCAGTGACCGAAATAATGTATTTTAGAGAGAGAAAGTAGAGAGAAGGGAGAGTAAATGGGGGGCATTGCCCTTGGAGAGAGAATTGGATCCCTTAAAACTGATGTAATGACCAGTATTTATAGAGCATTGGGACATGTGCCTCTTAGGTTATTTAACCTAAGTAGATTAGCTTCCCACCGTTTTACGGTTTAGGGTTGTGGGCTTAGAGCCCATTTTCACCCTTCTATCATTGAGTGACACGTGTCATGCTCTGATTGGCCCATTGAGCGCTGAGCTTAGGGACACGTGTCGCGGTAGCATTGGTCCACATATAGGGGGTATTTTTACCCCCAAACAAGAAGTATTCAAGTGTAGTAAGAAAACTATTAAACTATGACGGCGTATCCTTACTAAATTATATGGTCTTTTTAAAATCCATTTTCTATCTCTTTCCCTACATTACCCCCGAAAGGATAAATAGTTAATTATCACACCTTACTAATCTCATTCCCCTCATCCCTTACCATTTATTTTAATCCCCTAACAAACACTCTTTGATAGATATATAGGATGTATAAACTAAAAGCTTAAGTGTAAAAATATTGGATATCAAAAGAGGGCAAAAGCATTCCAACCGGTAGAGGCTCACGAGGAATTCGAACTTATAGCCTATTGTATATTCATACATAGACCCTCAACCTTCGACAATATATCAACACCTTATTGGTAAAGAATTCTCCCCATACGTCAATTTTTTATTTTTATTTTATGGTGAAAGAATGAAAGACTTTTAGACATTGTTTTATTCAGCTTAGTTTAACATTTTAAAAAAAAAGGAAATAAAAGTTTTGTTACTCATTAACTTGAATTTAAATCATATAAGTTCAAGTAATTTCAAACAATTTTAATAAACTTTCAATTTCACACATTTAGAATTAGAATAATTAAGGCTTGTTCACATTCACGGACCTGTGATTGAGCTGAAGTGAACTGAATATTTTATTAGAGAGAAAAAATTAGGAGCTTAACTGGTTGAGCTGAACTGAATTGAATATTTTAAGAGAGAAGGAAATTAGGAGCTAAACTGAATTGAATTGATTAAAGTTAAACTACAGTAAACTGAAATTAAGCTAACTGAACTAAAATTAAGATGAAATAAATATACCCTTTGCCAAAATTTCTTACTTCGAATAGAATAATGATCATATAGTACTAATAGTAGGCATCTAAAATAAAATACTCACCAAAAATTGCCATCCACTAAACTCGAATTTTCCAAAAATTCTCCAACTTTATCTTCATTTTTACCCATCACATTTTTCAACAATAAAGTCGGCCAAATGCCAATAAACTACGGGCCATAATTAAAAGCACCTAAAATATCATGCCACACATACCTAGAATAATCACCCAACACAAGCCTAACACACGCTTTTCATCTCAACCGTCACGTGTCCCTCCATCCAACGACTCTCATTCTAAACCTAGTGCCCTCCACACGCCCTTATAATCTCCTCATCGTCCACTCACTCTCACTCACTCACTCACTCTCACTCACTCATTCTCATCTTCTCCATCATCTTCCCAAACTTTCTCTCTCTACAATTTTCTTTCTCTCTCTAAAACTTTTATTCCGCCATTTTCGTGATGCTTCTCAGAGCTTCTCCAGCTTTCTCTCTCCTCGCCAACAATGGCGGCGAAACCCATTCTCTCTCATCGGCGAATTTTGTTTCGAATTCTCTGAGTTTTTCTTCGGTCCGATTTTCTTCATCGACAAAAAACCCTAACAATGGCGGATTCTCCGTTTCTGCAGTGGCGCCGGAAACTAACAGCCTTCCTTTGACCGGAGTCATTTTTGAGCCGTTTGAGGAGGTTAAGAAGGAGCTCTCTATGGTTCCTACTGTTCCTCAGGCTTCTCTTGCTCGTCAAAAGTATGCCGATGATTGTGAATCCGCCATTAATGAACAAATCAAGTAATTCTCATTTTCTTCCTTCTGTTTCTTTAATTAAATTTATAATTTACATTTTATTCATTTTCTATATATGTAATTTCTGGTAATTGTTCGAATTATGATTTCTGACGTTTAATTTAATCTTCATTTCGTTGATTTATATATTTCCTTTCACATTTGGCTCCAATTTTTTTTCCTAATTTGTGGTTTATAATCTGTTTTTCGGCCTAATTTCTTTGATGTATGATGTACTCAGTATCTAATTCTTTCTGTTTATGGATCTTGTATATTTTCATGCCCTGCTTTTGTTGGAGAATTGATCGATTTGTAATTTAATTATTGACATTTTCAACAAAATTGGTATGTTTTGCAGTGTGGAATACAATGTTTCTTACGTTTATCACGCGATGTATGCTTACTTCGATCGAGACAATGTGGCACTTAAGGGTCTTGCAAAGTAATCGCTCGAAAATTACCTTTTTTGCTCTCCCTTTTTGAGTTGCATTGATTTATGTAATTGTACTAAATCCCTGCTACTTTATGATTAGGTTCTTTAAGGAATCTAGTGAGGAGGAAAGAGAGCATGCTGAGAAATTGATGGAATACCAGGTACTTTATACAAGAAATAACCCAAATTAATGGCTCAATTTGTCATTTTAGGCTGTGTAATTGAATTAATTGAGAATATATATGTATTTATTGTGTGGATTGCAGAACATGCGTGGTGGGAAGGTGAAGTTGCAATCAATATTGATGCCACTTTCTGAATTTGATCATGAAGAGAAAGGAGATGCTTTGCATGGTGGGTTTTCTTGTTCATCCTTTCCATTCATCGATTATTTGGTTTCGTGTGTTCGTGCTGAGATGTAGATCTGTGATTGTGTTTGTTTAGTTGATTTGGCATATACTTGGTACGAGGATGATATTGCTATTATGATTTCAGCTAGGACGTGTGCTGCATTTTGATTTATTGATGTGTGCTTTTGGTGTAGGGTATATCATGTCTGTTGACATTAATGTACTTTTTAAAGGATTAATGATTTAATGGGTTGTTCATGGAGGGAACGTGGATAGATATCACATGCTTTAGATGTTTACTTTTATTTTCTTTTATAACACTTGCAATTTTAAATGTTCACGGTTTCTTTATTGGGGAGGGTAAATGTTCTGGGCTTTAATAAAAGATGGTGTAAGAGAGCAATTCAGGAGGTTGGCAGATCATTAACTATGTGAAAAATGTGATCGTAATCAATAACGTAATATTGAATCTCAGATTGATTTTGTGCTAGATATGGAATATTTGTGGAAGTAGAAGTAGTAAGTTATTGAAATGAAGTGCAGGAAAGGGGAATGATGGCTTACTAATTCTCCTCTAGCCTCTAAATTATTCGAGTCCGAAATTTATACTTCTTGCTATTAGTTATATAGTTTTGGGAATAGAACTTTTATTCTGAAGACTATAACAGAAGAAGTAATTCATTGGATTAGTTGACCAACCAGCAATATACATTGTAGTTTTTATAACAAAAAATAACCTTTGATGTATGATGTTTTAAAAACAAGCTTGATGTACGTAATTCTATGTTGTCTTTCCTTTGTTGCATTCAGCAACGCCTTTAAAGTTTAAACAAACAATACAATTTCAATCTTTATTGATTAAATAGCGTATCATAAATAATGTCATAAACTTACCTAATCCTTGATTAACGTCGTGTGTACTTTTGTTTGTCATCCGAGCCCATTGGCTTGGCCACAAGTCATGATATATGTCCTGCTATGCGCCTATGCATATCCATCTTTGGTGTGAGCCGTGTGACTACAAATTAGTTTGCTGCAAAGTAATTAGTATTGACTTTTCTGTTTGTGATGCAGCTATGGAACTTGCCTTGTCCTTGGAGAAGCTTGTTAATGAAAAATTGTTGAACCTGCATCAAGTAAGTGATAGCAACCCATTCCTCGTTTGTTGGCTGTTTGTCTTTCAAATTTATTTCTGTAGCTAAGGAATGGTAAAATTAAACTTATAATGTTATCAAGTAGGACTTGCTGACAATAATATCCAACTTTCTTAATTTCAGGTAGCTGAGAAAAACAGTGATGTCCAATTGCAAGAATATATTGAGGGCGAGTTCTTAAATGAACAGGTAATTTAACTTTCTTGGTTATACATTGAATGAGATATTGTGATATATGCTCAAGGACTGCTGTTTACAATTTACACTACTGATGTTTAAAATTGCCAATTGCCAATTGCTTTGCAGGTTGAAGCCATAAAGAAAATCTCAGAATATGTAGCTCAGCTCCGGAGAATTGGCAAGGGACATGGTAATTATTTATCTGCCTTCATTTGAAACTGATGCTCTCCTTGTTTTTTTTTTCTTTTTTTTTAAACCAGATGCTCTCCTTGTTTGTTTCATTAATATTATCGATGCTAATGTTATGGTTAATTCCCCCAGGTGTATGGCACTTTGATCAGACCCTTCTTCACGAGGGTGACGCTGCTGCTGCTTGAAAAGTTTGATTACTGTTAAGAGAATTTCGTCGACATATTGGAGTATTGAGCAGAGTTTATATCATGTAACCTACTCAATTCTGGAATTGGGGGATTTTTGCTTCAAAACTTTTTCCTTTGGTAATCTTGTTCAAATGGAATGTAGACCTGCTTTTAGTTGATTTAGCTAGGAAATATGAGTTAGAATAAAAGCGATTTACTATTATACTATGCTATTTTTACCCTCCATGCCTAATTGAAATCAAAATTGATTTTGCTCATTTTGTTTAGAATGCCCATGTTGTGTTGGTTTGTATATTTTTTTCCCTCTAAAAAGTTTGTGGTTTTGTCTTGAGGAGTTAGGCTCCATATTTTTCCCTAAAAATTAAAGATGCAAAAATGATACTTCGTATCGTCCTATTTTGTAGCTGATTTTTTGGCTCCATAAAATATAATCCTTAAGCTCAGTTACTTGAAGGTTTGTGCTGGCCATCTATATAGACGACTTCATACCCTAAAATTCTGCAATTGAGTTTATTTTGAAAGCTATTAATCATGTCATGGGGTTCATTTGTGCCTTCTCAGCCTTGTGGAATATGTAGTCAGGTACTACGGGAAAATCTCTTTGCACACCGATAATTAGTTGACTTGATAGGTTGTGAGACCAAAAAAATGAAGACATCAATTTATCTGATTGAAACATTTGATTACTCAATACTTGTAATAGGTGTGCCGAAGTACGGAGTAGCTAATAAGCTGCGAAATACTCATAACTCTTTTCAAGTTTTCACTGTTTGTATCACGCAACAGTCGTCAAGATGGATGGGAAATCAATCTACCGCAATTCTTATATTGTGTTCTCACTAGCCCGGCTTCATTGTGAGTGTGTTTAACTTGTGCTCATGTGGGTATACATGCACTGATGCACCACTCTTGGAGCTCAAAATAGCTTGCTCTTGTGGAAAATCTTGATATATTGCTAGTGGCTCCAAAACATCTCCATTGATCCTCAATGTGCCATGTTTAGTGTTCGTTACTATTTTTTAAAACTTTTAAAAGAAAAATGCACTAAATTAGAAATCTTTTCAAGACTATAGTGACCTTATAAAGCAACATAATCTGCTGCTCGATTAACTTTCCAATAAACGTGGTGAGACTCAAAAATAGAGAAGTTGCAAAGAAGGTTATATATATATATAAGTTCAATTGCCATCAACCTTGAAAAACAATGATGTCTATGAAGACGCTCTTATTGTTGAGGGGTTAAGGGCCTAGGGGGAGGGAGAGTGCTTCCATGAACAAAAAGCCTTGCCAAGCAACATGCAGCTAGAATTTAGTTGATTGGGATTTGGGAGAAGCTAGTTTTTATATTAGATCACTTTGTAGTTTGTACATTGGTTCTCACTAATTTGAACAAATGTTTTGATTAAATCTAAGATTTCGATTAGCATTATCTTGAGCCATGCTCAAGTAAGCTTCAAAGCTACATACATAAACAATCACGAATCACCCCTAAATATATTACACCCTCGAAAAATCTCTTTAGTACTTCTAGGCTTCTTGCATTCTATTATAGATGTCATATTTACATGATATTTTTCACCTTTTGATAGATAATACGAGTAACTAGTATGTGAATCAGACGAAATTCAAATTGTTATTTTTAAATATCATACTTTATTATATTCTTTACACATGCTATATATGCAAGTTTGTTTGTTTCTTTAATTTTTTTATGTAGTATACATATTTTAAATAAAACCGTATTAATATCATAACTTCATTAGACCATTTTTGTAAGAAACAAAAAAGTGTGAAGACAGACAAAAAATCATAATGTAGCTTAGGTGAAGACATATTTTTTGTCCAAAAAAAAAAAAAAAAAAAAAAAAAACCTGGCCTAAAGCCATCGATTAACGATTATAATACGAGCCCAAGCCCAACAACGTCAATACACATCTCCAAAACCCTAAAACTCTCTTCTTCTTCCTCCCTCCCTCAATTTTTCTCTCTCCTCAAAACCCTAGAAAACCCTGCAACTTTCAGAGAGAGAGAGAGAGGGAAAAAACCCAGAATTCCAAAATGAAGCACAACCCAAGAGTATCAAGCTCCCGCAGAAAATGCCGGAAAGCTCATTTCACGGCACCATCAAGCGTTCGCCGTACAATCATGTCGGCCCCACTTTCCGCCGACCTAAGAAGCAAGCACAATGTCCGTTCTATCCCTGTTCGCAAAGACGATGAAGTTCAGGTTGTGCGTGGAACCTTCAAGGGTCGCGAGGGTAAAATTGTCCAATGCTACCGTAAGAAATGGGTTATCCATATTGAGCGGATTACCCGAGAAAAGGTCAACGGGTCGACGGTCAACGTTGGGATTCATCCTTCGAAGGTTGTTGTTACGAAGTTGAAGCTTGATAAGGATAGGAAGGGGTTGCTTGAACGTAAGGCGCTTGGTCGTGGTAATGGTGAAAAAAGGAAGGAAAAGTTTACTGTTGATGATGTTGCTGCTGCTGGTTCTATGTCTCAGGTTGATTAGATTTTGAATTTGATATGTGTTTTTGTGTTTATCTGAAATTTGGATTATATTTGAGTTATTTGATGTTGAGAAATTTTGATATTTGGTTCATAATATATGGTATAATCTATCCATTTTTATTGTTATATGTTGGTTTGTTTTTATTCTGATTGATAAATTTTCTTTACTGATATTAATTGGAATTGTATAGGGTAGGAAAATGGAATTTGGTGGTCTATTAAAGACTTAAAGTGTTTAACTTGATTAACTTTCTATTATGTGGGTGTTTTTGGAGATGGTGATTATAATAGATTAATAGACTTTGATTAGTTAGGGATGAGGTTTCATAATTCTGCTATACTTTGTTGTTGTAGTTATGAGAATTGAGCATGAAAGAGTTTGGTAATGTTGCCTTTAGTTCCATTGAAGGGTATTGAGCTGTTTGTGTTGAAGTCAGTGCAGTGATGGAGTTTTGAAACAGGGGAGTGGCTGAGTGGGTGTTTACTTTAGATGTTGTTAGCTTAAATGGGCAAAGAGGGTAATGGAAATGAACTGATGGTGTTTGTATTTCTGACTTGTTATTTGGGTGCAATTAAGGATATGTGATATTTGTGAGGTCAGGTGTATGAGGAAATTTATTATGTTCTAAATGGTGGGATCAAGTGATGTAGGCATGTAGCTTCGTTGTTGAACGCTTGATGAGAATTTGAAAGCCTGAGCTCAGAGAATAACAGGGTGTTGTTTAGTTATTGTAGGTTGTTTCCTTGATGATTTCATTTCAACTTTGTTCGTTATTCAAAGTTCTAAGGCTTAGAGAGTTAGAGCTGCTTAGAATGCAGATGATTGTAGGATACAGTTTGAATTTCCTTAACTGCTCATTTTAACATATGATATATTCAAATTGTGATCTAAGAATATTCAGATTTGACAATGTGCATATTGGACATAGGTTGAAGATGGAATTTAGCTATTACCAGCTTCTATGTGCTTCACTACTTCTGTAGTTCAGTAGTTTTGTTACTGTGAGACAGGCATGTAGATGCTGTGATATTGTAGCATGTATATGCAATCAGTCACTGGGATATCGTTTAAAAGATATAGTACCAAAAGAGGTACGATCTAAACATAGCAATCTAGCAGATATTGAGGCAATCCTAAAACAAATCATTCTAATTACAACAAATATACTATATTTAACTCTTAAATTTAAGGATGATACTCTTTTCTTTTGCTGGCCTGGACCGACTTGGTCTCCCTAGACAAAATGCTTTGATCAACATAATAAGGTGGTCTAAATTGCATTTAAGATGATTTGAAATTCGGTCAGGAACAATTTGGGTTGAATTTAGGTCGGGTCAATAATAAGTCGTGTTAATTTCGAGTCGGATTAGTAACAGATCGGGTTGAATTTAAGATGTTTGTAGTATGCTTGAGTTAATGAAATCCGTACAAGTTGTAAATCGGTAAATTGGTCGTTTAAAGGCAAATTGAATGGTTCCACCCTCCCAGACGGTAATATTAATCATGGTAACCATTAGGGGTGTTCAAATCCAGGTACTCGGGTTTTCGGGTACCTGAAAAAGCGGGTACCCGGATCTTCGGGTAGTTTAAAACTCGGCCCATGTCCCGACCCGGGAAACTCGGGTACCCGACTTTTGGGTACCTGAATTTCTCGGGTCGGGTCAAAGGGTACCCGGTATTTTTATTTTTTTTTAGTACAAAAGGCTTTAAAATTAATTTGGAAGCAATTCAATAGCTCCAATTCATATAAAACAATACGAATGTAATGAGTTATTTTATAGGATTCATATAATCATATGATTTGGTAGATCAAAAACATATCAAAGGAAATAATCTTTCTTCTCTAACCCTGTACCGTATATAATCTATACATATTAGATATTATAAAATCTTGATAATGCAAATTTCACATCAAAGTCACAAACACACCCTTAATTAATGGGTGATTCTGTGAAAAATTATACAATATACAAATTGAAGTTTAATACCAAAAATCAATTATGAGAAACTGAACAATACACCACCAATCGCAGCTGCCTCCATCTATCGCCACCAAAAAGTCAGCCTGCTTCATCAACCAACTCAAACACACTCCGATTCCGACCCTTGATGAATAGTGAGGTGAGATGTTTCGGTGACTGCCGATTGTTGTGCTCACTTGCATGCATTGGGGTTAGATGTAGAGAAAGTTATAAGGCTTACTGTGAGAAGAGAGTAGAGGGGTGAATTGAAATCAGAAGAACAATGGAGAAAGAAAGAGCAAAAAAAAAAAAAAAAAAGGAGAGAGAAAGAGATTGGATGGAATTGTCGGCTACTAGAGGAGAGAGAATGTAAAGGTTGGATGAGAATTAAAACCCTACCACGAATAAACTACTCGTATATGACGCATTCATCATACTGTATTAAATTATAAAAATAAAAATAAAAATAAAAAAATAATAAAAACCACTAACTCACGGGTCAGCGGGTACCCGCCACCATCACAGGTCGGCCCATGACCCGACCCGAATACATGATCATTTTACCCGGTCGGGTACCCAACTCGGATAATTTTTAAAAAAAATTAAAATACCCGGTAAAATCAGTCGGGTCAATAAGGTCGGGTATATTTGAACACCCCTAGTAACCATTACGACAATTTTAATTTCCGGGCGAAAAAAAAGTAAAAAAAATACAAAATTAAAGGCTAATATCCACGATTTTTGAGAAATTTTGGAGGATTCGGGGTCCGGTATCGAAAAGTCTTGAAATTTTAGGAGATACATCTCGGGGTCATATAATGTCGTTTGGAACCATTTATGATCATTATGTATTGTCATAAATGTTCGTGTTAAGATTGATTTAATGAAATCGGTACAAGTTGTAAATCAGCAAATTGGTTATTTAAAGGCAAATTGGATGGTTCTGCCCACCCAATTGGACTCCCGGAGGATATAAGGGACCATGGTAAACATTTCGTCAAATTTTATTTCCATGCGAAAAAAAGTTTAAAAATTCCAAAATTGAAGTCTATATCCACACTTTTTGAAAATTTGTGGAGGTTTCGGAGTCCGTTGACAAAAACACTCGAGATTTTAGGGGATACATCTCGGGGTTATATAATGCTGTTTTGAACCAAATATAATCATTATATGTTGTCATAAATGTTCGTGGCAGGCTTGAATTAATGAAATCAGCGCAAGTTGTAAATCGGTAAATTGGCTGTTCAAATGCAAATTAGTTGGTTCCACCTACCGAATTGTACTTTCGGAGGGTATTAGGTATCATGGTAAACATTTCAGCAAATTTATTTCCGGGCGAAAAAAATCAAAAAATTCAAAAATTGAAGGCTAATATCCACGCTTTTTGAGAATTTTTGGAGTATTCAGGATCCGGTGTCTTAAAGTCTTGAAATTCTAGGGAATATATCTCATGGTCATATAATGTCTTTTAGACCCATATATAATCATTATTTGTTGTCATAAATGTTCGTTATAGGCTTGAATTAATGAAATCGGTGCAAGTTGTAAACCGGTAAATTGGTCGTTTAAAGGAAAATTGGATGATTCCACCCACCCAATTGGACTCCCGAGGGGTGTTAAGGAACACAGTAAACATTTCGACAATTTTTATTTCCGTGCGAAAAAAGTCAAAAAATTCGAAGATCGAAGGCTAATATCCATGACTTTTTAGAAATTTCGAAGGTTTCGGGTCCCGGTGTCGAAAAGAAATAAGATTTTAGAGATACATCTCGGTGTCATATAATGCCACCATAAATGATCTTTATATGTTGTCATAATTGTTCGTGGTTGGCTTGAGTAAATGAAATCGGTGCAAGTTGTAAACCGGTAAATTGGTCATTTAAAGGCAAATTGGATGATTCCACCCACCAAATTGGGCTCCTGGAGGATATTAGGGACCTTGGTAAACATTTCAGCAATTTTTATTTCCAGACGAATAAAAGTAAAAAAATTCCAAAATTGAAGGTTATAATCCACGTTTTTTGACAAATTTTTGAAGTTTCGAGGGCCGAAGTTGAAAAGGCTTAAGATTTTAAGGGATACAACTCGGGGTCATATCATGTCGTTTGGAACCATATATGATCATTATATGTTGTTATAAATGTTCGTTGTAGGCTTGAATTAATGAAATCGGTGCAAGTTGTAATTCAGTAAATTGGTCGTTTAAAGGCTAATTGGATGGTTTCACCCACCCAATTGGACTCCTAGAAGGTATAAGGGACCATGGTAAACATTTCGGCAATTTTTATTTCTTGGAGAAAAAAAGTCAAAAAAATTTCAAAATTAAAATCCACGCTTTTTGAGAAATTAGGGATGTTTCGAGACTCAGTATCAAATTTTTTTGAGATTTTATGGGATGCATCTTGGGGTCATATAATTCCGTTTTGAACCATATATGATCAATATATGTTGTCATAAATGTTCGTAGTAGGATTGAGTTAATTAAATCGATGGAAATTGTGAAACAGTATATTGGCCGTTTAAAAGCAAAGTGGATGGTTCACTCACCCAATTGGAATACCAGAGGATATTAGAGGCCATGGTATACATTTCAGTAATTTTTATTTTCGGACAGAAAAAAGTAAAAAAATTCCAAAATTGAAGGCTAATATCCACGCTTTTTGAGAAATTTTGGAGGTTTCGGGGCCCGTTGTTGAAAAGTCTTTAGATTATAGGGGATACATCTTGGAGTCATATAATACCGTTTGGAACCATATATGATTATTATCTGTTGTCAGAAATGTTTGTGGTAGACTTGAGTTAATGAAATCGGCGCAAGTTGTAAACCGGTAAATTGGCTATTTAAAGGCAAATTGGATCGATCCACCCACCCAATTGGACTCCCGGAGGATATTAGAGACAATGGTAAACATTTCGGCAATTGTTATTTTCGGGCAAAAAAAAGTCAAAAAATTAATAATTGAAGACTATTATCCACGCTGTTTGAGAATTTTTGGAGTCTTTGGGGCTAGGTGTCAAAAAGTCTTTAAATTCTAGGGAATACATATTGGGGTCATATAATGTCTTTTGGAACCATATATGATCATTATTTGTTGTCATAAATGTCCGTGGTAGGCTTGAATTAATAAAATTGGTGCAAGTTGTAAACTGGTAAATTGGCCGTTTAAAGGCAAATAGGATTATTCCATCCACCCAATTAGACTCTCGGAGGATATTAGGGACCATGGTAAACATTTCGGCAATTTTTATTTTCGGGTTAAAAAAAGTAAAAAAAAAAATCCAAAATTGAAGGCTAATATCCATGTTTTTTGAGAAATTTTGGAGGTTTCCGAAGCCCGGTGTCGAAAAATCTTTAGATTATAGGGGATATATCTCGGGGTCATAGAATACCGTATGGAACCATATATGATCATTATATGTTGTCATAAATGTTTGTGGTAGACTTGAGTTTTTTGAATCGGCCTAAGTTGTAAACCTACGTTAATGAAATTGGCCCGTTTAAAGGCAACTTAGATTAGCCCTTATTTTAACAATCACTTACAGGTATACAAGAACTTCTATCTTATAACAAAATAAAAAACCATTAGGAGGCTGACTAACATGTCATTAATTTTGTATATCAAAACAAGTGGCATAAAAACAACAGCGTCATTTTGAATTGCTGTTGAACAGTAAGTGAAGCAAAAGAACTAGACATGTAAAAAATGAATATTCAGGTATGAATATGTTTCTTTCATCTGGCTATTGAACCAGCAAAATCTAAGCCCCACAAACCACCACGAGTATACTCACTACTCAGCGCTAGTATTTGACAATAGAGAAAATACCAGTGCCTTGCAGTCTAGCTGACGATGCATCCAAATTTTCCGGGCAGGTCGTGGTTCCAGCACAAGGCAGCAGAGAGAATAGTCCTCTGGTAACATAAGGTAGAGAATCCCTCAGAATCCATTTTATTTCCCCTCTCTTAGTTCTGAGTTAGGTTCCAAAGTGTGATCAGTTTCTATATTGCTTTGCATCTCTAACAATTTCTGTTCTTCTTCTTGGCTTTCTTGTGGCTCTGCAGCTTTCACAGGCTTAGGTTTGCTTGTAGACTGCTGATACATAACACCACCCAGCATACAGACAAGAAGGCCAACTGTTCCCACAAAAGTAGAATGTTTATCCCAGATTACAAGGTTGATAACAACTGTTAGTAACTTGTTCACTATTCCAAGAACTGTAAAGCCTGTGGCAGAGATTGCTTTTCGGCAAGAGAACCCAAAAAATGAGATTGAGAGTCCAAATAAGCATGATAACCCCACTGGCAGGATGACGCTAAAAGAATGCCATTCTGACTCATCAGAAATATCATGTTTTATCTTCTTCAGCTCGCCCATAAGAAACAGCTCTAATGGAAAGAGTAGGAGAGCCTCAAGGTTGTTGTACAAGACTAGGCCCCACGTGTTCAACCCAATGGTCATAACCACATGTTTTATATAAACAAAATCGATGGACATGCTTACAAGGTAAGCTAAAGCCCAGGTGTAAGCCATTACTGTGAATTGATAATCTGTCATCACATAAATGACACTTCCACCAAAAATAGTGACAAGTGAGGCCCATGTTTTGAGTGATGGCCATGGCTGGTGCAGAAAGAGGGTCTCTCCAATTGCAACAAAGATGGGGACTACTGAGCGGAAGACGATGAATGTGTCTACATTGGCATGGAGGAGGAGCTCACTATTGGTGAAAAGGGAGAGATAGAAGATAATTGCGGCTGGAAGGAACCTCCACATGGTCATAAGGTCAAGAGGGTCATGTTCTAACCACTTTAGCTGTCCACAAACTAACACACCAGCAGCACTGGTGAAATACTGCAGTGCAGTGAGTGCACCAGGATATGGAAATTTCATAACAGCCCATTTATTAATGATCGAAAGTAAGGAGGCTGAAAGGCAGTACCCAGCAGCTACTCCATAGACGGATACTTGCTGACAAAAGATACTGTACCATGTCACTTGAACTTCAGGTACAGAAGATCCATTAACATCTGCATTCTTGTTTGCCTCACTAGATTTCGGGTTTTCAACGTCACCAGACATCTGAGAAAAAAAAATTCAAACAAATTCCCTTTGAGAAGCATTCAACATATGACATCCTTGAAACTCATTCCATTATCAGGATATGACAGCAAACAGTTTATTTTATTATCAAGTAGTCAGTTACTAAGACAAATTGTTTACAGTACTCAAGAAGTTCCATTTAAACTATTTCAACAAAGCTATGATGTAAAATATAGATTGTAAGCATAACCATCAGTGCATCAAAAATTACACACGAAAACAGCCTTCAGAAAATTAAGAAATAAACAAGTTGACAGCTCAAATGAAGACATCATTTGTGAAAAAAATGATAGGAAAATATGGGGAAGAATAATTATCTCTAAATTCAACAAATAAGCTATAGGACTGAACGGATTTTGGTAAAAAACTCCCTCCATTCCATAATCTTGCAATTCAATGATTCAATGTCACATATCTATGTATGATCCCAAGCTTGACAACCTTGCTTATGTAGTCCCAAATTAAACAATTTTTTGGTCCCAAATTATTAGCTCATTCAGATTCTTTCAACTTTCATTACGAAAAATTATTAAACAGAAGTAAAAAATACAAGTGGATTATGTTTGTGCAAAAATATTTATAAGCAGTAAAAAATGTACTACCAACTATTAACATACACTTAAGCTGCTATAATTCTAGCACAAAATATCAACAATTAGCTTGCATAATAGACTGAGTATAAAATTTGTTATAAACTTTGGATTATCAGATAACTGTCATGCAAAGGTCAATACTCCATTACAGACATATACCAAGTTCATCATTCATAGAGAGCGCTTAAAAGTAACTCGACTACTTGTATTCGGCTTCTTCCCAATGAATCCGATGCCAATGACAGTGGAGATCAAAAAATTCCCCTCCATTGCCAAAGCCAGCCCCAATTCCTCACTTAACAAGCCTAATGTATACTTCGTAACGAAATTTGGTAACTTTCAGCTCAATTTTTCGCAATAAAACACATTTGAAGGACAGTAACAACTTCATTCATCATTTGTTTTTAGGTTTGGCCAAAAAAAAGGAATTGAGTAGCCACCGACAAATATTCGGAAATAACAAGAAAGCTAAAGATTGACGAAGCATGCAATTTCTTCAAAACTATATTAGGTAACAATTAACATTTAATTACAAAACAATTTTCTGGAATCGACTAATTCGAATGGTGAAAGCATAGTGAAGTAAATAGTTCAGAAATCAAATGAAAAACCTTGAAATTACATAAAAATAAACATTGGCCCTAAAATTAATCAACAAAACTAATACTCGTAATTTTCATACTACTAAATTCAAGATTCAAATTGTTCCTAAACTTTAACTCTGATCTACCGCTATATAAAATCATCGTTATAAGTGCTGAATCTGAAAATTAAATTGAGCTATACAATGTTACAATGCAAATTGATATGAAAAGGTTTAAGCAATGAATAAAAATAGCGATTAAATTACCTGGTGAGTTCAATTTCTGGAAATCTGAAAATGCCGGATTTGGGGAAAAATAGTAGGGTAGTAGAAACTAGGAAGAACGCGTTTGCTTCTTGCTGCTTTTGCTTGTGTGTTATACTGTAATTACTGTTTTTCCTTTTTTTAATTGGAAGAAATTAAGCTGAAAACTAATTAAAAAGGGGGATTTTGTTTATTTATATCATGGAGCGTGTCTGGGTGAGCAATTTTATGTGGTGTTTAGCAATTTACCTATGGAGTAAATTGACTTTAAATCGTTTCTTTATTACTCCCCGTCCTAAAATGGGGACGGAGTATTTACTTCTATTTTGCGTTGTTTTAATGTACTCGGTATAATTTTTGACCAAATTTAAGGGCATGTTCTCATTGAGTGGAGTGGAGTGAACTAAATTTATTAGAAGTGAACTGAACTTATTAGAGTTGAGCTGAACTGAAATGAATATTTTATAAGAGAAGAAAATTAGGAGCTGAACTGAACTAAACTAAACTAATTAGATCTGAACTGAACTGAAAATAATCGAATGACAATAGACCCTAAGTACTAGTATCTAATCATATTTCCCTAAAAAAAAAAATATCTAGTCATATTTCACATATCTACTTAACAATTTGTATATATTAGTGAAAATTTTATTGTCAAATGTTTCCAAAAAATTGAGCATTTCATTTTGAGGTGGATGGAGTATTGTACTTGTATATATAATTAGTTGTTTCGTATTGACCCTCAATCATTATAAATTATTTATGATCATATTAGATCTCGTTGGATTTAACGGTGTCTATACATGTGTGTGCTAGCGCGTGTCTTGTACTCAACTATATCATGCTTAAAATAGGTTAAGAAGGAGTGCATCGTGATGGTTTCATAGGAGTCTTTAAGAACTAGATCATAAATGACCTAACACACGTGTCGTGCTAGTTAAAACCATGCCAATGACCCTCATAACCATTTTCGTATTTTTGTTAAAATGGTATATATATATATATATATAAAGTAGGTTGACACTAGATCATCTCTTGTGCTCATGCCATAATTTGATTTTTTGATGACTTGTGTGCCCACCATAATCTATCTTGTGGTGTGTTGATTTTGTGATGGGCTTGTGTCGCAAATTGATTCATTTTCATGTCGTGCCTAACCGACCTTTGTTACAGATCGACTAATGTTCATCTTTAGTCAGATCAATTATTTCATTAGCAATAACTTTCATGATCTCTGATGATATTCATACTTTAGTTAGGTTAAAGTTGAAGTCAAAGCTCTTGTAAAAAAAATCCAAAGTCAAAGCTCCATAGATCCAAAGAGGCCAAAAAAAACTTTCCCAAAATTTTGAAAGCTCACTCCTTGGCTCCTGCATTAATTTTCCCGCTCATTAGCCTCTTCATCTTCCACCTTTCTCTCTCCTCAAAAAAACTCTTCAAACTTCAAAATTTCTCACTCTAAACAATTCAAACACTAGAATTTTCCAGTTACCTCCCTCTAAAACCCCCAGAAAATAATTTCCCCCAATTTCTAGGGTTTCTAATTCGGAACCCTTAATTCATAATTATGCACATCAAAGAGATCTGCTTAGAAGGGTTCAAATCCTACGCTACAAGAACTGTAATTCCTGGGTTTGACCCCTTCTTTAACGCAATCACTGGGCTAAATGGGTCTGGAAAATCGAACATTCTAGACTCCATTTGCTTTGTTCTAGGTATTACGAATTTGCAGCAAGTTCGTGCTTCTAATCTTCAAGAATTGGTATACAAGCAAGGCCAGGCAGGAATTACTAAAGCTACTGTTTCGATTATCTTCGATAACTCGGATCGTAGTCGGAGCCCTTTAGGGTATGAGGATTGTGCTGAGATTACTGTTACTCGTCAGGTTTGTATGCTTCAATTTTACTTATTAATTTTATTTGATTTTAGTTATTTGGGTGATTTTTTTTTTTTAATTTTTTTTTAAGTGATGTTTTATTGTTATTGTTCTTTGAATTTCTAAATATGATGAAGGTTATAGTTTTCGCGTCGGAAAAAAGTTAAATTTGTAGTAATATTGAGAAACAGTACAAATGCAAAATAGGTTTTTTTAATTGTGCTAATATTCGCATTTTACCATTCACAGTTCACACTTAAAATGGTTCATTGTATTTGTAAATTGTTCAAAGATAGTTTAGTGGAGTGTGATCACTTTCCCAGGTTATATTTTTTCTAAAAGTTTTCGTTTTTAGCTCAGTTTTAAGTTAAATTTGTGTTTTCTCTGTATGTTTGAGTATGTCAATCGAACTTTTTATTTTAGTTCAAGCATAGGCGGTTGATTCTTGACATTCTGATATGGGTATGAACACTTTGACATTTTACAATCTAGCCAAGTCTGACACTTGGACATGTCACGTGTCTGATATGAGCTCCCGAGTCCAAGTAACATCGATAATGAGACTTGTTTGCTACATAAAGACAATGCAGTATGTTTCTTATAAACGCTCTAATGTATTTAAGTCTCTCGATTTTTTCATCAACCAATAGGTCCTATTTATTCTGGTGGCATTTTGTTTGTATCATTAATCAGTCTGAACCTAGCTTTCAAGTAAATTATCAACCTTTTTCGACTGCTCATAAGAGTCATAACGTCATGAGCTATTAAGATTGCTTTTGGAAATCGAAATTACAAGGAGCTATATGCTTATGGTCAAATTTTGCAGATCGTGGTTGGCGGCAGGAACAAGTATCTGATTAATGGGCACCTTGCCCAACCTAGTAGGGTACAAAACCTCTTCCATTCAGTGCAGCTCAATGTGAATAATCCACATTTTCTTATTATGCAAGGGCGTATTACAAAAGTTTTAAACATGAAGCCTCCTGAAATATTGTCTATGCTTGAAGAGGCTGCTGGGACAAGGATGTATGAAAATAAGAAAGATTCTGCTTTGAAAACACTTGAAAAAAAACAAAGTAAAGTTGATGAGATTGATAAGCTTCTTGATCAGGAAATCTTACCTGCTTTGGAAAAGTTGAGGAAGGAAAGAATGCAGTACATGCAATGGGCTAATGGGAATGCAGAGTTAGATAGGCTTAAAAGGTTTTGCATTGCTTATGAGTATGTGCAAGCAGAGAAGATTAAAGATGGTGCAGTCCATGAAGTGGAACAAATAAAGACTCATATTGCCGAAATTGATACTAATGCATCTAGGATGAAGTCCGAGCTTCAAGAAATGGATGCCAAAGTGTCAGAGTTGACAGCTGAGAAGGAAGCAAGTATGGGAGGTGAAATTAAAACTTTGCAAGAGGAAGTGTATTCTTTAGCTCAGGATCTTGTGAAGGAGACTTCTGTCCTGAAAAATAAGGAGGATACTCTCAAAGGTGAAAAAAAGAATGCTGATAAGGTAGGTGTTTTTGTCTCCAAATGTGTTTGGTTGTGTATCCTGTAACAATTATTTGATAAAATTCACATTTGCTTAATCTTGCAAGGTTGCTAAAAACATTGAAGAACTTAAACAGTCTGTTGAAGAGAGGGCTGCTGCTGTCAAAAATGCTGAAGATGGTGCAGCTGATCTTAAACAAAAAGCTCAGGAACTCTCTAAAGAATTAGATGACAGTGAAAAAGAATACCAGGTATAATATCAGTTTTGATCAACATTCTGATCATTTGCTTACTTGAATGTTTGTTTACAACCTTTTTTTTAAAAATCATGTAAAAGGGTACTGAATGGTTTTGAACAGGGTGTGCTGGCTGGTAAGAGCAGTCAAGATGAAGAAAAATGCTTGGAGGATCAGTTAGCAGATGCTAAAGTAGCGGTAGGAAATGTAGAAATAGAGGTAAAGCAGCTGAAAACACAAATAACCCATGGTGAGAAGGAGCTAGTCGAGAAAACTAATCAGTTAAAGTCAAAGCGCAATGAGGCTACTGCTGTAGAAAACGAATTGAAAACTAGGAAAAAAGAAGTCGAAGCTGTTAGGAAGTCACTGGATTCTCTCCCTTTTAAAGAAGATCAAAATAGTCGCATGGAAGCTCTGCAGCAGGTTAGTATCTAATGATTATTACTAGATTGTTGTTCTCTCTCTTCAGTATTTTTTGCCCTCATCTTCTTTTGACACCTTCATTATCAGGAGCGTGCAGCTGAATTGGAGGAAGTGCAGAAACTGAAAGATAAAATAAGAGCTCTTTCAGGACAGTTGTCAAATATTGATTTCACCTACCGGGATCCTACCAAGAATTTTGAGAGGTCAAAGGTTAAAGGTGTTGTGGCAAAGCTCATCAAAATAAAAGATGGGTCAACAATGACAGCTCTGGAGGTACTGGATGCAATTTTTACTGTTTTTTTTCCACCTTTTAAAAATTTATGTTTGCTACTTGGATGATGTTTTTCTTGCATTACATACTTTATCTTTCTAATTACAGTTTTGTATTTCAGGTTGTGGCTGGTGGTAGGTTATTTAATGTTGTAGTTGACACAGAAACCACTGGTAAACAACTTTTGCAAAATGGTGATCTTCGAAGAAGAGTCACTATTATTCCTTTGAACAAAATTCAAGCTCATGTCATTGCTCCCGATAAACAGCGAGCTGCTTCTAATCTGGTTTGTTTATACACTCTTAACGCTAGGTCATATCTATTTCTAACAGTTTGTTCTTGTAATGGTTCTTATATACTACATTTTCAGGTAGGAAAGGAAAATGCAAAACTGGCACTTTCTTTGGTGGAATATGACGAGGAATTAAAGGTACTTGTCTATGTTTCTGTTGTTACCTAATCTCATGTAATTTATAATTTAATTTCTTGTTATCTATTGCCTATTATATCCAATATAGGCTCAACAAGAAGCAGCTTTAAAATTAAATACTAGTAGTACTACTGTTCTGTAATTTTGTTAAGCATCTTTTGTGATTGCACTAAGAACTATCCACTTCAAACGTTTCAAGTATATTCTTTGAAGTTGGTTCTGACTATATATGTCAAATATGATGAACTCCACAGAGGGCTATGGAGTACGTTTTTGGATCCACGTTTGTGTGCAAGACCAGGGAAGCTGCTGTAAAGGTTAGTTCATATGCAATATAGTTCAGAGTCAAATTTGTGACATGGACATTTGAAAATGTACATGATGTTAGTTGGTCTTTGGAGAAATTTCATGAATTGCAGCATTTTAGTGGTATGTTGGAGAAAATAACTGTTGTATGTTGAATGCCAACATCTTGTGTCTTGAACTGTGACAGCTTGGTACAGAAGCTAATATCGTGCTTCCAACTTTACACTAATATAACGTTGAACTCATATGGTGACAGATTGCCTTTAATAAAGATGGAAACATTGATGTCAGGGAGCCATGTGTCACCCTTGAAGGCGACATATTTCAGCCTAGTGGCCTCCTTACTGGCGGTAGTCGTAGGTAATAGCTACTCTTTCAACTTCCATTATTTCAAGTTAATACAATAGCAGTAAAATTTCCTGGAACCCTCCATGGAAAGATATTGTTGTCAAACCAACAATAGGTAGCAGATTTTGAGTTTCTTTTTGATGTTGTCAGGGGCGGTGGTGAATTGCTAGGACGTCTCTGTGCTTTGGCTGATGCTGAGACAGACCTTTCTACTCACCAGAAGAGATTATCTGAAATTGAAGTGGAGGTTAGTATCCACTTGGAGGATGGAAAGTATTTAGTTTTCTCTTGTTTAAAGTTGCTGTTGTAGGGATCTGAGTATAAATACTCTGATGTGCTGATGCTGAACAGTTATACTGTTCAACTTATTAAAAAGTTGATTTGCTGTTTGATTTCACTAACATCTACATATAAATTTTCTTGCTCAATTTGTTATTGCTTAAGCCTTAATGTAGTTATGCATAATTGTACCATGTTTGAGTAAAGTCTGGCACAGAGTATGTTCCAAATTCAACTTGTTATTCAGATGCTTAAAGGTCATAGATTTAGAATATTATGCTCCTTTAGAGAAAACAAAAAAAAAAAAAAAATCTACTGAGGCCTTGTTGAGCTGAATTTGCGAGTGGATATGTGGATGGACTATTCCTTTTTAATTGCAAATATTCAGCTTGGTAATCTAGAAATATTTATTCCAGCTTTGGTTATGTATCCTCATCCTTGGTAATAGACGGATGGCAGAATATTAATAAACTTTTTGGTGGCCAATCAGTTTGGCTCATGTCATGGGATGTGACAGAGTTTTACACTAGCTGTCACTGGCCTATCGAAACCCTCCTCCTTTATCAAGGCTTGGGACTGGCAGCGGGAAACCCGCTGGCGAAGTTAAAACTGAAACCCTTACAATTATTTGTTTGATGGGTTGTTAGAAGTTCTAAGAAGGTTCTGATTTTGATCTGTGTCTCCTTTCTAAACAGGAGTCTGATGAGTTGATCTTGCTTCCTCTTAATATTTCTGAAAGCTTTAATGCTACTTTTGCAGATTGACAAATAGCTTAATTTTGTTATGTAGTGTTGCTTCCTGTTTATCATTTTATGCACATGATCAGTTTAATTAACAAGTATCGTAATTTTGCAGATTGCTCAGCTCCTTCCCCTACAGAAGAAGTTTACTGACCTTAACAACCAGTTGAAACTGAAAGAATATGAGCTCGAATTATTCAAGGGCCGTGCTGAGCAAAATGAGCATCATAAGGTAGTATTGCTTCCTCTTTATTGTTTCATCTTTGTAAATTTTGTGCATTGCTACTTTATTTACTGTACATGGATGAGAGTACCATAGCTGGGATTCCTTATCTAATGTTGATTTTTTATTTATTTATTTGGTTTTAATATTTTTTAAATGCAATGCAGCTTGGAGAATTGTTGAAGAAGATTGAGCAGGATCTGTCAGATGCAAAATCTACTTTGAAGGAGAAGCAAGCTGCTTATGAAAATTGTGTTAAGAAAGTGTCCACTCTTGAGAAATCAATTAAAGATTATGATAAAAGTAGGGGTGCCAGGCTCAAAGGTTTAGAAAAGAAGATTAAGGCTCTTAAGAGCCAAATGCAATCATCATCCAAAGATCTCAAGGTAAGTCTTTTGGATAATGTGATTGACCTAATTAATTAATTAATAAATGTTGCAGCTTGCAACAAGTCCTATCATGTTTGATGGGCTTCTTTTACTTGTATGCTCTTTCTTTTTCTCACTTTACCTTAGTTTTAAAAGGCGCAAATGGTCCTTGCAGCCTAGGCGCAAGGCGAAGGCCACGCCTTTTGTATCCAAGGCGCATGTATTTATATATTTATTTCAAATTATTTTTTACTTTGATTGTACTTAATACCAATTAAGAAGATTCATAATAAATTAAATAATGATATATGTAAAGCTAAGGTAGTCTGAATTTGAAAAAATGTCCATCATTCTTCAATTTATAACTTAGATCTTAGTTATTTTCCATGAGGCGCAAAGGCGTGCCTTATCGCACGCCTTCCGTAGGTGACTGAGCCTCGCCTAGCTAAAGCCCATTTCCCTGCCTGGGAGCGAGGTGCGTCTAGGCGCGCACGAGGCGCGCTTTTTAAAACCAAGCACTTTACACACTTTTTTTTTTTTTTTTTTTTTTTGCACCAGTCATCTTTTTATGCTCTTTTCTCATTCTCAGACGGTTCCTTATGACAATTAATAATAACTGACCCCAAATCATTTTGGCACTATGGCGTTGTTGTTTCATTTCCTCGTGTCATCTGATTCTGGTGTGCATTTTGTAGGGGCATGAAAATCAAAGAGAAAAACTAATAATGGAAATGGAAGCTGTAGCTGAAGAGCGTACTTCCCTTGAGAGCCAACTTGATTCTCTGCAGTCTCAAATCCAAAGTTTGGTCTCTGAAATCAATGAACAGAAAGTCAAGGTTACTCAGTTTTTAAATCTTCCTAATGCATGATGTTTAGTTAGTGCCCTTAATGGTAACCTTTACAGCATTTTAACTTTTTAATTTGTTTTTTCCCAGGTGGCCTCTATTAAGGAACATCATGATGAGGCTCTATCAAACCTTAATGCAGCTCGTTCAAAGTTGAAGGAATGCGACTCACAAATTAGTTGTATTCTGAAGGAGCAGCAAAAGCTCCAAAACAAAATAAGTGACGCAAGCCTTGAGAGGAAGAAGATGGAAAATGAGGTAATTTTGAGTTCATGAGCAAGTTTTATTAGTTTTGTTTGCGTATGATGTATATTGTCGGTTTCCGTGTCTTTAATGTGTCCCATGGCATAATTATTTGATATCGTACTGTATGGCTCTTAAATGCACACTCTTTAGCCAATAGTAGGTACAATACTGGGGATTTACGTTGTTTCATACTGTGCCTAATCTTTATGGTCTTTTCTATAATCTTTGATCTGGCTATTATTATTTTTTCATACATTAAGACCTTTTTGATGCCCCAAAATGCTGTTCCCTGCGTAATAAGTTGTGTCATGCATAGGTGAGAAGGATGGAGGAGGAACAGAAAGAGTGCTCTTTGAAGGTTGAAAGGTTAGTAGAAAAGCATTCCTGGATAGCATCTGAGAAGCAGCTTTTTGGTCGAAGTGGAAGTGACTATGATTTCGCATCTCGTGATCCTCGCAAAGCGAGGGAGGAACTAGAGAGACTGCAGGGCGAACAATCAAGGTAGAACATATTCTTTATATTTAATTTATTTAGTTTGCTTTTTTTATATATATTTTTAAATTAAATATTTTTATTAGCTTTTTTGACGATTGATTCTTAAGGGCAACATTTTTGTAACTTCTTTTCTTTCCTCAGTCTAGAGAAAAGGGTAAACAAAAAGGTAATGGCAATGTTTGAGAAAGCAGAAGATGAATATAATGATTTGATATCCAAGAAGAACATTATTGAGGTTAGCTTTCATTATCACCTTACTGTGATGTCTCTTGCCAAATATTTTACTCACTTTATATGTCTTCTCTGACAGAATGACAAGGCCAAGATCAAGAAGGTCATTGAAGAGCTTGATGAGAAGAAAAAGGAGACCTTGAAAGTTACTTGGGTGAAAGTGAATAAGTGAGTCTATCTTTCATGCAATCTTATTTCTTCAGTTTTATCAGTTTTCCAGCAAACTAGTTGCTATCTTTTGGGATTCTTGATGTGCTTACTAGCCATCTTGTTTCATTTCAGCGACTTTGGGTCCATCTTTTCTACATTATTGCCAGGAACTACAGCAAAGTTGGAACCTCCTGAAGGTTGCAGTTTTTTAGATGGCCTTGAGGTTCGCGTTGCATTTGGAGGTGTTTGGAAACAATCGCTGTCTGAACTAAGTGGGGGTCAACGATCTCTGCTTGCATTATCTTTGATATTGGCTTTGCTTCTATTTAAACCTGCTCCGCTTTACATTCTTGATGAGGTAAATAAGTCATACGTAGTATCAAATATTAAATCTTAGAGTAGAAGTAAGTAGACCTGGTACTTTGTAAAAATGGCATTGTCATGTCATTTACAAAATTGTCTTATTCATCTTTTCAACTGTGTTTCTGTGGAATGTCTCCTAGTCAATTGAAGTTTGCCTGTGTTTCTTATTTTTCTTAGAAGTGTGCCATGGTTTGTGGATCTCGTTTTTGGTTTTAGGTTAGGATGGCAAGGAGTTATGTTGCATTGTTTGTTTTATTAATTTGTATTAGTAAAGAGGGCGTAACAGTGATTTCTGAATGTCCTCATGCTAGCTGGTTGTGTCAGTTGGTTCATGTTTCTGAGAATTCTGACTCTGTTAAGTTCTCCATTTTGATTTTTGCTTAGTTGTCTTTTGTTTGATGCTAACTGGTTGAATTTGCCTATAAACTTTCATTTTGAATATGTTGTCTTTGCATGTTTGTTAGGTTGACGCTGCTCTTGATCTGAGCCATACACAAAATATTGGAAGGATGATAAAAACTCATTTCCCTCAGTCTCAGGTGGAACACCCTTCATCTATTGCCTCGTTCTAAATTTACAGTACCTGAAAAAGATGTTGCATTCTACTTCGTTTCTGTTACTTAGTTTGTGTGGTCTCCCTGATAGTTTCCGTTTTTGCTGAAGAGCTTAGTTTTATGCTTTCTAATGTTTCCAATTGAGTTCAGTTCTGCATAAGCCATGCTATTTGATAGTTGAAATTTGAATTTGGGATTGATGTAAATTGATTCAGTATCTTCCTGACTTTTCTCAACAAATATGTGGTCTTTCATATCTCATTTATTTGAGTATTCGTATTGGTATATAACATCTGTAGTTCTGAAGCTGATAATTGGGTCCTTGCAATCACTTCGTATAAAAGAAAAAATGTCCTAGTCAATTGTCTACATCAATTAAGACTAATTTGGTACATGGTTTGATGTAGTTTGAATACACTTATTTCTGCGACTTAGTGCCATAATTATGGTTGTATATATATATATGGGTTTTGAATTTGATGACTTATCTTATAGTCACAATTTACTTACTTGCTGAGGCTCCTATTTAAGATTGGTTTCTGATTGTCTGTCAGTGTGTCGAGGGGAGAAAAAGTTGTCTATGTGACTGACATAGGTAGATTGTACCAAGTGCTAACCAGTGATCACCAATAAGTTTAAAGCGCAAATGTAGTATGAGTACTTAGGATTACAAACCTGAAGTTGAGGTTCATTTTATAGTGCTGTTTGGTAGGAGTGAGAATAAGTAACTGACGTTTTATTTTATACAAGTATTAGCAGCATGTAGATGGTACTTCTTTGTCACAATTTCATTTAACTGATGTAATTCATAAAGTGGACCTAAGTTTTAATTAGCAGTCAACAAATATGACTTTAATTACTGTCTTCTGCTTTTACCGGTATAAATTGAAGTTCCTATTCAGAATTTATCTTTTTTTCCTGATATATGTTTTTGGGATTTTGTAGTTCATTGTGGTTTCTCTTAAAGAAGGGATGTTCAACAATGCAAATGTCATATTTCGCACCAAGTTTGTTGACGGAGTTTCCACTGTTCAGAGAACTGCCACAGCTAAGAAGTGATTTCTCAATGTCCATAATTAGAGGTAACTCTAATGCTTTCATGCACCACTTCTCTCGTATGCTTCTTCATCCTCAAGTTCTCACAAGTCTCACAACTATACTTGTGTATACTGGTCTGTGTATGAGGACTGAAGTAAACTACCAGGATTAGGATGGGGTTTATTTACTTTCTTTGGTAATTTTTTTACTGGGGATCATTTCTATCTTAATGCCTGAGATCTAATTAGGTTCACCAAGAAACACTTGGTCACATCCTCACAGGAGATGTGACAGTAATCTACTACCTTCATCTGCTAAATTGGTTACACCTGTTTTATTGTCCCCAATGCACACATTTGACCATCAAAATCACATGTGATGGTTAAATAAATCTAAAATCTACAATCTTAAACATGGATGGCAATACTTGTTGAGATTTCAAAATTTGAACTCCAAAAGGGAAAAGTAACCGATTTTGTGAAATGGAGCCAATATGAGGAAAAGGAGCCCATACCACAAGTCTACTCCCGGTCGTGTTGTTGCTATATCATCCAGGAGTATGTGCTATACGGTCTGGCTTTAGAAAGAAGTTTTGGTATAGACAGTTTTTGGTTAAGGAGAACTAGTAGATCAATTTGGCTCCGACATATTACCATGAATTCTTTTTGCTTTGGTTGCTTGAGAATTGGCTCCATCTGTCCATCATACATTCCCCTTGACCTGACATCATATTTTCCGTTTTCCAGGACTTGACAAAAATGGTTGCTTACCATTTAGATCAATCTGCCAGCATTACAGCATCCTGCTCCTCCTATGGATTTGGTTTACATTTTCTGTATGTATTTATGTATATATAAGTAGCCATTGGTAGCTTTTTTTGGCAGCCTTCATAGTGTTGTCTTTTTACTTGTAGTTTAAGTACCGCCTTCATTCTATGTAATATTTGATCAATTTCAATCTTCTGTTGATTATTGATCACTGAGTTTGCATAGTACTGTTTTATGTTGCAATGCAACTATCCTTATAAGTTATCCAATCTTATAAGTTACATCAACTATCACTAGTACTGATTTGCCTATTCTCTTCATCCCTTGGTCATTTTGAACAATACTCTGCTTTTTCGGTTGTTGCAATTTTATTTATCCCTTTAAAGATCCAACTTCTGAGTGAGACTTGAGATACCATTACACTATCAAAGAATAAACATAAGGTGCTCTGGGAAAATGAGATGCTCACCATTCTCACTAATCAATCATTGGGGCATTTGGGGGTGTACAAAAATTTTAGTTCTTCACTTTTCTAAAGTGTTTGTATTTTTTTACAATTCTTTTTTAAATAGGGCAAGATAAGGAGATCTTAAACTGTTAGGAATTCATGCATTATCATTTAACACCAAAAATAAAGCATAATACTTCCTCCGTTTTTTTTAATTGACGGCATTGACGCGTTTGATTTAAACACATATAATAAGGAGAGGAAGGAGAGAGAGAGAAAATGAAAAAGCAAAATGCAAGGTAAAAAATTTATCCTAAAAGGAAACGTGTCATCTCAAAAAAACTTTATAAAAAGAAACGGAGGTTAGAATTAAAAATTATTGAAGAAATATTTAAATAACAATGAAAATATTTAAAATAAATAATACACTTGAGTACACATAATGGACCAACTTTTTACGTAGTATAATCTCTATCAATTTTCCATTCAAAATTTTCAACCAATTTAGGCTTTATTCACTTTATCTTAAAAAAAAATATTTAGTAAAATTAATTTCACTTCAGTGAAAATAATTTCACTTCTGTAAATATAATTTCAAATAAGGCTTTACAAACCTTAAAAAAAGAGTGAAAGGATAGCACAAGTAGTTAGTATTCTCCTTCCAATTCTGACTGATGATCAAATCTCATCACCCACCCAGCCACCCTCGTGGTTTACTTTTTTTAAAAAAAAAACAATAATACTAGTAATAAAAATAAAGTGGGCTGTTACCAATCTTTCACTCACCAACCTCGGTGGGTTTGTTGACACATCAAAGTTGCACTCTACAGTCTACAGTACATAACGAGTAGTATTGTATTTCAATTCAAGTTTGGAGTTTTGTTAAAGTTTGCACCTCTTTTTCTTCGTTTTCCCAATAGATTCGCCAAATATACTCCCTCTACTTTGTTAGATTTCACTCAAAGTAGGGTAACCATGGCTTTACGATTGTTCGCTTCTAAGGCCGCCTCAAGACTTGGGATCTCTGTTCTTCCCAGATCATTTGCTACTGGTATCAATCCCTGATCATTTTTTTCTCTTAATATAATTATTGATTTACATGTTTTTTTTTTGAATTTGACCTTTGTTACATAAGATCTTATCTGGGTTTTTATTGAAATGCTGTATGTATTCTTGACGTGTTTTGATTGAAGGGTTTTTGTTCTGAATCTTGTTTTTGTGTTTGATTTGAATTTGTTGTGTTTGGGTTATTGTTTTTAAATTCATTTTGATTAGTCTTCATATGTGATTAGTTGGGTAGGATTATGATATGATTGGATTTGATTAAGATGTAAATGTTGAATGTAAAAAAATGAATTTTGGAGTGTATGATTTTGCAAATATGAGATGTAACTTTTGAGTTCTTTGGTTTATTTGTTGAAGAATTTATCCCAGGTGAAATTTTATAAAGTTTGTATTTTTCTCAAAAAATGGCAGAATAATTAATGGGTTTCGTCGGTTCCTTAGATTTGGAGTTGAAAGGGACGTTTACATTCACTTGTGCTTCTGTTGTGTAGTGTAATTGTGTAAGATACATTGTCTTATATTACTCCGTATTCATTATCATGTCATTTTCAATCCAAATTTATGGAGCATATAACCTTTAATTTTTTTTTTAAATTCACTTGGATTTAAGCTAATATTTTTAGGGTTTTACTGAAGAATAATGTCACTCACAAGATTGTTTTTTGAGATGATAATTATGGTTAGATGTTAACTATATCAGTTTGGAAAGTGTCCTTTTGTAAGGTGTGCTTATTGAGGCTGATTATAATTTCCAGGATACGTCGAAGGGAAAAAAAGTGTGCTTCTTTGTGACAGATTGATTGGTTTGTCACTATTTGTTTTTGATGTCTGCCCTTTTGATCTTGCCGTGACAAATAGTCGTTCTGTCTAGTTGCCTTGCACGGTGGTGTAGAATATTTATGCGGTTATGCCACACTTAATCCCTTCACCTGTTCCATGCATTGATCATTGTAAATGAGAATATTTAAAAGCATTCAGGGGTAGAGTGCATTTTTGAAAGCGTCCTTGAACTTTTAGAATATAACTCCCATCTTATTGGCATCAATTAAAGTAATACTTTCGGGAGAAAAGAAAAGCCTTTACTGCTATGAGGGTGATATGGTTAGAGCTTTTTCCTATGTGTTAGAGTGTTAGTGTGCTGGATGCTTTCTTTTTCCGAGTTGGGATTTCTTACTATAAATGAGCCCATCCAATTTTTATACCTTACGTGGGCCTGTTTTGGCGATTGGATGAATCAATTTGCATACTTGTTCTCCTGCTGTATAGCTTACTGTTTTAATTAACAAAGTTGAAGAGTGAATCTTATCATGAATCATCAACTCATATAAATTACTATGTATATAAGTTCTTTGCTGCATATTTCTGTTGTCAAGCTATGCACTTTGTAGCAATTATTATGGTTGTAAATGCAAATTGTGTCATTTTTATTTTCATATTTTCTTATATCTTTCTTGCATCAAGCTGCTTAGTTAACTGTAGATGTTCTGAAATACTTCCTACGCTTTGAAGACGAATGCATCCTCAAACCTTCTGCGCCTTTTTTTTTTTTTTTTTTTTTTTTTTTATATATATATATGGATGTGGTGATAGATGATGATATTGGCCCATTATATTTTAAGATGACACTATTATTTCACCTGCAGTTGTTGGGGACTTGAAGTATACTGACTCTCACGAGTGGGTGAAAGTTGAGGGTAATTCAGCTACAGTAGGCATAACAGATCATGCACAAGAACATTTGGGTGATGTCGTATATGTTGAGTTGCCAGAAGAGGGAGCTGCTGTCTCTAAGGGCGAGGCTTTTGGTGCTGTTGAGAGTGTGAAGGCATCTAGTGATGTTAATTCTCCTATATCTGGAAAAGTGACTAAAGTCAATGACGAGGTTGGTGACTCCCCTGGATTGGTCAACTCTAGCCCCTATGAGAAGGGATGGATCATTAAGGTAGAATTGAGCAATTCGGATGAGCTTAACTCCTTGATGGATGCAGACAAATACAGCAAATTCTGCGAGGATGAAGATGCCAAGCATTAAACTAGACAGCATTCAAGCATTGTTTTGAAAGCTTGCTTTGCTTTGGAAACAACTACATAATTGTTCTTGCTGTGATGAAGCTGCTAGGAAAAGAAGCTCCTCACCCCACCATCCCTGCCAGAAAAGTGAATAAAAAAAAAAGTTTGAACCTTTACTTTTCATGTAGCTGATATCTTTATTCTTTTAGCTAGTATTGATGATCTCAAATGAATGGATTTTATTGCAAGAACAATTGACCTTTGTGTTTTTGAAAGTATCAATTCATGAGTATTGAAAGTGGGGTTTAAGTCTTATTTTGGGGGCACCATTTTAGCAATGTCATTTGAATATGTGATACGAGTATTTTTTTAGCAGTATAAACAAGAAAATAAATTAATTAGCAAATAAGTACTACCTCCGTTACAAATTATTTGCAACGATTTGACATAAAGTAGAGAGGAAAAATGTCTAATCGTTGTAAATAATTTGTAACGGAGGTAGTATTTGATTGAAGGATAGATCCAACTCAGGAGGTGGAATTTGAATTTTTTTTTTTAAAACTTGAACACGATAATTTGCCAATCAATCTATTGCTTTTTTTTTTTTCTTCTCAAAAAATTACTTACTTCCAACCTAGTACCTCTATTTTTTTTAGTTGATACCTTTCTATTATCACGCTTGTCAACGTATGTTTTTAACGCTTAATATCTCTAATTATCAACATTGTAAAATTATAAAAAGTGAATATTATAAAAAATATATCGGGACGATTCAAACAAGATTCCACATGATTATATTTTATCGTTTCTATAAATCACAAAAGTGAGTAAAATGAAGGTAGTATCATTTTTACATGTGCAAAAATGTAGATATCAATACAGATGCATTAGATTGAATGGTGGCAAAACTATTGTAAAACAAAATTATCTAATTATTCTCGTAAAATACAAATATAGTTGAGCAAGTGCAACTTTCTACTGTGTTTTCTGTTCAAATCTAACTCACAAACCAAGTTCAGTTCAGCAATAATAATATAGAGAGAAGAAAGATTGAAGAGCCTAGAAAAATAGGGCCTATAACTTTCCTGTATCGCTTCAGCTACCCTCCTTTAGTAATGGCAAAGCTCAAAGGTATAATTCACAAAACTGTACAACTAGGAGCGACATTGTGCTCGAAGGCCTCGAACATACATTTAGTACACATATTTTGATTGAAAACGGATCTCCCCAAAAAGCATAAAATGAGGAACTATTGAAACAAAATTGAGGCTTGTTGGTTGATTTTCGAAGTGATGGATGGTCATATGCATTGTCTTCAAATGCTTTATCGCTCCTTCCAAATGTATTAGACAGCTCCAGCCAGAGATAATGGGCTTAACCGTTCAAGTATAATATTTAGATTTTATGAAGGAAACAAGTGCAAGGACATATTTTGGCATCAAAACTATTGATCTAGATTTACACGTCGCATTTTGCAGATGAGGTTGGCTGTTGGAAGGTCAAGCTGGGTGCTGGAATCTGACTTGATCAGATCTTTTAGTTGATCTTTAGGGATGGAAAGACATGTCTGAAATGTTGCAAGTGTTGGGGGAATTGGCACTGACAAAGCTGAAAGAACATTTGCCAAATACTCTATATCAACTGAGAGCTGCTGAGCTCCACGATCAGTAATGTATTGAATCCCTCGCAATTGTTCTATGTATATTGCAGCTGCACCCTCCGCAACCTTCAAAGGTTTAGGAATAACAAAGTATAAGCAGGCATCATGAACACAAACAGGTATAAAGGGAACATATACAAAATAAATAGGGGAAAAGTGAAGGTGGGGGGGGGGGGGGGGGGAGGGGGAGGGGGAATCAAGAATAAAAAACTTCAACAGATAACTGGAAAAGCAAAAGGTAAATTGATGTCACCTTAAACATCCATTCAGTAGCGAAGAACTGGGCATCATCTGCATTGGCATCATCACTGGAGATACCTTCTACAAGGGGCTCCAACTGCTGGGGCAAGGTAAGGAGATACTCACCAATACTAGTGATGTAGGATTGAGGGTATGAGCTAAAGCTTGGAAGAGGAAAAGCGCTAGTCTCCTCTGCAGATGCCCAGATTGGCATGCGTGACACATCACTAAGACGCTGTCGTACCTTTGATATCAGGACATCATACACAAGCTCATTAACAGTTTCTGCAAATGTGGCAACACTCTGAGATGCAAGTGGAAGTGCATGGAACCGAGGGTCTTTAGACTGCACAACCATAAGTAGCTTTCTAAAGTTAGTAAGTTTATTATACACCTTAAATAAGACAACATAACATATATATACAAAGATTCCCAAGGAAACAAAAATCATTTTATTAATAATAACACCTCAATATACTAATATAGCCCCTAAACAGAGGAAGAGCACATATAACAGCCATGGATGAGGGTCATAGAATTTGTTAGTGATTCAACATTGGTTAAACACCCGTTATCACAACAGCAGTTAAGATTCTCAAAAAGCTTTTCATATATGATGACCTGATGCCCAAAGACCTCTTTTCATTTGCTACAATCTTTCTCCGTATTTGCCAAAGCAGCTTGACCAAAAAAATCTACCTACTCCCTTGCCCCTTTGTATTAAATTTCACATCATTTCATACAAAATTAATATTTAAGACAACATTCAAATAGAGATTCGTCAGACGACTAATAAGTTCACATAGATTCTTAAACAACCCCTTCAGCTGCTCTATCCCTGGACCAATTTTACACTAAACTCATAAACCCCCGATCTATTTGCACTTTCCTTAGACCACAAAATACTAGAGCATATATTGACTAGAAAAGAAGAGATGAAACCAAATGAATTGTACTTGCCTGTTCCAAAAGACCAACTAGCTTTCGAGCCTTTTCAGGAGCATCAACTAAACGTACAGAAGCCATATCTAGAGCAGCTCTTTCATCTAAATTCACATTCGCATACTCATTGTCAATGGCTAATTGTCTCTGATTTTGGTCCACAGAAAATACTGATGCAGGAAGACTTGTACTTAATCTAGAAAGAGTAGCTCTCAGTGAAGCTTCAAAGACTGAGGATCTGCTCGTTAAACAATCAGCAACAGTAAGAATCTGCAAGGCCCCTTGTACCATGGACCATTCTTCCTCGTTTGAAATTAGGTCAGCTTTACGAGGATTATGTGTTACTTCCTTTTTGTCCAATCCAGAGTCCTTCTTTGCAATGTCAAATGTATTATCAACTCCACATACTGCTCTTAATGATTTTAATGTCTCATTAAGCATAGTAATGTACTGCAACATTATGTCATCCAAGGCCACAATTAGCTCATCTGCCTCAGAACCACCAGTAAAATTAATACACCTCTCAACTGCAGCTTCAAGAAGCAAAATGACTTGAGGAATAGACTCCTCCATCCTCCTAACAGTTTCACTCAGTTCTATTCCCTGAGCACCTACTCCACGAGCAACAGCTCCTCTAAGATCTAACTTCCCAATCTCAGAAGCAAGGATAGCACGCTCCATTTGCCCGTATCTATCACACAAAGATTTACATATCAATTAGAATTATGAAGCATCAAAGTAATAATTTGCAAATTAGTCTAAGGAACTTGGCATGCACTACTGAGCTACAGCTCAATTAATGGGCAAAAACAGTTCAAAGCAAGATCAAAATGAGTTAATTTTAAATTCAAAGCCTTCAACTTACTTCTTTTTAAATGTCTCAAAAGGAGAGTATATTGCTTTCATTGTATCAAGTAATACTTGCATCGCAGATTCTGAAAAAAGGTGTTGGATATTTCTTGCAAAAGTGCTTGTCACGTTATGCAGTTCGATCATTGCATCAAGATGCTTGCTGTGAATCTTTCCTTTGGGCATATCACCAGATAATAAATCCAATGTCCCTGAAGATATGAATTAGAGAACAAACTTTGTTATTTTAGCTCATCTATATATCTAAAGCACCTATGTCGGGCCAGCTGTAAAATCTACAGTTTATAAAGTCACCTTAATTAGATTGATTCACATGACAGTTAGAATGCTAGTAAAGCAAAGAGCAATTATAGCCATCTCACAGAAACTACCCCAGTTGGCTGAGTGTAAGCATGAGAGGGAAAGTCTTTCTACATCGAGGCTCCACCAAGACTTCCTAAGTTTGGACATAGTCCTCAGCCCTCTTTTCATCATTCAATACAACTTTATTGGCTAACAATGGCAGTTTCTAAACAACACAGGACCTATTCATAAAAGACATGTATCTGATACATATGGGGCACAATAAAATGCAGTTTATCTCTCCTCACTAATTGAAAAGGGTATCTAATTGCATCACACTAATAACACACCAGAGCAAAAATCTATCAGCTTGGCACACCAAAATGCAATTTATCTCACCTTACAAAATAAAACTGGCAACTAATTGTTTTGAATAAACATCACATCAATACTAAAATCTTTCATATTTATTAAGTAATGAATTTTCTGTTCCTGCTATTATACCCAAAGGTTGAAACTTAATACTTTCGGAATTTTTAGAGTAGGAATTCCACTTGCAAGGTAAAATCATAACCTATACGTAGACATGCAAAAAAAAGAAGAATTTGGGGGTGACATGATCCTGCACCTTTCTATCACTCCTTCCATCCTAAAGAAAACAGATTTTCTACAGCTAGTATGTCACACCGTCAAATTTCATTGTCTTCAAGAACATTAATAGAAATAAGTTAACAATAATTATTTTAATAAAGTAGATATAATATCAACAGACCTGTTAAAATACTTTTCTAAATTCATAGTTTCAAAATATTTTATGTTAGAACAGCAGAGAAAAAAAAAAAAAAAAAAAAAGCCTAAGTATGCCCTTAAAACTAGATGACAGCAAAAATGCCAATAGACCTTGTTTTATGGAGCAATGGGAGCATATAAAATAAGGCTTTAGGGATGTTTATTCAACCTTTAGCTAATGCTTTTGTTTCAGGAACAGCATCTCCAGTTGCAAGATTGATGCGGGAAATGAAGCTTGAATTAATAGCCAACACTGTCTCAATTAACAGCTTTGGTACCAGTGTTGTATAATCATCAGGAAAGGCAATTGCGCACCTGAAAAATAACACGTGAATAACTTCTATGAAGCAAAATAAATGACAAGCCAAATTGCCAAAATAATGAACACAAATTCACAAAGGGTGCCTGCTAAAACTCAGCTTTAGCTTTGGACAGGATTAAAAGAAGATGAAGAATGACTGCTTAACATCTGGAAAACAGCAATAATAGAAGACAGTTTCAAACATCCAAGAGGCTTGTTCTCTCCAAGCAGGTAAAAGAAAACTACAAAAAAATCTTAATAATACTCAGCATGCTTTTCCTCTCTATAATATGCTCTATTAATAGCGTTGCTACCTTAAGTGACTACCTATCTTATTAGTAAAGTCAATAATAACTCAATTATTATGCGACTACATAACGTACCCTCCCTGTAGATCGATGCTTAGTGGTGTTTGATCTTCATGACTTTATCAATCTTGTGGAAAATTCATTCTTAGATTCTTAAAGACGTAGCCATAAGTAGAGCTGTCAAAAGTTGACCCGACCAGAAATATCGACTCAAACCCAATTAATAACCGACCCATCTGACCCGAAAAAAAATGGTGACCCAAACCCGACCTGATCCGACCTAAAACCAACCCTAGACCCGAGTTGACCCGAGTATGTGAGACCTGAAACCGAAAATAAAACTGACTTAGAGATGACCCGACTCGAATGTAACCCGTAAATTATTAACCTCAACCGAACCCGACTTGAACCAAAATTGACCCAAAACCGTTTTAACCTGTCAAAACCCAAATTTAACTTGTCAAAACCCAAATTTAACTCGACTTGTAACTAACTTGACCTGAATTCAACCCGACCCAAATTTAACACAACCTGTTACAAACCCGACCCGAAATCAACCCGACTTGTTAGTGACCTGACCCAAATTCAACCCGACTTGTTATTGACCCGACCCGAAGTTTACCGGACCTATTACTAACCCGACCCAAAAATTCAACTCGATCTGTTACTAACATGACTCGAAATTAACACGACCTGTTATTGACCCGACCTAAATTAAACCAAAATTGTTCCTAACCTGATTTCAATTCACCTTAAATGCAATTTAGACCACCTTATTATTGTTGATCAAAGCATTTTGTCAAGGGAGACCAAGTCGGTCCATGCCAGCAAAAGAAAGACGCATCATCCTCAAATTTAAGAGTTAAATATAGTATATATTTGTTGTATGGTTAAAGGAGATAATTATCTTCCTAAATTATAAAATATAGTTCTTTAATATATTGCCTTATATATTATAGTCAAAGGAAATAATTAGCTTGATAAAAATGATAATTATCTATTTATAGTTAATTGAACCCGAATATGACCTGACTTGGAAATGACCCGACCTGATTGTAACCTGCAAATTATTAACTTGAACATAACCCACTTGACTCCGAGAATGACCCGACTTGGAAATGACCCAACCTGATTATAACCCGCAAATTATTGACTTACCGAATCCGACTTGAACCCGAAAGTGACCCGACTTGAAAATGATCCGACCTAATTATAACCCGCAAATTATTGACTTGAACAGAACCCGGCTAAAACCTGAGAATGACCCAACCTGATTCTAACCCACAAATTATTGACTTGAACCGAACCCAACTCAAACCCGAGAAATACCCTAACCGTTTTAACCCGTGAAAACCCGAATTAAACCCGATCTATAGTTCACCTGACATGTTATTAACCTGACCTAAACTAGACCCAAACCCGATAAGAAGTATGACCTAACGTGACCCGACTCAAGCAGTTCCAACCCCAATCCGACCCGCATAGGTAATGGAATTAATTCGAATTGACCCGACCCGACCAACTCATATCGACCCAAACCTAACCCGTTTACCAAAATTGAGAGCTTTACCCGAAGCCCTCGAAATTTCTCAAAAAGCATGGATATTAACCTTCAATTTTGGAATTGTTTTTATTTTTTTTCGCCCGGAAATAAAAACTGCAAAAATGTTTACCATGGTCTCTAATAACCGCTGGGAGTCCAATTGGGTCGGTGGAACCATCTAATTTGCCTTTAAACGACCAATTTACCAGTTTAAACCTTGCACCAATTTAATTAATTTAAGCCTATCACAAACATTTATAACAACTAATAATGATCATATATGGTTCCAAACAGCATTATATGACCCCGAGATATATCCACTAGAATTTCAAGACTTTTCGACACGGGCCCAAAACCTCCAAAATTTCTCAAAAAGTGTGGATATTAGCCTTCAATTTTGGAACTATTGACTTTTTTTTGCACGGAAAAAAATATTTCAGAAATGTTTACCATGGTCCCTAATACCCTTCGGGAATCCAATTGGGTGGGTAGAACCATCCAATTTGCCTTTAAACGGCCGATTTACCGATCTACAGCTTGCACCGATTTCATTAACTCAAGCCTACCACGAACATTTATGACAATATATAATGATCATATATGGTTCCAAACGGCATTATATATCCCCGAGATGTATTCCCTAAAATCTCTAGGTTTTTCGACAACGTACCCAACCAAAAAAATTTCTCATAAAGCGTGGATATAAGCCTTCAATTTTGGAATTTTTTGACTTTTTTTTCGTTAGGAAATTAAAAATTGCCGAAATTTTTACCATGGTCCCTAATACCATCAGGGAGTCTAATTGGGTGGGTGGAACCATCCAAGTTGCCTTTAACAACCAATTTACCGGTTTACAACTTGCACCGATTTCATTAACTCAATCCTACCACGAACATTTACAACAACAAATAATTATTATATATGGTTCCAAACGACTTTATATGACCCCGACATGTATTCCTTAAAATCTACAGTCTTTTCGATAATTGGGCCCCAAAACCTCCAAAATTTCTCAAAAAGCGAGGATATTAGCCATTAATTTTGAAATTTTTAGAATTTTTTTCGCCCGAAAATAATAATTGCCGAAATTCTACCATGGTCCCTAATACCCTTCGAGAGTCCAATTGGATGGATGGAACCATCCAATTTGCCTTTAAACGGTCTATTTATCAGTTTATAACTTGCACCGATTTCATTAATTCAAGCCTACCACAAACATTAATAACAACAAATAATGATCATATATGGTTCCAAACGGCATTAAATGACCCCGAGATGTATCCCCTAGAATTTCAAGAATTTTCGTCAACGGGCCCCGCATCCTACAAAATTTTTCAAAAATCATGGATATTAACCTTCAATTTTGGAATTTTTTACTTTTTTTGCCCGAAAATAAAAATTGCACAAATGTTTACCATGGTCCCTAATAACTGCCAGGAGTCCAATTAGGTGGGTGGAATCATCCAATTTGCCTTTAAACGACCAATTCACTAGTTTACAACTTGCACCAATTTCATTAATTCAAGCCTATCACGAACATTTATAACAACTAATAATGATCGTATATGGTTTCAAACGAGATTATATGACCTCGAGATATATCCCCTGGGCCCAAAACCTCTAAAATTTCTCAAAATGTGTGGATATTAGCCTTCAATTTTGGAACTTTTGACTTTTTTTTGCCCAGAAATAAAAATTGCTGAAATGTTTACGATGGTCCCTAATACCCTTCGCGAGTCTAAGTGAGTGGGTGGAACCATCCAATTTGCCTTTAAAAGGCAGATTTACCGATTTATAACTTGCACCGATTTCATTAACTTAAGGCTACCACGAACATTTATGACAATATATAATGATCATATATGGTTCGAAACGGCATTATATAACCCCGAGATGTCTTCCCTAAAATCTCTATGTTTTTCAACACCATAACCAACCTCAAAAATTTCTCAAAAAGCATGGATATAAACCTTCAATTTTGGAATTTTATTACTTATTTTGCGCTCGGAAATAAAAATTGCCGAAATTTATACCATGGTCCCTAATACCCTCCGAGAGTCTAATTGGGTGGGTGGAACCATCAAAATTGCCTTTAAACGGCCAATTTACTGATTTACAACTTGCACCGATTTCATTAACTCGATCCTACCACTAACATCTATGACAACATATAATGATCATATATGGTTCCAAACTGTATTATATAACCTCTAGATGTATTCCCTAAATTCTCAAGACTTTGCAACATCGGCCACGAAACCTCCAAAATTTCTCAAAAAGCATGGATATTAGCCTTTTATTTTGAAATTTTAAGAATTTTTTACGCCCGAAAATAATAATTGCCAAAATGTTAGCCATGCTCCCTAATACCCTCCGGCAGGCCAATTGGATAGGTGGAACCATCCAATTTTCCTTTAAACGGTCTATTTATCAATTTATAACTTGCACCGATTTCATTAACTGAAGCCTACCACGAACATTTATGACAATATTAATGATCATTCATGGTTCCAAACGGTATTATATGACATGAGATGTATCCCCTAAAATCTCATTTCTTTTCGACAACAGCACTGAAACCCTCGAAATTTCTAAAAAAGCATGGATATTAAACTTCAATTTTGGAATTTTTTTTACTTTTTTTCGCCCAGAAATAAAAATTGCAAATTTTTTTACCATGGTCCCTAAAAACCTCCGGGAGTCCAATTAGGTGAGTGGAACCATCCCATTTGCCTTTAAACGACCAATTTACCCGGTCTACAACTTGCACTAATTTCATTAATTCAAGCCTACCACGAACATTTATAACAACTAATAATGATCGTATATGGTTCCAAACGGCATTATATGACCCCGAGAAATATCCCCTAGAATTTAAAGATTTTTCGACAGCGGGCCCAAAACCTCCTAAATTTCTTAAAAAGCGTGAATATTAGCATTCAATTTTGAAACTTTTGGCTTTTTTTTCGCTCGGAAATAAAAATTGCCGAAATGTTTACCATGGTCCCTAATACCCTCCGGGAGTCCAATAGGGTGGGTGGAACCATTCAATTTTCCTTTAAACGGCCAATTTATCGATTTACAACTTGCACCGATTTCATTAACTCAATCCTACCACGAACATTTATGACAACATATAATGATCATTCATGGTTCCAAACGGTATTATATGACCCCGAGATGTATCCCCTAAAATCTCATTTCTTTTCGACAACAGCACCGAAACCCTCGAAATTTCTCAAAAAGCATGGATATTAACCTTCAATTTTGGAATTTTTTTACTTTTTATCGCCCGGAAATAAAAACTGCAAAAATGTTTACCATGGTCCCTAATGACCGCCGGGACTCCAATTAAGTGGGTGGAACCATTCAATTTGCCTTTAAACGACCAATATACCGGTTTACAACTTGCACCGATTTCATTAATTCAAGCCTACCACGAACATTTATAGCAACAAATAATGATCATATATGGTTCCAAACGACATTATATGACCCCGAGATGTATCCCATAGAATTTCAAGACTTTTCGACACCGGGCCACGAAACCTCCTAAATTCCTCAAAAAGCGTGGATATTAGCCTTCAATTTTTGAATCTTTTGACTTTTTTTCGCCCGAAAATAAAAATTGCCAAAATGTTTACCATGGTCCCTAATACCCTCCGGAAGTCCAATCGGGTATGTGGAACCATTCAATTTGCTTTTAAACGACCAATTTACCGGTTTACAACGGCCAATTTAATTAACTTGGACCGAACCCGACTTGAACCGAAATTGACCCAAACCCGTTTTAACCCGTCAAAACCTAAATTTAACCCGACTTGTTACTAACATGAACTGAATTCAACCTGACCTGTTCCTAACCCGACCCAAATTTAACCCAACCTGTTACAAACCCGACCCAAAATCAACCCGACTTGTTATTAACCTAACCCAAATTCAACCCGACCCGAATTTTACCATACCTATTACTTACCCGACCCAAAAATTCAACCCGATCTGTTACTAACCCGACTCGAAATGAACACGGCTTGTTATTGACCCGACCTAAATTCAACCCAAATTGTTTCTGACCAGATTTCAAATCACCTTAAATGCTATTTAGACCACCTTATTATTGTTGATCAAAACATTTTGTCTTGGGAGACCAAGTCGGTCTATGCCAGCAAAAGAAAGGAGCATCATCCTCAAATTTAAGAGTTAAATATAGTATATATTTGTTGTATGGTCAAAGAAGATAATTATCTTCCTAAATTATAGACTATAGTTCCCTAGTATATTGCCATATATATTATAGTCATAGGAAATAATTAGCTTGATAAAAATGATAATTATCTATTTATAGTTATTTGAACCCGAAATGACCTGACTTGGAAATGACCCGACCTGATTGTAACCTGCAAATTATTGACTTGAACATAACCCGACTTAAATCCGAGAATCACCCGACTTGGAAATGACCCAACCTGATTATAAACCGCAAATTATTGACTTGAACCGAACCCGAGAATGACCCGACTTGAAAATGACCCGACCTGATTATAATCCGCAAATTATTGACTTGAACCGAACCCGACTCAAACCCGAGAATGACCCGACCTGATTTTAACCCGCAAATTATTGACTTGAATCGAACCCGACTCGAACCCGAGAATTACCCTAACCTGTTTTAACCTGTGAAAACCCGAATTAAACCCGACTTATTGTTCACCTGACCCGAATGTAACCTGACCTGTTATTAACCCGACCCAAACCCGATAAGAAGTATGACCCGACTTGAGTCACGTGACCCGACTCAAGCATGACCCAACCCAAACCTGACCCGCATAGGTTATGGAATCAATCTGAATTGACCCGACCCGAGTTTACCTGACCAACTCTTACCTCACAGCTCTAGCCATAAACAGCCGGAGAAAATTACTATTGGAGAGTAAAATTTTTAAAAAAAAATGTAAGAAAAATAATAACTCTAAGATTCATATGAAAGCAAGGAAAACTTCACAAAAGAGGACAAAAGTATGAAAGCAAAGAATCTTAGCCTAGCATGCTTTTTAAGGAAAGGCAACTGAGAAAGGGACACAACAAGAAAATTGTGACTTTACCATTTCCATTCTTGCTCAAGATAGAGTTGTAGTTCATCGTAAAAGCTTGGCAACCATTTGGAGAAAGAAAGGCCTGAATGATTTGATTGGAAGTCATTACTAGCTTGCCTTTGCCCATCATTTTTTTCAGTTGCCAACTTATTGATTCGCTGTTTGGATTCAAATTCATCCCAAAGTTTTTTTATGGATTTGAGGTGAACCTTTGTATAGTACACTTCTAGGGACTGGAATCTACCAATTCGCACAAGAATTCCTCGCATCTCTTGAGCAACTTCAATCTGTATAGTAAGAACAAAGGAGTTTAAGAAACACAAGGAGAATAATAGGAGCAGACAATGCAAAACCCATATAAATACATTACTTTACGATTTGACAGGGCATCTGTCAATCGAGGCTGCACCATCGCGTCCAGTCTAT
This sequence comes from Chenopodium quinoa, assembly GCF_001683475.1. NCBI lineage: Eukaryota > Viridiplantae > Streptophyta > Magnoliopsida > Caryophyllales > Amaranthaceae > Chenopodium > Chenopodium quinoa. The sequence goes on along the minus strand of NW_018743199.1, from coordinate 2,751,949 downwards.
CCTCTAAGACCTCAAGTTGCTTCCTCACATTAGCAAATTCAGCAACCTAAAAGTATAGCACCGAAAAAATAATCTTAAGGCCAGCATAAATAGAACATATTTACGACTAGTAGGAAGCAGCTAAACATCATACCTCCCCTACTGCAGACAGGCAATGCCTCATGCTGGCTAACGTTTCAGCAGCCCGTGAAAGATCACCACTCGCGAAAACATCCTCTACAGTTGAGCTCAATTGGGTCAACCCAGCAGCATCCTATATAGCACACCAAACTTGCCTTATTAAGGACTTGACCTTTTCTCAGCCACATCAACTAGATCATAAAGTACAAAGATTTTTAAAAGAAAAAAATTATATAAAACCTGCAATGTCTTGTATGCAGCTTCCATCCTATGTTTGACAGTGTCAACTTTTGCAAGAGCCGCAATAGAGTCAGCAGCGGAGCCTTCAGCCTGAGGAGAGTTAAGACAAAGTAATAAAAAGAGCTCTCATTGAGCAACAATTCTATGAAAGAACAAGAGACACATGTAGCCACAGCCCTTCAAGTAATTAGCAAGATCTATGCGATCAATCCCAAAAAAAATCATCAACTCAAATACTATTTGACATTTTATAGTAGAGATGATCAGCTTACTTTCAATAGTACATATAATTCTCAAGATTATACGTTGAAGTGAGCAAGACTTGGCAATAAAACCCTCTACTGGGACAAACAGAAGTTACTTTGCAGTTAATAACTAAGCTGGACTATATTACACTATTAGGGAATAAACAGCTTCCCAAAATTAGTACCAAACTAATTCTTGGTTGGTTAACTTATGAAAGTATATATCAATCCAAATCTAACAAGGCTTTTCAGTTTTTGCCCCCTAATTTGGTAAAGAGAATTGTTGGAGACCTTGAAGTAACAGAGATAGTTTCTATGATAAAAGTCCCAAACTATTCCTTTCAGTTCAATGGTAATAGATAAACTTTTTACCGTCAAACTCGGGACAACAACAACGACAACAAAAGGGCCATTATGACCAAAATTGTTACGCGCTAGAGTCAGTTCCATAATTCCTAGAGTCAGTCAAAGGTACAAACTTCAAAACCTTCTGAACTGAACCCAGCTTAGCAAGCTGTTGTTTCAGCATCTAAAAAATCTAACATCTAGTACATGCTATAACACACTGAAATCCTCAGTTATCAAAATTTGTTTGCCCGAGTATAGTTTCACACTTATAAGGTAAAGTTGCTGGTTAAATTGGACCAAAAGACAATACTAGCTTATCAGGAAATAAACTCCACCTCTTGATTCTTTTAAAGAAGTGCCATTTGCATTGAATTGTGGACAGCAGCCCTTATCTCTTTATTTTTTAACAGTCTATACTATGTTTTAATCAAATTGCTGCACTTCCATTAAGTTTTTAGTCACCGCAATTGTGTGCCTTATGGAAGCTGTCAAACAATAGTTTATCAGTTTAGATTCTGTATTTCAGAGGCACAATGGCGAATCTTAGTTTGGGCTGGTAGGGTCCCAACCTCCCTTGATTTTCTTGGGTCATTAGATATACAATATATATGTTGGTCCAAAGTCTAAATTATGCATCGAAATATTGCTCTTGCATAATGGTTAAATGTTCAATTTTTGTACTAGAAGTTTAGAAAGTGTAGCTGTTGTTATCTATGATGGCAACTTCACTTACATGAATTCATATCTTACATTTCAACTAATCTCATAATACAAGACTATATTGATTTCTAATTTCACCTTCATTTAAATGGTCTCACTAGAGCAACAACTATTCGACACGATCCGTAAACACCCTAGCTAATTGCACACTATGTCTAGCACAAATTCATCTTAATTTTCACCATAACTAGGATCAAGTAATTCATCACACTCTCATATCATCAAAAATACAACAAAATATACTAAATTTGACAGCATTACTTCCAATTCCACAATTCCGCAAGTATCCATAATTTGTCACTAATTAAAATATGCATTAACACAAAATCAATCAAATATCCTCAAATTTCTTGATTAACAGACAAAATCAAACCAAAAAAAAAAATCAAATTAAATCAAACCTGCTTAATCTTGGTAAGGATGGTGGAGATGGAAGAGCGGAGAGAAACGGCGTCGTCGCGAATACGGATGACGTCACGAGTGGCGCGTGGAACACGGAGAATGGAGGCAGAACTTTGTTCTTCAAGAGAAGCGGAGATCTCTTCAGACATCAACTGAAGCTTCATTTCCAGATCTGCCAAGTGATTCTCCAACACATCTTGCGGATGACGCGCTTTTACGGCGTTGTTTATCCATTTTTTGGCGTCGAATTTTTCGTCGGAAAATGCTCCCAAATCTACCATCATTTTTCCAGAATTTTGATGAATTGATCGATTGATTGAAAAAGTGAGAGAATGATCAAGAAATGTGGAAATGTAGGTTGATGAATGAGTGTGAGTTCATTTGAATCAGAGGTTTTTGAGCTGGTTAAAAATGGAGGTTTTGAAGATGAAATACACTGGAGAGAAAGATGAGGGAGATCTAACCATTATAATTATTTGGTAAGAAACTAACAGAAAAAGGAGTTTAGTGTGAGAAAACTAGAAACGGCCCAAGTCGCACCGTCGCATGGAGCGGGGAGTTGAGGTCTAGTCCATATGGTTGTGGGATGGTCACGAAGTTTAGAGTAGTGAGTCCGGCTAAATGATTAACATTTACTCGTAGGTGATTTAGTTTTGGAGTAGCGAAGTAAGGACTTGAGAGCACTAGGCTAGCTAGCCAATTGGTAGCCATTAAGAGTACCCTACTCACTATTCTCTGTCTCTCCTCTTTTGAGCAAGCTCATTGTTGTAGGTGACTCGTGAGTAACATTTGAGCTGAGACTCCTCTCACTTCCAAGTAGGTTACCTCTTCGATCCAAGAACCACAAAGTTGGTCGTTGTTTGGAAGAGAAATTAAAATCAAACAGATTTTCATGTTCGGCACCGGCGACTGGGGAGATTACGTTCCCTCACGAGGATCCGTTGGTGATCATCGCCACGGTGGCCAACCACGACGTCAGTAAGGTCCTTGTTGACGGTGGCAGCGGAGCAAACATTCTGTTCCGAAAGGCCTACAATCAAATCAAGCTGAAGCCCAAGCACCTTACTCCGGTACCCTACCCGGTATCCGGGTTCAACGGGGCTTCAACTTATCCAGATGGGAAGGTGACACTTCCTATCACCATCGGCTGCGATGAGGCAGCCAGGAACGTCATGATTGAATTTTTGGTCATTGACGCTCCTTCAGTGTACAACGTGATTTTGGGGAGACCCATAATTCATGAGATCCAAGGGCTCGTCTCAACTTATCATCAGCTGATGATTTACGTCTCAGACGCCGGCTTCCCCGAAAGGATACAGGGCAACCAAAAGGACGCCCGAAGGTGCAACTACCTCAAGCCATCCAGTAGTCGCCCAGATGACGACAAGGATGAGGAGGAGAAAGAAAAAGAAAGAGAGCCAAGCACAAAAAAGCCGAAAGGCCTAAGTGCTTCGGCCCAAGGATCTGTACCCAGAGGTAAAGGGCCCGAAAGGGAAAAGGCTAGCTCTTCAGCTGAGCCGCAAGACTCAGAGAGTCAGCCGAAGAACAAAAAGACTGGGACACCTGCTGACATAGGCAGCAGGCCAGATTATGAAGAGTCCAGTCCATCAGCAATGGACATGGACCAACAGACTGAAACAGTTGAGTTGGCCGAAGGAGACGTTGAGAAATGTGTAACAATCGGGATGGACCTTGATCCGAACACCCATTGTGAACTTATTCAGCTCCTTCGGGACAACAGAGATGTGTTTGCTTTCTCGGCAACTGATATGCCCGGGATAAGTCCAGACCTCATCTCCCATAAGCTTAATGTTGACCCAACGTGTCGACCAGTTAAGCAAAAGAAGCGGAATTACTCCGCTAATAAGAACCGAGACATCGCAGCCGAGGTCAAAAAATTGCTGGAGGCAGGCTTCATCGAGCCTTGCCAATATCCAGAATGGCTGGCAAATGTGGTGATGGTTCAGAAGGCAAATGGTACCTGGAGGATGTGCGTTGACTTCACGGACCTAAATAAGGTTTGTCCGAAGGATTTCTATCCCTTGCCGAGGATCGATCAGCTAGTCGATTCGACAAGTGGCCATGCCTTGCTTAGTTTCATGGACGCATTCTCGGGGTATCATCAGATCTTCATGCACCCCGACGATCGAGCAAAGACAGCATTCGTCACGAACGCTGGGGTGTACAATTACAAAATGATGCCCTTCGGATTGAAAAATGCGGGGGCAACCTATCAAAGGCTGGTGGATCAAGTTTTTGCCGATCAAAAGGGCCGAAACATGGAAGTCTATGTCGACGATTCGATCGTCAAAAGCAAAAAACCCGAGGACCATGTTAAGGACCTGGCTGAAACTTTCGCCACCTTAAGAAAGCATCAAATGAAGCTGAATCCGAAGAAATGTGTCTTCGGCGTGAAGTCAGGGAAATTCCTTGGGTTCATAGTCAGCAAAAGGGGGATTGATGCCAATCCCTCCAAAGTCAAAGCGGCGCTCGACCTTCATGAGCCGAAAACAAAGCGGGATGTTCAGCGGCTCACCGGAAGAATGGCAGCCCTCTCGAGGTTCATTTCCAGAGCTTCGGATAAGGGGTTACCTTTCTTCAAAGCCCTGAAACTCCCGAAAACAAAAGAGCTCGTTTGGGAGGAAGAGCAAAAAGACGCCTTTAAACAGCTTCGGGAGCATCTGGCTCAACTCCCAACGCTGGCTAGCCCAGCAGAAGGAGAAACTTTGTACCTGTATGTGGCCGTTAGCCCAGCCACCATCAGCGCAGTACTGCTGAAGGAAGAAAGTAAAAATCAGCAACCGATCTACTTTGTCAGTCATACACTGACGGATGCCGAGACTCGCTACCCTCTACTCGAGAAAGTCGCTTTCGCGGTAGTAGTAGCTGCTCGGAAGCTGAGGCCCTATTTTGATTGCCATCAGATAGTGGTCTTAACTGATCAGCCGTTGGAAAAAGTTCTCGGCAAGGTTGAAAAATCTGGTAGGCTAGCCAAGTGGGCTTTTGAGCTCACCGAATTCAGCATCAGCTACCGTCCGAGGGCTGCCATTAAGGCTCAAGCTCTAGCGGACTTATTGGCCGAATGCTCATACCAAGAAGCGCTAGACAGTGAAAAGAAAGTCTGGACCGTGTTTACGGATGGATCTTCCACCGAAAACGGTTTGGGGGCAGGAGTAGTGATAACTTCTCCCGAAGGCAAATCCTTTGAGTATGCACTAAAATTTTCTTTTAAGGCCTCGAACAATGAAGCCGAATATGAGGCAGCAATCGCCGGCCTAGAATTGTGCATCTCCCTGGAAGTCGATCATGTCTGCCTGAAAACAGACTCTCAGCTAGTTGCATATCAGATCAGCGGCAGCTACGAGGCCAAAGAGCCCTCCATGATAGCTTATCTTGCCAAGATCAAGTCAGTCATTGCAGAGCTGGAAACTTTTGAGGTTCAGCTGATCCCAAGGGGTCAGAATACTCAAGCCGATGCACTCTCCAAACTTGCCAGTTCATCTCTTACCGAGCTGAACAGATCTGTATTGTAGAAGTGCGTCGAGAGAGAAGTGTCGACGAAGCACCTGAAGTGTGCTGCGCTGACCCAGAGCCTAGTTGGATGGACCCCATCCTAGCTTTCAAGCTTCGGGGAGAAACTCGTTGCTGAATGCGTGGGACCAACAGATGCAGATTATATCCTACGGGAGATTCACCTCGGCATCTGTGGGAACCACATTGGGGGAAGGACCTTAGCCCACAAGTCATTGAGGGCTGGATATTACTGGCCCACCATGATTGCAGATGCTAAGGAGCTGGTTCGGAAATGCGAAAAATGTCAAAAATACGCTCCAGTTATCCATCAGCCAGCAAGGGATCTTCAGTCGATCCTTAATCCACTCCCGTTTGCCCAATGGGGACTGGATATACTGGGACCATTTCCAGAGGCTGTGTACCAGAAAAAATGGCTGATAGTTGGTGTCGACTATTTCAGTAAATGGATCGAGGCCGAAGCAGCCTCGAACATTACAGAGCAAACTGTCAGAAAATTTATCTGGCAGAATATCAACACTCGATTTGGCATCCCGAGAGTATTTGTCTTCGATCATGGGAGGCAATTTGGTAACTTACCGTTGAAGCGGTATACAGATCAGTTCGGCATCAAACTGGCATATTCAACGGTAAGTTACCAAATTGCCTCCCATGATCGAAGACAAATACTCTCGGGATGCCAAATCGAGTGTTGATATTCTGCCAGATAAATTTTCTGACAGTTTGCTCTGTAATGTTCGAGGCTGCTTCGGCCTCGATCCATTTACTGAAGTAGTCGACACCAACTATCAGCCATTTTTTCTGGTACACAGCCTCTGGAAATGGTCCCAGTATATCCAGTCCCCATTGGGCAAACGGGAGTGGATTAAGGATCGGCTGAAGATCCCTTGCTGGCTGATGGATAACTGGAGCGTATTTTTGACATTTTTCGCATTTCCGAACCAGCTCCTTAGCATCTGCAATCATGGTGGGCCAGTAATATCCAGCCCTCAATGACTTGTGGGCTAAGGTCCTTCCCCCAATGTGGTTCCCACAGATGCCGAGGTGAATCTCCCGTAGGATATAATCTGCATCTGTTGGTCCCACGCATTTCAGCAACTAGGCTCTCCCCGAAGCTTGAAACCTAGGATGGGGTCCATCCAACTAGGCTCTGGGTCAGCGCAGCACACTTCAGGTGCTTCGTCGACACTTCTCTCTCGACGCACTTCTACAATACAGATATGTTCAGCTCGGTAAGAGATGAACTGGCAAGTTTGGAGAGTGCATCGGCTTGAGTATTCTGACCCCTTGGGATCAGCTGAACCTCAAAAGTTTCCAGCTCTGCAATGACTGACTTGATCTTGGCAAGATAAGCTATCATGGAGGGCTCTTTGGCCTCGTAGCTGCCGCTGATCTTATATGCAACTAGCTGAGAGTCTGTTTTCAGGCAGACATGATCGGCTTCCAGGGAGATGCACAATTCTAGGCCGGCGATTGCTGCCTCATATTCGGCTTCATTGTTCGAGGCCTTAAAAGAAAATTTTAGTGCATACTCAAAGGATTTGCCTTCGGGAGAAGTTATCACTACTCCTGCCCCCAAACCGTTTTCGGTGGAAGATCCATCCGTAAACACGGTCCAGACTTTCTTTTCACTGTCTAGCGCTTCTTGGTATGAGCATTCGGCCAATAAGTCCGCTAGAGCTTGAGCCTTAATGGCAGCCCTCGGACGGTAGCTGATGCTGAATTCGGTGAGCTCAAAAGCCCACTTGGCTAGCCTACCAGATTTTTCAACCTTGCCGAGAACTTTTTCCAACGGCTGATCAGTTAAGACCACTATCTGATGGCAATCAAAATAGGGCCTCAGCTTCCGAGCAGCTACTACTACCGCGAAAGCGACTTTCTCGAGTAGAGGGTAGCGAGTCTCGGCATCCGTCAGTGTATGACTGACAAAGTAGATCGGTTGCTGATTTTTACTTTCTTCCTTCAGCAGTACTGCGCTGATGGTGGCTGGGCTAACGGCCACATACAGGTACAAAGTTTCTCCTTCTGCTGGGCTAGCCAGCGTTGGGAGTTGAGCCAGATGCTCCCGAAGCTGTTTAAAGGCGTCTTTTTGCTCTTCCTCCCAAACGAGCTCTTTTGTTTTCGGGAGTTTCAGGGCTTTGAAGAAAGGTAACCCCTTATCCGAAGCTCTGGAAATGAACCTCGAGAGGGCTGCCATTCTTCCGGTGAGCCGCTGAACATCCCGCTTTGTTTTCGGCTCAGGAAGGTCGAGCACCGCTTTGACTTTGGAGGGATTGGCATCAATCCCCCTTTTGCTGACTATGAACCCAAGGAATTTCCCTGACTTCACGCCGAAGACACACTTCTTCGGATTCAGCTTCATTTGATGCTTTCTTAAGGTGGCGAAAGTTTCAGCCAGGTCCTTAACATGGTCCTCAGGTCTTTTGCTTTTGACGATCGAATCGTCGACATAGACTTCCATGTTTCGGCCCTTTTGATCGGCAAAAACTTGATCCACCAGCCTTTGATAGGTTGCCCCCGCATTTTTCAATCCGAAGGGCATCATTTTGTAATTGTACACCCCATCGTTCGTGACGAATGCTGTCTTTGCTCGATCGTCGGGGTGCATGAAGATCTGATGATACCCCGAGAATGCGTCCATGAAACTAAGCAAGGCATGGCCACTTGTCGAATCGACTAGCTGATCGATCCTCGGCAAGGGATAGAAATCCTTCGGACAAACCTTATTTAGGTCCGTGAAGTCAACGCACATCCTCCAGGTACCATTTGCCTTCTGAACCATCACCACATTTGCCAGCCATTCTGGATATTGGCAAGGCTCGATGAAGCCTGCCTCCAGCAATTTTTTGACCTCGGCTGCGATGTCTCGGTTCTTATTAGCGGAGTAATTCCGCTTCTTTTGCTTAACTGGTCGACACGTTGGGTCAACATTAAGCTTATGGGAGATGAGGTCTGGACTTATCCCGGGCATATCAGTTGCCGAGAAAGCAAACACATCTCTGTTGTCCCGAAGGAGCTGAATAAGTTCACAATGGGTGTTCGGATCAAGGTCCATCCCGATTGTTACACATTTCTCAACGTCTCCTTCGGCCAACTCAACTGTTTCAGTCTGTTGGTCCATGTCCATTGCTGATGGACTGGACTCTTCATAATCTGGCCTGCTGCCTATGTCAGCAGGTGTCCCAGTCTTTTTGTTCTTCGGCTGACTCTCTGAGTCTTGCGGCTCAGCTGAAGAGCTAGCCTTTTCCCTTTCGGGCCCTTTACCTCTGGGTACAGATCCTTGGGCCGAAGCACTTAGGCCTTTCGGCTTTTTTGTGCTTGGCTCTCTTTCTTTTTCTTTCTCCTCCTCATCCTTGTCGTCATCTGGGCGACTACTGGATGGCTTGAGGTAGTTGCACCTTCGGGCGTCCTTTTGGTTGCCCTGTATCCTTTCGGGGAAGCCGGCGTCTGAGACGTAAATCATCAGCTGATGATAAGTTGAGACGACCCCTTGGATCTCATGAATTATGGGTCTCCCCAAAATCACGTTGTACACTGAAGGAGCGTCAATGACCAAAAATTCAATCATGACGTTCCTGGCTGCCTCATCGCAGCCGATGGTGATAGGAAGTGTCACCTTCCCATCTGGATAAGTTGAAGCCCCGTTGAACCCGGATACCGGGTAGGGTACCGGCGTAAGGTGCTTGGGCTTCAGCTTGATTTGATTGTAGGCCTTTCGAAACAGAATGTTTGCTCCGCTGCCACCGTCAACAAGGACCTTACTGACGTCGTGGTTGGCCACCGTGGCGATGATCACCAACGGATCCTCGTGAGGGAACGTTATCCCCCGGCAGTCGGCGGTTGTGAACGTCATGTTCGGCATCGGCGACTGGGGAGATTGAATGTCAGCGTTGTTCACCTGGTGAGTCAAAGCTCTAAGGTGTCGCTTGTGCTCCCTCCGAGAGTATATTCCTCCCGAGATAACATTGATCGGAGGGAATTTCCCCTCCGGCTTTTTACTGTTCTTCCGGGGGAAGTCGAGGTCTTGCCGAGAGTCCTTTGCTGACTTCTCGGATTCTTTTTTCTCGCGGTGATCCGCGATGTATTTTTTCAAGTATCCCTTCGGGACCATGTCCTCTATCTGGTCCTTCAGTTGGATACACTCCTCAGTGTTGTGTCCCGAAGACTCGTGAAACTCGCACCACTGATTTTTATTTTTTCGCTGATACCACTTTGGGAGTGGTCTCGGCTTTCGGTAACTCTGCTCCTCCTTCGTCACGCTGTAAATTTTGGCGCGTGGAAGAGAGAGCGGAGTGTAGGATTCGTATCTGCCTGTGTATGAGGCAGATTTTTCCTTTTTTGGGTCGCTGGCCGAAGATTGCTCCGAGGCCTTTGACTTTCCCTTTGCCTTATGGCCTTGGCCTTTAGACAAGGGTATTTGTTTTTGTTTCCCTCCCCCGAATTGAGGTTGGGTTTTCGCTTTGTTCCATTCTTCGGCTCGGATGAACTTATCCGAGGCATTCAGAGCTTCCTCCAAGGTCTGCGGGGTATGCATGACCATGAAGTCTAGAAACTTCCCAGGCTGAAGGCCATTCTGCATTGCAAAAACGGCTAGCCCCTGGTCCAGCTGAGAGACGCTGGATGACTCGTTACTGAAACGGGTCAGATAGTCTCGGAGGCTTTCAGTTTCCCCCTGTTGCAGACTCATGAGTTCTGCAGTAGTCTTCTCTCGGCGGTTTGCCGTGGAAAACTTGCTCCTAAATTTGGAGGACAGATCATCCCACCCTGTTATGGAGCCTTGCTTTACTCCCTTGGAGATCCACGCTTGCGCGACCCCCTTGAGAGTGGTTGGGAAATATTTGCAACAAGTCGCTTCGGATCTGGGGCAAAGATGCATATGAGTCTCATACGAGGCCACGTGATCCTTCGGATCCGAGGTCCCGTCATATGTGATGTGCGACGGTATTTTAACCGTGGGCACGTGCTCTTCCAGTATCCATTGCTCGAATGGCGAACTGGCGGGTAGCATAACGGCCTTGCCCTTGTTCCTAGCCGAAGGGACCGCGCTCCGCCCTCTTAGAGAGGTAGGAGTGGTTTTCGTCCTTAGAGAGGAAGTCTGGGCCTCGGCCGCAGGGAACGAGAGGCGACTGCGCACGCTCGGTTCCTTGCCGCCGAGTCGGTCGAGGACGCTTCGGCGAACAGTCTCAGGTTCTCAGTGAGTAGATTCTGGCCGAGAAGCTGAGCTGCTGCTCTTATGCGTTTCTGGTCGGGAGGATGAGGATCCTTTTAAAAATTGAGGGTTCCTTTTCCTCTCTTTTTCATTTTTCCAGGTATCCTCTTCCCACTCTTCCAGTTCCCGGAAGGAAGGAAGCTTCCCACCATCATGGTCTAGCTTCCTCCGCTGATGCCGGGTATGCGGAGGAGTTCGATCACGAGGTGGTGGCATATTTTGTGCCCTCATCGCCTCCATGAGCACTGCCAGCGCTCTTGCCACCTCCTCCGAGCTGGGCCCCGTCAAAGGGGTCCTCGGCCGAGTATGGGATTGAGGGCGCACAGTCGATGGTTGGCTTTGGGGCACTGAATGTGTCCTATGATCGGACTCACCCCTGCTAGACCGAGAGTGACTCGGCCTATGATGAGAGTCATGAATTACGGGAGAAAGGGAATCCTCCTTGTATGATCCTCCCCCCGAGCTGGCACCCTTGGGAGAGTTCCGGTCCGGCGAGGGTGATGGTGTAGGGGTTTTAGGCTTTTCGCCCGCTCCTTGACGGAGGCCTTTGCTCTTGCGGTTCTTAGCCATTGCTACTAAGATAATTGCAAGATGATCTTGGTTAGAAATTTGGCTTAAAGATTATTGAAAGTCTTCCCCACAGACGGCGCCAAATTGTTTCGGGTGAAAACAATGGGACCTTGCCGAAGGTCCGATGAAACGGAGAAGACTAGATTCGGTCCAAGTTATGTTGGGCCGAAGGTTTCCTGCACAATAAACACACGTAAACTAGCCTCGGGGGTGTTGCCGAGGAAGGCCCCTCCGATGCTAAAGTCAGTACAATGTGTTGAAAGAGAACACTATGCAAGAGAATTTAGTTGCTTGAGGCTTTGCTTGAATTAATGAGCATGAATCAGAATGTCTGTAAAAATGTAATATTGATGGCTTTTATACCTCTTCATACATGGAGAAGTTGGGCCTTAGCCCAATTGGCTTGCCTTGAGGGCTGATCTTTGACTTTAGCACAATTGGAGAGATGAACCTTGACCTTGGGCTTTTAATTGGATCATTTAATACCTAAGCCCAATTGGACTAAATTGGACCCAAACAACCTGCTATACTGTTTTTATTAGAAGTAAAGACTCTCAACAAAAAGTTGACATGTAGCCAAACATATTCAAATGGGCCATACGGAAACAAGCATACCATGTAATTTTTTACCGTTGACGCACCATCACCATAACTAATTCATTGTTCTCTCACTATTTAAATGATGCTGGTATCTATACATAGTGATTACGGAGTACTTTAGTTAGTACCTACAAGGTTCAATTAGAAACCATATGTTTAAAACATGGGACAAATTTTAACAATAATAAATTTGAATTTATGTTCATCCTTTACTTACGAAGAACAAATTAATACTTGTAAATGGAAGCAACACACTGAATCTCACAAAAAATTAAATGAATTGAGTATGCATTTCAATTTTTGTTGTGGTTGTGCAGCTTCTGATATAGCTTTGGTTCAGTCAAATGCGTACAACTTAATGTTCAATCTTTGTCATGGCATCTATATATATAGATTAATTCTCTTGTTTATGAAGCTTCGTTTACTCGGATCAATGTATATCTTGATTTGTTTTCTTACATAAGGCTTTGATTTGTTTCTAATGAAAGTTAGACTAATACTCGATTGCTTTCGATGCAAAGAGACAAAATCTATGCAACTAAAACAAATATATTATGGTAGCCAAAATTTGGAAAATAGGGTCCAAACATGTGTTCCTTATTAATCCTCTACATTATCCCAAATAATACCTACTTTGTGGCTCTGCTTCTATTTCGCTTCCAAGTACAAAACTTACAATACAACCCCATAATCCCAACTCAACTAGCCAAAGATTCTGAAGTACCCTCCAACACACAATAAAGAGAGAAGAATAACAAACCATGAGCAATGATTCCTTAGATAAGCTAGTCATCTTCTTAGCCAAAAGAGATGGCATAGACAAGCTAGTCAAGACATACCAATATGTCTCCAAGTTGGCCCATTGGCACCTCGAGGCAACACAGCCCGAGTTGGCCCAACGGTTCAAACTATGGGAGGTGGCTGCAGGCATGAGTCGGAAGGCCTTTCGGAGTGGCCGGTCCTTGACAGGGCTCAACACCATCCGGAGGAACCCCGGCCCAACCCGTGGGCTCCAGACCTTGGCCGTGCTAGGGAATGCAGGGGAAATGGTTTACTTCTTTTTCGACCACTTTACTTGGTTGTCAAGGCTTGGAGTGTTGGATGCAAAGTTGGCTAAGAAAATGAGCTTCATTTCAGCTTTTGGTGAGTCAGTTGGTTATGTTTTTTTCATAATGTCAGACTTCATTCTCATGCATGAAGGACTGAAGAAGGAGAAACTGCTACTTAAGGGTTTGGATGAGGGTGAAAAGAAGGAAGAGGAGGTGAAGGAAGGGGTGGGGAAAATAAGGGGGGATCGAGTGATGAGGTTGATGGCGGTGGCAGCGAATGTGGCGGACTTGATCATTGCGGTGGCGGAGATTGAGCCAAACCCGTTTTGCTGTCATGCTGTGACGTTGGGGATTAGTGGTCTTGTCTCTGCATGGGCTGGTTGGTATAGAAATTGGCCTTCTTGAAGAATGTAGAACTTTTTTTTTTTTTTTGGGTTTACATGTAACTAATTGAGATACTTTTTAATGTTTTAAGTACTCTGATGCTAGAGAAAATTGCAAAGAAAATACTGCAATAAGTGCATGAGTTTTTTCATCTTGGAACTTAATCAAAGGTATAGTTATGTAACTATTCTGGATTTAATCAAAGGTATAGTTATGTAACTATTCTGGACATGGTTGTGAACATGTGCTTAAGTGATTGAACATTTCAGAAGGTAAATTAACTGTCACAAATGTAAGAAAGATTAAGCGAAAACAATAATACACCTGAAAGGTTGAAACCGAGATGAATAAGCACGAAAATAAGCCTAAACAAAAGATTAAAATATAATGTAACGACGTATTTGCTATGCTGCACTGGGAGTCATGGACTCTGGGATACATTGGATGGTAATGTGGAGCCTCTTGGCTCAAAGAAGGGCACCACATGTCCACATCCCTCCTAGTTAGAGACTAAGTGGTCTAAGAGATCAGGATCGAGTTCAGAAACATAGCTCCATCGCCTCACAAAAAGACGGTTACCAAAAAAAAATTAAGATAGGTAGTAGCCAATTGTTGATGAAAGGAAGTGGTGGTTCGAGGCCATAAAATAATATGAAGTATGTAGCTGGGTAAAGCTGTATGATATTATTGATACGAATATACAGAGTTATAGGAAGCACATGAAAACAATTGCTCCAAATCTATAGTCTTCATCATAAATGTAACCCAGGACACTGACTAGGAAAACAAGTGGACGGAACCCTAAGACAGGGATCCAATACGAGCCTACTGTGAACCAGACCAAAAGAAAATAAGAGGTGGGGGGACTAACAAACTAACTATGAATGACAACAGGGCTCACTTGTGCCTCATTTAGAAGTTGCGTTTTCTTTTAATACAAGCTCAGAAGCGTGAACAGGTGGTGATAAAGATGGCAATGTAGCTATTGTGTTCAGATTGGTTCCACTTGGTACCTTGGCAGGGTAAACCTCCATTATTTCTTCACTCCTCTCATTTAAATAGACAACATCCTGCATGGTCAGCTGATGATATTCAACAACCTCGCGTAAGAAGCGATTCTCACGAGCATAGAAAGCATTCTCTTGAGCCAACCGAGCCTTCTCTGCCAAAAGAGATTCCAATTGGAGTCGTATCTGTAATGAAAATCAAAAGGTCAAATAATCTGACTGATAATCATGTAGGAAGATACTTTGATTGTATGGGTATAAGTTCAGAAGTGCACCAATTCATCATCTTCTGGGTTGTCCCCATTCTCCAAACTCTCTCGAAGAATCCTGTTTTCTTCCTCTAGCTGAGCACACCGCTCCTTGGCAAATGCAAGGTCAGCTTTGAAAGTCTTTAGCTCTCTAAGAAGCAACTTTGTTTTGGCAGCCATGGCCATAGCAACCTGAATGCACCAAAAACGTATCCATCATAATTAATCCATAAACGCAAGCAATCCAGTAAGAACCGAAGGATAGAGTATATGACACATGATACATGACACATAACATAACTTTAAGTTTAGTACTAAAGGACTAAAACATAAGATCTGAGACATCATACTTACAAAGTATATATAATTATATATACTAATTAGAGTTTATAAAAGCCTTCTGCCCTCCTTTATCCAAATCTAAGGGTAAATGAAATCCAATAAAAAAAAATGAGAAGTGCAGCACAGCATTTAAGAGAGCTCTAGAGAAACAGAACATAGCAAATTCCTTTATATTAGTTATTTACTATATGACCAGTGATCAAAAAGTGGCCACCTTACGTCGCGAGATGCCTGCAATTGGATGTTCAACTCAGTTTGAGCCACTGAGGACACATGGTTCTGTGTTCCAGACGGCTCCTTCACAGATCCAGCATCTGTGGGCTGTTGGTTGAAGTCAGGGGCTGATTTTTTCCTGGCGTATCTTCGATTTCGAGTGTCTTGGATAATGTCTGCAGTGCGGTTCTCCACAATGTTAAGCCCTTCCTGAACATCAGCGCAGTACATACATCAGTAGTATAATTATTGCTCAATATGTACAATTGCAAGCAACATGCAAAAATGATACCTTAGAAGCAAATTTAGCAACCAAGGGGTAAAAAGCATTTTAAAACCTATCATAAAACCATAAAAGTTTTGGGTGGGGGGGGGGGAGTGTAGAAATTATGAACTTGCACCTAACCCAATTTAAATCCGAGAATGACCCAACCTAATTATAACCAGCAAATTATTGACTTGAACCGAACCCGAGACTAACCTGACTTGAAAATGACCCGACCTGGTTATAACCTGTAAATTATTGACTTGAACCGAACCCGACTCAAACCCGAGAATGACCCGACCTAATTCTAACCCGCAAATTATTGACTTGAACCGAACCCGAATCGAACCCGAGAATTACCCTAACCCGAGAATTAAACCCGACCTGTTATTAACCCGACCTGTTATTAACCTGACCCAAACCCGATAAGAACTATGACACGACATGACCCAAACTATGACCTAACGTGACACGAGAATTACTAAAGCAAGGCCCAGCCTAAGTTATGGAATTAATCTGAATTGTCACGACTCGTATTGACCCGGCCCACTCTTACCGACCTAAACCCGACCCGTTTACCCTAATTGACAGCTAAACCTCCAAATTTCTCAAGAAGCGTGAATATTAGCCTTCAATTTTGGAATTTTTTTGACTTTTTTTAACCCGGAAATCAAAATTGCAGAAATGTTTCCCATGATCCCTAATACCTTCCGGGAGTCCAATTGGCTGGGTGGAACCATCCAATTTGCCTTTAAACGACCAATTTACCAATTTACAACTTGCACCGATTTCACTAACTCAAGCCTACCACGAACATTTATGACAACATATAATGATCATTTATGGTTCCAAACGGCATTATATGACCTCGACGTGTATCCCCTAAAATCTCGATGCTTATCGACACCGGGCCCCGAAAGATCGAAATTCCCCAAAAAGCGTGAATATTTGCCTTCAATTTTGGAATTTTTTGACTTTTTTCGCCCGAATATAAAAATAAGCGAAATGTTTACCATGGTTCCTAATACCCTCCGGGAGTCCAATTGGGTGGGTGGAACTATCCAATTTGCCTTTAAACGACAAATTTAACGGTTTACAACTTGCACCGATTTCATTAATTCAAGCCTACCACGTCCATTTATGAAAACAAATAATGATCATATATGGTTCCAAACAACATTATATGACCCCGAGATTTATTCCCTAAAATTTCAAAACTTTTCGAAACTGGGCTCCGAAGACTCCAAAAATTCTCAAAAAACATAGATATTAGCCTTCAATTTTGGATTTTTTTTTCACTTTTTTTCGCCCGGAAATAAAAATTGCCGAAATGTTTACCATGATCCCTAATACCTTCCGAGAGTCCACTTTGGCGGGTGGAACCATCCTATTGCCTTTAAACGGTCAATTTACCGGTTTACAATTTGCACTGATTTAATTAACTCAAGCCTACTACGAATATTTATGACAACATATAATGATCATATATGGTTCCAAACGGCATTATATGACCCCGAGATGTATCCCATAAAATCTCAATATTTTTTGACACTGGGCCTTCAAACATCCCAATTTTCTCAAAACGCATGGATTTCAATTTTTGAATTTTTAACTTTTGTTCGCACGAAAATAAAATTGCCGAAATGTTTACCATGGTAACTTATACCCTCCAAAAGTCCAATTGGGTGGGGGAACCATCCAATTTGCCTTTAAACAACAAATTTACCGATTCACAACTTCTGATTTCATTAGCTCAAGCCTACCACGAACTTTTATAACAACAAATTATGATCATATATTGTTCCAAAATTCATTATAGGACCCCGAGATATATCCCCTAGAATTTCAAGACTTTTCGACCCCGGGCCACAAAACCTCCAAAATTTCTCAAAAATTGTGGATATTAGTTTTCAATTTTGGAATTTTTTGATTTTTTTTACCCCAAAATAAATATTGCCGAAATGTTTACCATGGTCCCTAATACCCTCTAGGAGTCCAATTGGGTGGGTGGAACCATCCAATTTGCCTTTAAACGGCCAATTTACCGATTTACAATTTACACCGATATCATTATTTCAATCCTACCACAAACATTTATGACAACATATAATGATCATATATGGTTTCAAACGACATTATATGACCCCGAGATGTATCTCCTAAAATCTCAAGTCTTTCCGACACCGGAACCTCCATAATTTCTCAAAAAGAGTGGATATTAGCCTTTAATTTTGGAATTTTTTGATTTTTTTCGCCCGAAAAAAAAATTGCTGAAATGTTTACCATGCTCCCTAATAGCCTCCGGGAGACCAATTTGGTGGGTGGAACCATCCAATTTCCCTTTAAACGGCCAATTTACCGGTTTACAACTTGCACAGATTTCATTAAATCAAGTCTATCACGAACATTTCTGACAACAAATAATGATCATATATGGTTCTAAACGACATTATATGAACTAGAGATGTATTCCCCATAATTTCAAGACATTTAGACACCGGGCCTCGAAAACTTTGAAATTTCTCAAAAAGCGTATATACTAGCCTTTATTTTTTTAATATTTTTGACTTTTTATCGCCTGCAAATAAAAATTGCCGAAATGTTTACCATGATCCCTAATACCCTGCTAGAGTCCAAATTGGTAGGTAAAACCATCAAATTTGCCTTTAAACGACTAATTTACCGATTTACAACTCTTACCGATTTCATTAATTCAAGCCTACTACGAACATTTATGACAACATATAATGATCATATATGGTTCCAAACGGCATTATATGACCCTAAGATATATCCCCTAGAATCTCAAGGGTTAATGACAAAGGGCCCCGAAACCTCCAAATTTTTTAAAAAAACGTGGATATTTAGCCATCAATTTTGGAATTTTTTGACTTTTTTCCATCGCAAATAAAAATGGCCGAAACGTTTACCATGGTCCCTAATTCACTCCGGAAGTCTCATTAGGTGGGTGGAACCATCCAATTTTCATTTAAACGGTTGATTTACTGATTTATAACTTGCACCGATTTCCAGTCTACCACGAACATTTATGACAACATATAATGATCATATATGGTTCCAAACGGCATTATGACCCCGAGATATATCCCCTTAAATCTCAAGACTTTTTGACACCGAGCCCCGAAACCTCCAATATATCTCAAATAGCGTAGACATTAGCCTTTAGTTTTGGAATTTTTTTGACTTTTTTTCGCCCGTAAAAAAAATTGCCGAAATGTTTAGCATGTTCCCTAATACCCTCCTGGAGTCCAATTGGGTGGGTGGAACCATCCAATTAGCCTTTAAACGGCCAATTTACAGGTTTACAACTTGAACCGATTTCATAAACTCAAGCCTACCATGAACATTTATGACAACATATAATGATCATATATGGTTCCAAACGGCATTATATGACCTCGAGATTTATTGCCTAGTATTTCAAGACTTTTCGACACCGAGACTTGAAACCTTCAATATTCGCAAAATGCATAGATTAGTCTTAAATTTTTTTATTTTTTAGCCTTTTTTCACACGGAAATAAAAATTGCCAAAAAGTTTACCATGGTCCTTAATACACTTCGGGATTCTAAATGGGTGAGTGGAACCATCCAATTTGACTTTAGACGGCCAATTTATCGATTTACAATTTGCACTGATTTCATTAAATCAATCCTATCACAAACATTTAAGACAACATATAATATCATATATGGTTCCAAACGACATTATATGACTCCGAGATGTATCCCCAAAGATTTTAAATATTTTTGACGCCACCTCCAAAATTTCTCAAAAAGCGTGGATTTGACACCACCTTCAATTTTGGATTTTTTTTACTTTTTTTCGCCCAAAAATAAAAATTGCCGAAATGTTAACCATGGTTCCTTATACCCAACGGAAGTCCAATTAGGTGGGTGGAACCATCTAATTTGCCTTTAAACGACCAATTTACCGTTTCAAACCGAGTTCATTAACTAAAGTCTACCACGAACATTTATGACAACAAATAATGATCATATATGGTTCCAAACGGCATTATATGACCCCGAAATATATCCACTAGAATTTCAAGACTTTTCTACTGGGTCCGAAACCTCCAAAATTTCTCAAAAATTATCTTCAATTTTGGAATTTTTTAACTATTTTTCACCCAAAATAAAAATTGCAGAAATGTCTACCATGGTCCCTAATATCCTTTGGGAGTCCAATTGGGTGAGTGGAACCATCAAATTTGTCTATAAACGGCCAATTTACAGGTCTACAACTTGCACTGATTTCATTAACTCAAGCCTACCACGAACATTTATGACAAAATATAATGATCATTTATCGTTTAAAACAGTATTATATGACCCCGAGATGTATCCCCTAATATCTCAAAGTTTTTTGGACACCCGAAACCTCAAAAATTTCTAAAAAAGCGTGGATATTAGCCTTCAATTTTGTAATTTTTTGATTTATTTTCGCCCGAAAATAAAAATTGCCAAAATGAATGCCATGGTCACTAATACCCTCTGATAGCCCAATTAGGTGGGTAGAACCATTCAATTTTCCTTTAAACGGCCAATTTACCGATTAACAACTTGCAACGTTTTCTTTAACTCAAGTCTTCCACGAACATTTATGACACCAAATAATTATTATATATGGTTCCAAACGACATCATATGACCCTAAGATGTATTCCCTAAAATCTCAAGTCTTTTCAACACCGGGCCCCGAAACCTTAGAAATTTCTCAAAAAGCGAGGATATTAGCCTTCAATTTTGGAACTTTTTGACTTTTTTTCTGCCAGAAATAAAAATTAACGAAATGTTTACCATGGTCCCTAATACCTTCTGGGAGTCCAATTGGTTAGGTGGAACCATCCAATTTACCTTTAAACGACCAATTTACCGATTTAAAACTTGCTCCGAATTCATTGATTCAAGTCTACCACGAACATTTATGACAACATATAATGATCATATATGGTTCCAAACGACATTATATAACCCCGAATGTATCCCCTAAAATTTCAAAGCTTTTAGACACCGAGCCTTAAAACCTCCAAAATTTCCCCAAAAAAGCGTGGCAGCCTTTAATTTTGGAATTTTTAGACTTTTTTTTGCCCGAAAATAAAAATTGCCTAAATGTTTACCATGGTCCCTAATACCCTCCGGGAGTCCAATTGGGTGGGTGTAACTAGGGATGGCAATTTAATCCGAGTTCGATTCGAATCCGATCCGATCGAAAGGAAAAAATCCGATTCAATTTCGTTTAAAATTAGTCCGAATCCGATAAAATGAATCCAAATCCAAATAGGAGGTGGATCGGACTTGGACCCTACGCAAAGTTCGACGGAGTCCGAATCCGAGAGTATAAGCATATGCTCTTTAACTTGCGACATTTATTTGCTTGTTTTGTAGCAAAATTTTGTTATGTAACTTAGTTTATAATTTAAATATGTTATGTCAATACTTTAATTGGTATGACAATACAAGCAATTATAAGTATATGACATTACAAAAAAAAAAAAAAAATCGGATCATTTCGGAGGTCCGTATAAACGGATCGGATTCGGATTCGAAAATTACGAGTCGGATCGGATTCGGACTCGGATTTTTCAGATTCGGATCCGAGCCAGGGTCCATTTACTTAACGGATCGGATTCGGATTTAGCCACATCCGACCCGAATCCGATCTGTTGCCATTCCTAGGTATAACCATCCAATTTGCCTTTAAACGGCCAATTACCGGTTTACAACTTGCACAGATTTCATTAAATCAAGCCTTCCATGAATATTTATGACAATATATAATGATTATATATGGTTCCAAACGGCATTATATGACCTCGAGATGTATCCCCTAAAATTTCAAGGCTTTTCGACACTGGGCCTTGAAACTTCCAAAATTTCTGAAAAAGCGTGGACAATTAGCCTTCAATTTTGGATTTTTTTTTACTTTTTATAGCCCAAGAATGAAAATTGCCGAAATTTTTACCATGGTCCCTAATACCCTCCAGGAGTCCAATTGGATGGATGTAACCATCCAATTTGCCTTTAAAAAGTCAATTTACTGGTTAATACTTGCACCGATTTCATTAAATCAAGTTTACCACGAACATTTATGACAATAATGATCATATATGGTTTAAAACGGAATTATATGACCCTGAGAGGTATCACCTAAAATCTAAAGTCTTTTCGACACCGGACCCTGAAACCTACAAAATTTTTCCAAAAGCGTGGATATTAACGTTCAATTTTGGAATTTTATGACTTTTTTTTTCTCCCGGAAAAAAAAAATTGCCGAAATGTTTACCATGGTCCCTAATACCCTCCGGGAGTCCAATTGGGTGAGTGGAACCATCCAAGTTGCCATTAAACGACCAATTTACCGGTTTACAACTTGCACCGATTTCATTAACTCAAGCCGACCACGAACATCTATGACAACTAGAGGTGGTTATTGGACAGGGTAGCCCAATGATAATAGGGTCAGGGCCAAGCTCATAGGGCTTTTAATGGACAGGGCTATTAATGGACAGGGCCCTTATTGGGTAGGGTCAATATAGGGCCAACATGTTTTTCCAATTTAGTTGATAAATAAAATACATAATGTAAAAATAATTATATAGATTAATTTGTATTCATATATATTTAATCATGGCTTTGTCCAATATATATTTTAATTGATATTTTGTAGGCCCGCCCATTATCGACCCGCAACCCGCATTGGCCCGACCCTATATTGACCCTATAAAATGTGACCCTCTTTGACCCTGACCCGCAACCGACCCGCACCGACCCTGACCCGCCCAATAACCAGCTCTAATGACAACATATAATCATCATATATGGTTCCAAACGACATTATATGATCCCGAGATGTATCCCATAGAATTTCAAGACTTTTCGACACCGGGTTCCGAAACCTCCAAAATTTCTCAAAAAACGTGGACATTAGCCTTCAATTTTGGAAATTTTTAGACTTTTTTTCGCCCAGAATAAAAATTGCCAAAGTGTTTATCATAATCCCTAATACCCTCCGGGAGTCCAATTGGGTAGGTGGAACCATCATTTTTGCCTTTAAACGGCCAATTTACCGGTTTACAACTTGCATCGATTACCTGCAACAGCCAATTTAATTGACTTACACCGAACCCGACTTGAACCGAAATTGACCCAAACCCGTTTTAACCTGTCAAAACCCGAATTTGACCCGACTTGTTACTAACCTGACCTGAATTCAACTTGACCCGTTCCTAACCCGACTCGAATTTAACCCAACATGTTAAAAACCCGACCCGAAATTAACACGACTTGTTATTGACCCGACCTAAATTCAACCCGATTTCAAATCACCTTAAATGCAATTCGGACCACCTTATTATTGTTGATCAAAGCATTTTGTCTAGGGAGACCAAGTCGGTCCACGCCAGCAAAAGAAAGGAGCATCATCCTCAAATTTAGAGTTAAATATAGTATATATTTGTTGTATGGTCAAAGAAGATAATTATCTTCCTAAATTATAGACTATAGTTCCCAGTATATTGCCATATATATTAGTCATAGGAAATAATTAGCTTGATAAAAATGAAAATTATCTATTTATACTTAGGGGCAATTTGGTTCGCACGAGGTAATCGGAAATGGAATGAACAAAGGGAAAGAGAAGGAATGGAATGAAAATACCTAAAATTTGGGGTGGTGTTTCTTTTAAAAACAAAGGGAATGAGACTCACCTGTCCCACCACCACACAACCACCAGTAACATTAATTCTCTAACGTTCCCACCACCGAACCACCACCAAACCAGTCGCCGCACCTCCCTCACCCTTCGCCTCCCTTCTCCGGCCATCCCCGCCCCTCGCAAAACCTTCCACAGCCCCGAAAAAACCCTAATCGAAAAAACCCTAGATCGACGAGGGGTTTAGGAAGTGGCAGAGGAATGCTTTTGCGGGGAAGGGGACAGGCGGCGAGGCTCGGGGAAGGGTCGACGATGGTGGTGGGAGGGTTGGGCGGCAGTTTTACGGGGATTGGGAGGGGTTTTGCGGGGGCTGTGGGATGTTTTGCGGGGTAAGAGAGGGCAGGGTCGGGGGAGGGGCAGCGGTGGTCGGGGGAGGGGGCGGTGGTCGGGGTAGTGTCGGCGGTGGTAAGGTGGCTGGTTTCTGGTGGTGTTGGTAGGTGTGAAGGTGGTGAGGTGGTGATGTGAAGGTGGGTAGGGAATGGAATGGACCTGGGGGGGTGGGGAATGGAGTTAGAGGGATTTGGGGGAATGAAGGGGGTAAAGGGAATGAAAGAAAGTGCTTAACAAACAACAATAAAAGGAATCGGGTTGATTGATTCTCATTCCCTTTCCTGAATACCCCTAACCAAACGGCCCCTTAGTTAAACCCGAATATGACCTGACTTGGAAATGACCCGACCTTATTATAACCTGCAAATTATTGACTTGAACATAACTCGACTTGAATCCGAGAATGACCCGACTTGGAAATGACCCAACCAGATTATAACCCGCAAATTATTGACTTAAATCTAACCCAACTTGAACCTGAATATGACCCGACTTGATTATAACCCGCAACTTATTGACTTTAACCGAATCCGACTCAAACTCGAGAATGACCCGACTTGATTCTTACCCGCAAACTATTGACTTGAACCGAACCCGACTCGAACCCGAAAATTACCCTAACCCGTTTTAACCCGTGAAAACCCGAACTATTGTTCACCCGACCCGAATGTAACCCGACCTAAACCCGATAAGAAGCATGACCCGACGTGACTAGACTCAAGCATGACCCAACCCAAACCCAACCCGCATAGGTTATGGAATTAATCCGAGTTGACCTGACCCGACCCACTCTTACTCGACCAAAACCCGACCCACTCTTACCCGACCAAAACCCGACCTGTTTACCTGAATTGAGATCTCTAGGTTCCTCACATGAGCATCTGTATTCTGAGTTCAGTTTACCAGAGGGGTTCTTCAAGTGACACGCCCACTACAACCATTCATTAACTGACTTAACTCACTAATTACCACCATCAAGACCGGGCATCAGTCTTGTAAACTGTGTTTGTGTTTTTAAATAATTACAATTTTAGGCAGTGCGGGTTTTCTCATGGTAGCTATAGTTGATGGCACATCTTTGTACTTTTAGATGGCTATGGGTCGTAAATGGACCTTTCATAGCACTTTGCAGGAAAAAATTCTCTTAAAAGACCTTTCAGATAATCCAATTACGTAACCTTAATGAATATCAACAGCATGATGGGATTTGCATAAAGAAGAACGGCACAGAAAGTTCTCCTCAAGGATTCAATCTATTGAGATAAAATCCAAGGATATAATAAATAACACTAAGTGTCTAAGCCACACGAGGATTGGTAAAAAAAAAGCCTAAAACATAGCACAAAATGGAGCAAATTCACTGCAGAGTGCTTTATAAAATACTTTTAACATTATGGTACTATTACATCAATCTTACCTCTAAGGCATTGCCAAGATAATTAAATGAAGAAGCAATAGCACCAAATCCCTTCCGTAAGACAGCTTTATCTGGTTTTTTGCGACCCTGCTCGGATTGAAATTGATGGCCATCCTGCAATCAGAGAGCTTAAATAATGAAAGTACTATCAGAATGGTATATCAATGCAGCAGCAAACATTAAACAAAAACGGAATTATACCATCTGGCACCTGACCATTTATATAAGATTCGAGATCAAGCAGCAAAATACTCAGTTATGGGTATTTATATATTACATAAAAATCTTTTATATCCCTACTTTTCCTCACAGGTCAAACTATCATTCCAGGATAATTGTCCTCCTCTCGAGTGCGTTTACACAGGATTACTTCGTTTCCTTATTGCTCCGCGGGTATAAGTAATCAAAAGGGTTGTAAAGAAGATAAATTGAGAACAAAATGTTTATCATGGTCCAGTCCACAATCAAAACATGCCATTCTCACCTGCTGTCCGTAAGCAACATTATCTTCGTACCTACGAGCTGCCCTAGGGACTTCAGCTTGTTCAGGCGGAACATCATCATCAAGGACCGCTTTAGCCTTCCGAGCCACTGAGCCCCAGAATCCTTGAAACTCATTCAAGTTTCTCATTGAATAGGTGCTTCTGCATCAACCAATAGACAAATGCCGCAACTATAAGTGTGTAATACCGCAAAGTCAGAGGTGCAAGGAAATATATCTACACCCAACACTGAATGTCATTGTAATAACTAATAAGCGATCTCGATACATGTTAGATTCCTCCAAATTGAGTCTTAATACTGCAATTGATAGAAATGCAAACCTCTCTTCCAACACCCAAAGACTAGAACAGATAGATAGGTTTGTACACTCTGGCTATCATACACCACACCAGTATGAGTTGATCATGCAAGATTTAAGCGTTGTATATTTCAGCATTCTTTAATTACTCATATCATTTGAATTTTAGTCCAATACCAGTCATTTTCGGTTATACTAACTCCTTAATTTTATACTGAATATCAAATAACACAAATTCTGTGAAATGGTGCAGTAATACTAAACTAGGGTTCCCATCTGATAAAACCGAGCTTATTAAATTTTAAAATTAAAAAAAAAATTCATCATCAAATCAAATTTATTGTTCACTTACTTCTCTCAAAATACTATAGTAAGTTCAAACTAGGTCCAATCCAAGTATAAATATGTAAAATTTGCCCTAAAAAGTTTAATTGAAAAAATCGCTAAAAAAATAAAATTGGGGACAATGAAAATGAAAATTACCTGAAATCAGAAAATTGAATTGAAGTCAATGGTATAGAATAGGGATTTACGTTCTTCAGTGATGAGATCTCAAGCTTTGTCAAAGGAGAGAGAAAAGTGTGGATTAATTTGAGAAGAGCGACGAATTCGTGAAGTTCGCCGATAAGACAAAGGGAGGAAGATGAGGTGTTGTGGACTTTGTGGGGTTGTCGGTGTCAATGAATCAACGAAGGGTTTACAACATTTTTACTAGTCTTCCTTAACCCGGATTTAGTCGCCGATAAACTCGATTAGTTTACGATACTAAAATGACTAAATTTTAGATAGGGAGAGTATGATTGTCATGATTTTAAGTACATTAATCGTGAATTATTGATATCATTTCAACTTTTTACGGAGTACGAAGTATTTATAACAAATTAAATGGATTAGGGTGATAATTGATAAGTGATGCAATAGTAATGTTAAGCATGGTGTATTTACCATTTAAACATCTTTGTAGCAACTAGCAATGGAGGAGCATAAATTGGTTTGTGACTTTGCGTGTATTAAATTTTCTTGTTGCTAGCTAAAGTTTGTAAAAGCAAAAAAAAAAAAGTTATTTAAGTGTAGCAGACCAATAGCACAGGATCGTTGTCTTAAAGAGTCTAAATTTTAGACAATGGTTTAGAAAACTCATATGTTTTGGACAAATAATGAGAAAATTATTATTTCTCTCACGCTATTATGCATCATAGATTATATACCTATGAGCTTTCGGATTAAAAAACAAAGTTAGTGATACAATATAAATTGAAATTGTTAGTGAGGTAAGTAAAGATGTTATAAGCATATTAGAACAATCACTTCTTGACATGTAACTCTTTGTAGCAATAAAGTAGCTTATATCCGGTTTTTATGTATCATATTTCTTATTGGTAGCTAAAGTTTGTAAAACAAAAAACAATTAATTAATTGAAGGAGTGCGATCGCCTAGGGCCCTTATTTTAAAAAGCCTAAAATTTAAACATTATCTTAGAAAACCCATTTATCTTGGACAAATAACAAGACTATAGTGCTCCTTCTCAACAATATTATACAATTTAGATTTCATACCAATAAGTTTTTATCTAAAAAAAAAGTTAATGATGCAACTACAGTACTAATTGAATTGATATTAAGCTAAGTAAAGATGTAATAAGCAAATTACATGGATTACTTCTTTGAGTATTTTGTTTCATGCAATAGAAAATAATTTTGGAGTCGATCTTTGTTAGCATTATGGTCTAAATTGCTAAGAAATAGAGTAATCTAGTAACTGTTAGATTTTAAAAGCATGATATAAAAAAGTTTTCAAATAGTATTTGCTAAATTTATGTCTTTGAGGTCATACTTTCATCACTATTTATGAAATTAACTCTAAAAATTACTCCGTATTATATTTAACTTTTAATTACAACTCTAGATGTGGAGAAATTATAATATAATTAATTAACTTACACTTTCTTACTTTTGAAACTATATATAGTTAATAGCACTCCGTATATTTTAAATGAGAATACTACTCATATACGTAGCATGTAATGATTATTACATCTTTTTGAAGTGAGTTTGATAACTCAGGGCCTGTTCTCTTACGTTGAAATTCAATTCAGCTAAGTTCAGTTCAGTTCAGCTAAGTTCAGTTTAGTTCAGTTCAGCTCCTAATTTCCTTCTCTTATAAAATATTAATTTCAGTTCAGTTCAGTTTAGTTTAGTTCAGCTCAGTTCAGTTCAGTTCAGCTGAGTTCAGTCAATGAGAACAGACCCTCACATTAAACAAAGTGTTATAGACTAAAGATTAACCAGAAGTCTAAATTTAATTCGATTTAGTAATTACTTGTGACAGATTTACTTTTGAAATTACCCACTATGTGTACACACTAGTTTAAACCTAATCCGCATATCTCTTGAACAAAAATCTAAGTAACCTGTACTAAACTCAACCCCAACTCAAAACAATTAATAAATATGACCAGAGTCTAGAGGTGTCAATTCAAGTGTTCGGATCGGATTTAGTAAAATTGATTCAAATCAATTTTTAAAATTAAGTTACACTAAAATAATGTATTCACGCGAGTCAAAATTTAAATCGTATATTTTTCGAGTCGATTTCGGATCCAATCATGATCATACTCGAGCAGTCGAGCCTTAAAAGTATGTTTCACTAACCAACTTTTTACTCATGCCACATGTACCTTCCCTATGGGTTGTCAACGTTCACGGTAACACACGTCGACAAATCTTCGTCTTTCCCACACTATAAAAATCAAAATAGGTGAGAGAAAATCCAGAAATCTTCCCAAAAACAGAGAAATGAAAGTGAATGATAAAGTAAAATCGAAGATGAAAGAAAATAATTCCGCCATTTTTATGCAACATGCAATTCTCTCTCTTCTCATACTACTACTTGTACCTTCTTCCTATGCTCGATCAACCGTTGATGAACCTTACGATGTTCGTCAGCATCTTTCTACTGTAACTAGGTTTGATCTCTATGTTTTTTGGATTTTTTATTGCATAGGTTTTTCAATTTTCTATTTTGGGGATAAATAAACCCTAATTTTGACTTTTGGGTGGTTTTGATTGATAATGTGGTTTTAATTTGGGATGCAGATATGGAGCTGTAAAAGATATTGTGGATAATGAATTTGTACCTTCTAATAAAACTGATGATTGTACACCTGTGCATATCAATCTTGTGGTAATCTCTTCTTTTAGTTTTCAATTTATTACTCATGGATAGAAATGGAGACATTTTGTATGAATTTATTGTTTATGAAATTTGATTGAAGTAAAGATTACATATTTACATTGTTGTATGCCAGAACTTATAATTTTGTTGTGTAGAGAGTCATGTAGTGAAGTGATGTAGACGGTATTCGACCTCATGTCTTGGTACCACTTAAGACTTTACCAAATATCCATAAGACCATAAGTTATCATTTACCCAAAAATTATAAAACTTGCTTCTTAAATGTTGAATGAATTATGTGGGTTGGTAATATTAAGAGCTCAAATTTTTGTGGTGTAGCATAGTTGATATGTGTGCATATTTTTGGTCTAGGTAGTTGTGATTGTGGGGGTTTCCAACTTTCCATGTCTTGGCCTGAATAATGCTTAGTGTACCAATCGTGTTCCAAAGTAATGCATGTGTTTGATATGCAAGGTACTTGGGTATGGGATGTCATTTTGAGATGTGAAAGATGAACTTGGAATGTCCCTTGTTTTGATGGGTTTTTTTTAACCGAATTCTTGTACTCATGAGCTTTTTCTTACTCATGTTTGTTAGCTGCAAAGATATTTACAGTGTATTAGTCATTTGTTCAAAACTAATCAACATCAAATTCATAGGCAAGGCATGGAACAAGAGCCCCTACTAAGAAACGAATTAGGGAAATGGATAGGCTAGCCACTTCACTGCAAGCACTTATAGCAAATGCAAAAGAACGCAAATTATCTTTGGATAATGTTCCTGCTTGGCTATTTGAATGGACATCTCCATGGAAGGGAAAGGTAACAGGTGGAGAATTGATTGTCAAGGGAGAAGAAGAACTCTATGATCTTGGAATCAGGATTCGAGGAAAATATCCAAATCTATTAAATGATGATTACCACCCTGATGTGTATACCATAAAAGCAACTCAGGTAGTGACTTGGTCCTTTTCAACTTTAGATCACCTTTTTTTTTAAATCCTTTTGATGTTGGATGACAGATACCGTTATTACTACATTTCAGTGCTTATCTGTCTTCTTTCTGATATGCTATCCCATCTCTTAACAAGGGCTTATGATGCTAGTTATGTTATTTTCTACTAAACGGTTTAGGTTCCTCGGGCATCTGCTAGTGCTGTGGCTTTTTCAATGGGGCTTTTCAGTGAGAGAGGAAGCCTTGGGCCAGGAAAACAACGAGCTTTTGCTGTTAGTACAGAAAGTCGTGCTAGTGACTTATTGCTGAGGTTTTTTGATACCTGCCAAAGCTATAAGGTGGGTATTTAAAGCATTATTGATTGGTTGTTATGTATAAATTCTTACTTTGGAAGATGTTATTTTGTGTTGAACATACAAGGACGTTTTTTTAGTTACCTCAAAAAAGGATTTTCTCAGTTTGTTTCTCAAATTGGCTTGATTTACTTGTCTTAGCATGTCACTTAAATATTTGTCCACATCACCTAATGATTCAGCATGGCAACTATCTTGAGTATACTAAATATGCAATCCTTGTAAATAGAAGCCATATTTTATTTGTTTTATACTCTGCATAAGGTTTTTTTGTTTCTTGAAGTTGGGTTTTTTTTCTCACCATGTTCTTTATTGAATGTGTGTGTTTTTTCCATGCTGGTAGATCTTTTACCATGTATATTTTCAATTCTCATATGTTGTTCTTACAAAGTTCCCGTAGCATTCATATTGATGGTACTTGGCCTGTGGACATCTTGAAATCTTGTAATATGATCACTTCTGGTTTGTGTGCTTAAAATTGTTGTGCGTTTTCACCTCACTCCACTATCTTCCTCTCCACATGGCTGTAGAACTACAGGAAAAATGAGGAGCCTGCTGTTGAGAAGATAAAGGAGCCTATTTTTAATGAAATCACTCATGCCTTAATCGGACGCTATGGATTAAATTTCACCAGACATGATATATCTTCTCTCTGGTTTTTATGCAAGCAGGTGTGTGTTCATGCAAAATCACGATTTATCAGATGTACAGTAGATATCTGTTTTTCTAATTGTGTGACGTATTGCTTTTGTTATGGCAGGAAGCATCATTGCTAGACATAACTAATCAAGCTTGTGGTCTTTTTAATCCAACTGAGGTACATGGACTTGTAGTTCTCCCTTTGGTTCTATTGCTTCATTTTCTATGGTTTTTTTCTTGTGAATGATCCATTGAGTATTAGAACTATAAGTGGCACCAAAAAGGATTAGACCCACATACATCTACATATACATTTTGCTGACATTGTGAGAAGGTATATGCTAATGTTGTTGTGCTTTCCTTCCTCTTTTAGCAACTTAACCTGTGCTGTATGAATGCAGATTTACCATCTGCATGTAAACTTTAGGAGAGCTCTTCTATACTCCCTTCCCCCCCCCCCACTCTTGATATTTAGTCCTTTGTGCATGAATTCAGGATTGCTGTATTCAGTTTATTTCACTTTCTAATTAATACTTTTCCTAATCAAATAAAATGATTAATTTTAGACCTTCCTTTTCTTACTTGCTTCTCTTGGGGATTGAATAAGCTCTCTTTCCTTTTTTTGTTCAAGGTGCGAAAGGTTGGAGTAAAGTAGTTATGCCTTTCATTATAACTAATTAAAGGAGAGCTTTTTTTTACACCTGAATTAATACCCTTAAATATATACACTATCTAGCAGGGCAGCAAATAAAATATCCTAAATACATAATATAATGATTTGGGGGGAGTTATTTAATTATTATAACAATGTTTTGTTATTTGCAGCTTGCTCTGCTGGAGTGGACAGATGATCTGGAGGCCTTTGTATTGAAAGGATATGGAAAATCTGTGAACTACCGCATGGGATTGCCTTTGCTTAAAGATGTAGTTGAGTCCATGGAGCTTGCTATCAAGGCTAATGAAGGTACATAATTTTATTGTGGTTTGTGTTTTTTTTTTTTTTTTTTTGGTTGCATCCTCTTCTGGGGTAGTATAGGTATTGTGTAATAAATTAATTGTCACAAAGTTTGAAGAAGAAGTCAGTTTGTTAGAAGGGAAATCCTATGAATAGAGCTAATTAGGAAGAGACCATTATGTTGAATATTGATTAAGTATCTTGATTTTAGCTTTGTTAAGCTAATTTGGGAGATAATCCACTTCTCGAAAGTGGGAATATCATTTGTAATTGGTGTAATTCATTTTTCTAATCAATTAAACTCCTCTTAAATTTATTCTTGCATTTAATTTTTAAATGCAGTCCAAACCTATGTAATTCATAGCAATTTTCACTGCTTAATATGTTCAACAAAAATTAGTGAAGTTTCTTTCCCCAATGGTGGGTTTTGCTTTTTTTTTTTTTGTGTGTGTGTGTGGGTGGGTGGGGGGTTACTTCTGAGTTCTGAATGGTGCAATATTGTCTAATTCTTAGAATCGACAATGTTGAACTTTTAGCCATAATGTTGATTTTATCTCAATTGTACATTTTCTCTGTGATTTTTAGACATAATGATCAAATTCACTTTGTTATGCCTGTTTGTGTCATGTCACTGCTTCAAACATTCTCTCTCCAATGCTTGTAACCTAAAATGTTGATACTTACCCGAACGTTGCCTCGAGGCTTTAGTTTAGCCATTTTTGGAGAGGTTGAGAAATCAGGAACTTTTGATGGTCTAATGTACAAAGTTGAGACTTCTATGACAACCTGTTTGTTAATCTGAGTGGTGGGAATGGTTCCCTTGGACCTTATGGGGATTATGAACTTGTAGAGCTCACATTTTCATGTCCTTTATATATGGAATCTTGCTTGTGTGATAATGTCTGTTCATATTTTCTACATATAATATAGTTGATGTTTTAGATTCTTACTCTAGCCTCACTTATATGCTCAAATTTGTCATGCAGAAGCTCTTCCCATTGGGAGTTATGAGAAGGCAAGGCTTCGATTTGCTCACGCTGAGACTGTGGTTCCATTTTCATGTCTTCTTGGTCTCTTTCTTCAAGGATCTGGTGAGATAATCTTAAGATCTTGTTGCCCTGCTTCCTACCTTTTACCTCTAAATTTTTCTTTGATTATATTGGTGGTGGACTGGTGGTCTTACTTGATGTTATTCTTTGAATAATTTACAGAATATAATCTCATTCTTAAGGAAACACCATTGGAGCTCCCTCCTATGCCTCCCAAAAGGCGAACTTGGAGAGGTAGTGTCGTGGCTCCATTTGCTGGGAACAACATGCTTGTACTTTACAGTTGTCCTGCCAGAAAGAGCAAGTATTTTGTTCATGTACTGCATAATGAGCATCCAGTACCTTTACCGGTAAGCTTCAGTTAGATGTGGCTAAAGTATACATTGGGTTGCACATTGTAGGATATTAGCCAAATAAGGATTTGTTCAGCATTTGCAAAAATATGGGGAATGAAATGACTTTGTTCTCTTTCTGTCTTTAAAGCTATGCATGCACTATTGCTACTTTTTGCCTATTTAATACTAATAAACTAATTTAAGTGCAGCCAAGCCTATAGAAAACTCAACTGCTGCTCAGTAGAGGGTGTAGGCTTTTTTTTTTTTCTTTTTGCTACTCAAAACTTTCTGGTGTTGCACCTCCAACATTTTGACTCCAAAACAATGCAGCTCCTTATGTATCCCCTTCTTTATGTTGCCTTTTTTTGGGTCCCTTTTCATTTGCTACATCGTCAATTCGTCATATGGTATGTTGGTCCTCTCATCTTTTTCTGCAGTTTATCCACAGACCCACCCGCTTTTCTCTCTACTTCTTTTCTAATAAATTTATTTTTAAAAAATTTTCTCCTTAAGAGCCTTGTACAACCTTATGATGCTAGTAAATAGAAATGGAGGGGGAGTGCATAATTGCTTCATGGTTTTATTAAACTGTAGGCTGTAATTCTGTGCTTCCGTCTTTCTTATCTTCTGATTTCTCCGTATTTTATTTATTTTTGTCAACATTTGATACTGTTGACTTGTTTGAACAGGGCTGCGTCAACTCTGACTTTTGTCCATTTGAAGTTTTCAAGGTAACTACTGCATTAATGTTTATTTGTATGCTATTGTTTGTTAGAAACCTCACCTTTCAGTCATCGAATTGCTTTTGTGTCTTTTAGGAAAGGATACTTGAGCCTCATATGAAGGATGATTATCAGGCCATCTGCACGGTGAAGGATGTTGTGCCAATGCCTGCATACAGCAAGTTTTCATCGCTGTTTGGTTGGCTGTTCTCCTGGCAGGGTAATGCAAAGGATTCTGACAAAGCCGACTTATAATGGGCCTCATTCCTATAAAGGGGTTCTGCCTACTCTTGGTTTTGATACTCTTATCTGAACAAGTCATCATTTGATTTCAGCTGCTGGATCCATATAGCAGAGTTCTTTTTTGGTTGATCTTTCTGCTCTTCTGCATTGATTTTGCGGAACACAAATATGGAAGCATCAGCAACTTCACTATGCAGGACTGCTGTTGGCCTCAATGTTAGATCTGGAGTTCAGTTCTTAACAAATGAAGAGTGATTTACCTGGTGACAGTGATGGGAGTGAACTTCACCGATGCTTGCTGCCTCTGCCTAGCTGTGTTTTATACTGAAGAATGTTCACTTGATTTTAGTTATTCAAATCAGAATTCCTTTTTTTTTTTTTTTTTGAAACATTTTTGTGTTTGTGACTTTAAATAACTAAAACTTAAAAAATTTAGAACTAATTTAATTTTTTAGTACTAATTTAATTAAGATCTGATTGATACAACTATTCTAAATTAATTCTTTACATTACTCTTTGCAAGAATTTATTTTACTGCGTAAACTCATAAATCAATGTCAATTACGTAGTATAAAGAAATTGATAAGGTGGACAAGAAGAGCCAAGGACAGGACGAGGTAAGTAGTAGAAATTAAGAGGACAAGAAAGCTGATTAAGAGCATAGAAGATTACTTAAAAGGGTCATCAATTGAAACCAAATTATGCCATATATCAAATAATTATTACATTGAGTTTTCTTTTTAAGAACATTTGGTACTCATCCATCAAAAATACTCTATAAATCAAGCTACATAAAAAAGGTTTAATTGAGCTAGTCCCCAAGTTAAAACTTAGGCATAAACCATAAAGAAGGGCAAAAACTTGAATGAATATCATCACCTCCATAAACGGTTTCAAATTCATTATTTGTCATGTTGAAAAGTCCCATATCATGTCCCCCGAAAAGAGTGAGAGAATTCCAAAATTGGAACTCATCATCGGTGAAGTAAATACAATTGCGTTTGCAATTATTAATGTGTGATGCACGAATAGGAATAGAAGTGTTATTCCCCACAAATAACGCAACATCACCCAAGTCATTGACTTGTACCCAAGTATTTGTGTCAAACTTGAACCTATAGACCTTAAAGTGTAATGTATCATAATTCACACTATTATCCTCAACTCCTTCATAATCTATTTTGTGTCTGCTTACCATGAGAAGATCACCGAATGCATCCAGCAAGTATTGTTGTTTGATGCAGGGCCATGGGTCGTACGCTTTAGGAATAGGCGAATACTCCATAATTGTCGCGATTTTTGAGTTTTCAAGTGCACTCATGTCACAATATCCAATTGCTCCATCCTGATACAAGAATAGTAATTTTTGACCCCAACGCACAACATCCGTCACCCAATCCAACAACCATCCTTGTAGTTTGCGTGTACTAAAAATTGAAGTCCATGCTTTGTCACTACGCCTTGCATAGTAAGCTATACAACCTGGAAACGCACCAGGTAATGCTATAACAATGTAGTCATCTCTTTCATTATCGGTTTCAAAGACAATCATCTTGTTCACAAAACACTGTCGTGCCCAAACATAATCGTTTATTTCATCCTCATAGTCATTGAACATGGTTGTTTGAGAGGGTAGAGGAACTCGAGCTTTGGTTAGCGGGTTAAACATATATATCTCTAGGTTAAGATCAAGTGTTACAACCCAACCACACGACGAACCCCAACATCTAGCACCATAAGTTTGAGGGAGGTTCAATTGGTAACACCTTTGCATATTAGGACAATATATTTTC
This sequence comes from Chenopodium quinoa, assembly GCF_001683475.1. Lineage (NCBI taxonomy): Eukaryota > Viridiplantae > Streptophyta > Magnoliopsida > Caryophyllales > Amaranthaceae > Chenopodium > Chenopodium quinoa. The sequence continues at coordinate 2,715,953 of NW_018743199.1, read as the reverse complement.
CTGAGGTAATTGTTCGGGTTATGTTGTGTATTTTCGGGTAGCATCAACCATGGCATCGTCCTAGTCCAAGTTTTTTTAGCCATAGAATACGCGGACTGCCATGATTGACATACAGAGGAAAAATAGACTAAGTCTTGGACAGAATCTAGTTTCAACACTATTTCTATAAGGATATTATCGGGTAAATCACTCCATTCAGCCATGAAAGCAGTTATAGAGATAAGATTAGAGTTACGTCAAATTCAAGTTTGTTCTTATAGTTTTTTATGATATCATAAGCATATTTATATAGTTTTATACAAGCTCACAAATTTGTGTAGCAAGGGAAACCTATGAAAAGTAGGAAACTAGTTTCCTAATTCTAAACAAATTCAAAAGCAATTATTATTAAATCTACAAGTCTGACAACTTAAAAAATAATCTATTTTGTGTTCCATTCGGTTCACCCTTTGGGTTAATTCAGATTCGGGCTCAGTTCTTCATAATTAGATTCTAGTCCGTCAGTCCTCTCTCAATTGTGAAGTCAAAAAATGCAGCAATTGACTTGTACTATTTGGACATAATCAAAATGAATTGTTCCCTTAAAAAAAAATCAAATCAAATCACCTTTATATTACCCTTTGTAAAAGAATTAAATCTATTAAGCTCAAAATTGAAGAAGTAAATTACCCTATTTTAAGCTAAATACTAAAAATCAATTATTGAGTTCAAAGGAAAGTATTTGAATCAGAATTGACCGAATATTGAATTAACCTTAGTAATCAAACCGAAATTAATAGAACCAAAATCAACCAAACCGAACAAACCCGATCCAGAGTCATCAGACTCGAGATTAACCCGTTAAAATCCGTTTTAAACCCGATCCAAATTTATTTGAACTGAATATGAACCGAGCTAAAGTTGGCCCGACCCAATCCCGATCCAAAGCCAACATATCTTGACCCAGTTCGAGCCGAGGCAATTAAAAGGATAATTTTAAACTGAATATACCCGACCCAAACAGACCCGACCTGTCATAGATCAACCCAAACTTCACCCGGTTATCTGAATTGACACCTCTAGATTGTCATAATTGTAACCCTTATCAATACTAGTATATAAAAAATTGATTCACAATTGATCTTGACATACCTCCATGTGAGAGGAGCATTGAAAACCATGCTCTCACAATGGGTATGCCAAAATTATTTACCTTTCTAATGTCTTGAAATCACCTGATCATTGTAAATGTAATTAAACAATCTATAAATACTTAAATAGTTCATATAATATAATTAATCAATTAAATTCCAGCAATTATACGAAAATCTCTGCTGCGCTCTCTTCAATGACTGGGTTAAGATGTTAAAATTTTGCGCAGAAATTATGAACATAATCCAGCATTAAGGCTCTTGTGCATCTTCCATGATGCAGAACTACCAGTCTATCAGACACATTTCCATATCAAGTACATCGGTTTTATATTTACTCCCATCTGATTACCAGAAAGAATCATCAGGGTAATCAGTTCTTCAACATCAATTATCAGCTAAACAAAATTCAATTGGTGACCAGCAGGGCCACCTATATGATTACAGTAAATAACATTATAGCACATTCAGGGAAATTGGTGTTAGCAAGACAATCTCAACTCATTTTCAGCTTCTGTAAGCGCTGCCGCCTCTGGTAAAATGTGTAATTTACAGGTTGGGGCTTTGCTGGTTCAGAGGAGTGATACTCGATGCTCTCCAAATACTCTTTCTAGGAGTTTGAATAGCTTGGGCACGTGCCTCTCTAGAAATGAGAACTTTCCTCTTCGAATAAACGTAATGGCGATTTCCAGTGTTCCAATCATGAATAGTTCATTAGCAGGCTAACATCTCAGTCAAAGACATTTCTGTAGGCATGTGAATAATGAGTGAATAGTCTATTTGGCAGATCATATAGTAAGATTGATGAACTATAATGTGAATTTCATTCTGGTACAGAAAATTCTACTAAAAAAACAAAAAAAAAAAAAAAACCTTGGTCTAATTAATACATATCAAAGATAACTGTTAAGAAGGGTTTTCTCTCACCCCTATATGAGCTTTCTGTATTAACTCAACAAAAAAAGAGTGGAATAGTTATGAATAAGAATGAAATGTATAGGATACATTTAAGGGAAAATACACAAGAAAACAAAATCAGGCGAGAATTCTTCAAGATTGGTTTCATCATTAATTAAATTCTTTACAAGGAAGATCCAAGGAAAAAAAAAAATTATATACTAGGAGGACAAAATTGGAGATAAGGTTTGGCAGCTAATACACACTGAACTCATGTAGCGTATAGAGGAAACAATTAGAGATAGGATTCAAGGCTAACTGACTCCGAAACCTTGTAGCATGTAGAAGACTAGGTTTATCAAAATAAAACTACAAAAATATTTCGAGCTCATACCAGGATTTTTGGAGATCTAAACCTTCACCACCCCATCAGCCACAGAAGACATCAGATCCTCTCTGGATGCTGACCGTCTACTTTGGAGACGCATCTGATTTCTATGAGGACTCCACATGGCACCCATGCCATTGTTGTCAAATTGCATTTGTCCTAAGCTACCTGATGAAGGACTATGTGAAACTCCACTGACTGCTGAATATAGAGAAGAATCAGTAAGCTGAATGTTGCTTCCGCCAATCCAATGTCCATTACCAATTGACCTTTCTTGATCACCAACAGCAGTTGGACTCAGTGGCATTTTTACTCTTGCATCCCCTGAAAAATTACAGATATCTTATCTCATCAATCGGTAAGACAAAAGTTAACGAAACGAGCACAGCATTGAAAACTACAAATACTGACCAAAAGATGCATGCAAACAAGCAAACCCAAAGCTTTGTCTTTGTATCATATATTTATTTAGAACCTAATAGTATTTTTGGCAAAAAAAATCAACTAGTGCAACAGCGACTATCTGTGACTACTACGACCCTAAGGTAACAGCTAGCCCACAGGCAGAAAAGAGACAAACTTGATAGCTATACTAAAGTGTATCAACATTTGAAATACAAAGTATTGCTCTTAATTAGAGAGGTATGAGGATACATATATAAAGAACTGCAGTATCTCTCAGCAGACTGACAGTTTCAGAAAACAAAAAAAAGATCCTCTAAAAAATCAAAGCAGATCGTCAATAAGCCAAACTGTTATATTGGTGATGATTGTTCTGTTCATTACAATATGAAATTTAGATAAAATCATAAAAAATAAAAAAACAGGACCTTACCTGAACGCTGGAACCGGAAAGGTGAAGAAATATTGAGAACTGATGCTGGCGCACTATTATGCCTGAAAATAGGAAGTTGATTTCTGCGGAAAAATCTAGGCAGGCAATTACCAGCACATGACAATGCACAAACCAACAAAAATGATGATATCAACAGAACAGCAAAAATCACAACAGGATCTATCTTCATCTCAAATAGCTGAAGTGTATGAAGCTCTGTTCTTGTTGCAAATGCCTTGCCAGCTTCAACAAGAGCAACTCCTTGTGTCCAAGTGGTACCACCAGAGCCAATCATGACCTGACCATCAGTTATGTGCAAGCCTTCCCTCAATAATGAAACTATGTAGGGTGCCCTAAAGCAGTACTGTTCGATAAAGGGCTGTGGAGGAACACTTTTATACGCATCTTCCCAAGTTTTACCACAAAACTGATGTCCCTTTTCCAATACATCATCAAGGGTTGCTTCTGAACTCAAGTTAAAAAACCGATAGACAACAAAAAAACCAGACATTGCATAAAAATGACCGCTAGGATGGGGAAGTTCTTCAGAAAGAGCGCATGGTTGCACATCACAATCAATTCCAGGGCTAAGATTTGACCATTCTGACAAATTGACAGCAACCTTTGCAACTGCACTGCACTCTCCCCAATTTGGAGAGCCAACAAGCCGAAGAGGGACTCCAGGTTTACCCCTTTTGCCAAGGTCTTTCTCTCCATGACGAGGACTCCCAGCATCTTGGTTCAGGGAAGCACATAGTGAGCAGAAATATTCACTTTTATATCCAGAGTGTAAGCATGGATGCTTAATCTCAACATTTCCATGAACTAAGTCCTCCATTTTCACTTTTGGCATCCCTTTGAGAAGATGGACAACAGATTTGTCAAAGGCATCATTTAATCCATACCCATTAAGGGAATATGCACTGAGATGATGGTTCACAGGTCCAATGCTCAGGTTTAAGTTAGTTTTGTTCAGAACAGGTTCCTTACTTTCAAAGGTTACTTGCAGTGATGAACCACCTAAGTCAAGGGCACCAAAAGTATCTGTCTTTGCTATGGCCCCTAAGACACCTGTTTCATAATTCAGAGCAATCCAGCCATAATAAGCTTCCTCCATACCACTGATAATCTTAATCCATTCCCTTTGAGACAAAAACGGGGAACTTTTTAGAACAGACCAGGCATGATTAAGAAGCCAATCAGAGTCAGGTTTTGGCAGTCTACGAACACCAGCAGTAGCATAAAGGAAAAGAGAAGTAGTCTTATGTGAATTCTTTGGAATCTGCTTCTCAGCCCACCGTAGAAGTGGCTTTATCGCAGTCTTCAAACCACTTGAGTTACGTACCAATTTATCAAGCCCAGGCTCAGTCTCCATACGGTTATAAGCCCGTCCACTCTGTCCCTTTGGCTTCTTAACTCCCCCAGAATATGATGTCAAAACAATGGGAAGATTACCACTTTTCTTGTGAGCGACAGATGCCTCATATATGTATACCCGAGTCCCAGTACTCCCACAATCAAGCACAACATAAAATTTGGAAGGTCCACCAGACCAAAAAGTATATAGAAACTGACCAAGTATAAATAAAAGAAAACCGAAGAAAAGTAGACAAAGAAGGATTGTCAATATTCTAACCCACTTCTTACGTGTATAGGGATTGCTTTGAGGCACTTTATCCTTCGAGAAACTAGGGCTGGATATATCTTTACGGGATGAATGAGGAGGCTTTGCATTGATGACATCAATCCCACCATTTTGATCACCATTTTCAGGATCTAATCGACGATATTGAGAAAAATCTTGTAATGATGAAGACAGCCTCATGTTGTTCATATGCCCAGGGCTGCTAAAACTAAAACCATGGCCAGAACCTTTTGGAGGTGATAATCCAGCTTGGATGTATGGGATGGATGAGGAATGCCGCATGGATGGACGATTTGTTGCAGATGAGATGATTTCTGAGATTTTGCTAAAGACCATGGTTTTCTAAAAATATGGGAGCACACTCATCTGTCTCCTGGCAACATATATATTACGTGCTGCTGCCAGAAAACAGTATGTTTGGGTATACAATGGGCCACTTATCCAGACCAGACACTAACATTCAAAAATCCTGCAAACAAGTTAATTTCAAAATCAAGTGTCAGAGTACGAGTAAATGACCATAAATTACCAACAGAAAAATTTTGAACCTCTAGCTTGAGAAAAATTAAAATTAATCAAGATCACTGCCGAGAAATTGCTATTAAGTTCAGGCATTTTGCAGAGACACATTGAAAACATGCAGAAATGCCTAGGCTAGGCTACTAATTCTTTGAAACAATAATCTGAGCTAGGAAGAGTATATTTCCAGGTTACTCTTTGTTAACATAATAATGGCTCACCAGCTTGACTATGCCCATACACAAAGGTAAAACACTCGCTATGATTATAAAGCTACAGCATCATTAGTATATTCTTCAAGGAGTTTATATAGCAAGACAATGCGGGTAATAATATACAACACATTATAAATAGATCATTGGCTAATTGGTAGGTTAGGTTTCAACACATTGCAAAACAGATCATTGGCTAATTGGTAGGTTAGATTTCAAGACATTACACAAGCTTTTATGAAAATCTATTACGGAGTAGCATTCTTCACTTATTTATTTGCAGCATAGAAAACAAATTCATACACTTATAGTCTTATACAGATATCTTCATAGTAAGACTCTTTACACAAATTGAATCAAATTCACACCTTAGCAATCGTAGAACATGTCAAAGACTCTTTTCAGGTCCAAATAAACCCCTACTAACCACCTTGCTACATCTGGATATGTGATGTATACCACAATTAGCACATAGCAATACACCAAGCTATAACAGCTAATACACCCAGGTCAAACAATTATACTCCCAATTAATCCCATCATTGGCAGATGTCAAGGAGGTGCAGACGTACGCGTTCTTATCCCTAAAAGCAGTAGAAATTAGTAGAAAAATTGTTTCAGCACATCATTAACATTATTTCATAGGAGATAAATCTCTAGAGAGCAGTCAGAGCAGTAACACAACTATACAAAGCTGATTCCCATTTCCCAAATTCTCCAATAACCCAAATAACCCAAAATCTGTCTAACCTTCACACAATATTGTTCATTTTCGGGTGACCAGGGAGCCGCACAAGGGCAATGATGTATACAAAAATTCGATTCGATCCCAGGTCTTGGATACCAGCCGTTACACAAGATTCAGTCAAAATTTCCATAAAACTCCTATTGACAATGTCTCATTTCCGATACAAATCAAATCTCCCTCCTAGTACTAAACACAACTCTTACACCCTTTTTAAGTGGGCATCTCAAAGTAATTACTAATCCCTTCAAAAAAATTGTCAAAACCCAATAAAATTAATACAGAAAGCAATCAAATTATCAGCAATTCTGAAATACCCACAACATTAAATCACCAAATTCACCAGAAAACCAACTCTCACAAAATCAAACTGCAAATACATACATCAAAGTAATGAAATAAAATAAACCCAAATCTAAAATCTTGTTGCAATGTAAATCGAAACCAACCTCAAAAAAACCGCGGATTTCCCCAAACTATGAGCAGATCAAAGAGCAGTAATCTCTCCTCTTCCTTTGAATCAGGAATTTGGGTTTAACAATGCTAATAGTGTGAAAAAAGGAGAGAGAAAAAAACAGTTGGGTAGGGAAGAAATAGTGAAGAGTTTTGAAATGGGGGCACAACCATTTACAGTGAAACTTCTTCTTCTTCTTCTTCTTTCGTTGTAATCTTTTGCTAGTTTTCTCTCTCCTCTTTTCTGCTGGTGTGATCTGATCTCCGGGTTTCAGGAAGATCCAATGGAAGCAACCCCCAGAATTTTATTTGTGTTAAAAAAATAAATAAATAAATTGGGTTTGTTTTTATTGTGTGGGAATTTTGTGCGAAAAAGGGCAGGAGAAAGAGGAAGAGGTGTGGTAGTATATGATGACCTTTTGAGATTAAAAGTCAATTTTATGAAATCAGAAGAAAATTTTGCTAGTTTTTACCCATTGTCTCTAATTGTGACCCAAATCTATAATAAAATATTTTAGAAATGGAACATTGGGAATATTGTGTCTCTAATAGTTAGGATTACATGGGTGGGAAGGAATTTTTATTTTATTTTTTTTGACGGGATGGGTAGCAACTGGAAAGTTCATAAAGTATAATATATGTGTAGACGGGACTTATGTATTGAAAATACCCTATTAGAGTTGATTGATTTATTTCGATTAGGGGAGACTCGCACTAAAATAAGTAATAGGAGTACTTTGTAATTTTGTACTCGTATGAGATTACAAAGGTTAATTTGATTTTAATGGTTAATGGAAAAGAAAACAAAAAAAGAATGGAGTGGAAAAAGGAATTTTCTTTGTTTACATATTTGATGTGATACGAGTTAATAGGTGGAATAATTTGATTGGTTAATAATTGTTGTAAGGGAATTAAAAGGAAATTAATTCCCTTTCAAAAAAAAAAGGAAATTAATTGAATGACTTTATTTTATCATTTTTTCATACATTTCTATTGAACTTGAAGTGTCAAATGTGAAAGTTTAATAATTTTTTTTTTTAAAAAACGATATTTTCTTTAAATTATTTCTTTTCATCTCCCAACAATTCTATCAAAATTATTCTAACCAAAATTTAGAATCAGCTAATTATTTATTTTGATTTTTTTTTTTACTTTGCTTTATATTTTACATTTTTACTTCAATCCTACTATACCTCCCAATCTCCCATAAGTAAGAAAGCCCGATCATATCCCAAGATTATACTTCATATATTAGGTCATTTTAACACGTATGGTTGAACCATATTGAATGTGCCACAAGCACAATTGAATAGAGTCCATGCTCCATATATAGCTAGCCAAGTATATTGTTAGAACATGTGGTACAAAAACACGTACTAAAGTGATTGTTATAATGTTATAAAACTTTGTTTGACATTGAATATGTATTAATATATGGTTTATTCTCACATTTACTTAAAAACATTATATTTATTATTGGTTGCTTTAATTTAGAACAAGTACTTCAAACAGAAGTTTAATTAATCAAAATTTACTTTAATTACGTACTAAAAGGTTAATAAATATATACTCCCTCCGTCCCTTATTTAGATTCTTACTTTTCTCTTTTATGTGAGTAAAAATGTTAGAAGTAAGAATCTAATTAAGGGACGGAGGTTCGGAGGGAGTACAAAATGTAGTACTTGGAATGAAATAAATGCGAGTTGACAAGATTATGTTCTGAAGTAATGAACGAAATGCATGTATCAAGAAAAACGAGCCTTACATAAATGGAGTTCTCATCATCTCATGCATGCAAATGAATGAAAGGTTAATATGAACAAAAGAAATATGAAGATATAAACACAATCTCTATTGAGTTGTAGGATAACTAGTCCTAGCTTAGTCAAGAAAGACAATTAATTCTAAGAATTGGTGACTAATTTGGATATTACACCCAAAACCATCAACTTGTATTTACCCAAATCTTAATTATTTGTAGTGTTTTACGGAATTCTATGTCCTAAACAATCGACATTAGATTAAATTCAATCCAGCCATTCTTGATTCAACATTTATGAGAACACAACGTTTCAATTATTTCATTCATCAAGCTAAAGAGGATTGTTTTTATGAATAACCAAGGGTCTGTTTACTTTAGCTCCTAATTTCCTTCTCTCATAAAATATTAATTTTAGTTTTATTCAGTTCAGTTTAGTTCAGTTTAGCTAGTAAATATGAACAGACCCCAAGTCAATTACAATATTTGACTAATTAATGTTATACGAAGTACTCCGTAGTAATTTAGAGTACCTACAAAAATAGAAATAGTCAATTACGTACTATGCACATATCAGTATATCACTATATCATCATAATATGACATGCATGGACGGCAAGGTCAACACCAAGTTATACATTACTTAGCAATGGTTTATATATTCAATACCTAGCTTCCTCTTAGAGTAATATTATGGCAATTAACAATACTAAATTAAATAATTGCTAGGCAAAAGAAAAACTTTAAAATTAGCTAGGTTGAGAGTTTATAGTTTCATTAATTTTTTTATTTTTTTTTCACATACATGTGTTAAAAAAATTAATTACCAATGTTTTGTGATTGTATTTTCTTATATGCGTCCCTTAAATAAAATAAAATATAAGAGAGTGTTTTGATCATATTCTAAATTACAAGAGATTGAGCCTATTAATGTGATAACTTTTATTATCATAGATCGATTAAAGAAATTTATATATTTGCATAATATGGTAAGCTCGATTAATTTGAGGAGAGGGAAAAGTAAAGCGTTGATCAAATGAATGTTCCTTCAATGACTAACCAATTGACTTGTTAGGTACGAGTAGAAGGAAGACTCAAAGCTAATAGGGTTGAGTCGTTGTCAATAGGCATAATGAATTGGATCAATTCCATAATGTGTGTTTGAACAAGTAAAGAATTAATATCTTTGCCACTAACACCAAATTGGAAGCTAATATGTCTTAATCATCCCATCAATTCTAAGTACTATTCGTAATACAAGTAATATTCAAGAAGCATTTGATAAATGCTACATTTTAATTGGTCCTAATTATAGCTAAATAAGTTTTAAGCAAACTTCTTCTATGGACCCATGATATGTGTATTATTTAAGGGGGTAAAAATGGTTCCCACTTGAAAAGGAAAGGTTTGACTTATATATAATTGAAATTAAAGTGTCCAAGGTGTTTATTGTCATGTTGTGCCTTAGCTTGTACCATCTACTTAAGAATATATATAATTTACCAAGATGTGTAATAGCATAAGATGGGCTAGCTGTTGGTGGTTGGCGGAGTTTGAAGATCGATTGTGTTATGTTATTGTGTACTTCAATTCATATATTATTTAGGACGAATATTTTATTATTAAATGTAAATGTTTATTATACTCGATCTATAATTACGAACATAAAATAGTGCCACGTATGTATTTTTTTAAAATAAATAATTCTATACACCTTAAGTAATTAAACAAACTCTAATTGTACAAGCAATTTTATAATTTTACCTAATAAGACTATATTTCCCAAAATTATAATAAATAATAAAAAATAAAATTAAAAAAACTAAAAAAAAACTTTAAAAATGCGTTTTCCGGGAGTCGAACCCCGGGTCTATTGCTTGGAGGACAATTATCCTAAACGTTGGACTACAAACGCTTATTTAATTATCTTTAAAACGTTAACTAGATAGTCTTATTTAAATTCATTAGGTTTTTTTTTTTTTTTTTGGAAAAACTACCTATTTGTTGTTTTTCCCCCTTGTTTGTGAAAATTTGTTCAACATGTCAAAATCTGGATTCTCCAAACCAAAAAATCCTGCTATTGTACTATCTCTACTCTTTCTTCATCCATTATAAATGGGATTTTACATTTGATTTTCATTCCTAATTCGTAAACTTACTTTTTCACTCACATTCATACTCATAGTAGTAGCAGGTAAATCAATTTCTCAATTGCCAATTTTCTTAATTTTTTATGTAATTTCTTATTGTATGTTACTTGTTGCTCTAATTTTACTAATTTTATCTGGTTTTTGCTGTTATATGTTTAATGTTTGAACTTTTTTTAGTTTGTATCAATGCTAATTGTTTTTTTTTAAGCTCATAACCTAGTTCTTAATCGTGATTAATGTGATGTTTTTCTTGTTTTTAAGATTAATGCTTATTTAATTAATTGTTGATCAGTTGCTATAATGATGGTAAATTGATACTTTTTAATTGAGTGAATTTGGTATTAGTCGGATATTCAATTCATTTGTTTTAATTGCAGAACAAAAAAGGTTAGATATTTTTCCAAAATTTGTAATGTTTCAAATGATAATAAAGTGATTGTCAATTTGTAATGATTTGGGAAGTTCATATAGCATGAAAGATGAATGAAAAAAAGTTTAGATATTGGTTTTTTGGACTGTAGTATTGGAGTTTGATTAATGTGATTAATTCATTTTATCCCATATTCAATGAAATCTCTTGTAATCATACTTAGTTTTAAAAAATTCTGATTTCGCCACTGGTGTAGACTCATACACTAAACAGTTTGAGACAAGAAGAAGAAATGGCGGCTTTTGCTCCAACAGGAAAGACCCCATCACCAGGAATAGAGATTTCTGAAGAATGGTCAGCTGCTGCAGACACCATAGCAAAAAGTTTTACCAGATCACTGCCTCCTGTTGTATTCATCTGCGGCGCTAAGAACAGTGGCAAAACCACTTTCTCTCGTTACCTCCTTAACACTTTCCTCCCCAGGTTAGATTCCTCTCTAATTTGTATATTGGCAAATAATTTCATGTCAGTTCTCATAAGTTTACCTTTTCCCTCTTGAAATTATATGGCATTTTTTGGGCAGTTGAAGATTTATCTAGATTTTTTGTTTCATTTTGTGCCTGCTTAATTCCTGGTTTTGCTACGGAGTATTCTTTGGGTACTGTGTGAACTTGAATACTTTGTTGGTAAAGTTGGAATGCAACTAGGGTCTTACATGAACCTCCTAGCTTTTGTATGGAACAATAATATTTCGGATTGTATGAGTTTATGTAATGAACCTTTGTAACTGAACATCATTTACATAATTTATGTTTTAGTTTTTAGTAGTGCAGTTTTGTTGCTGATTGGTTTTTGTCAATCAAATTGGTAACTGGATTTGAGCTCATGCTGATATTCTTCCTGCAGAGTTTACTTCTCTTTAAGGATTCTTCTTAGAATTTTTAGCAAAAGAGGTTAACATATGTTTGTGTCCCCTTGAACTTGAGCATGCATACTGATAAAAAAAAAAAAAAAAGAAAAAAAAGCCATTGCTTCTCAAAATAGTCTGCAACTTAAAACAAGGCATTTTTGTTGTGTTTGCTGGCAAACTTGTATTAATTGGTTTTTGCTTGGGTTTCTTGGTAGACTTTGGAGCAACCATTAGTTACTTCTGCATTGAATGTTTTTTTTTTTTTTTTTTTGTTTTTTTCCTAGATGTATTAAACTGTTGTGATATTGGAAAAGTTCAAACTTCACATAACTTATTTTGTATTGAGTGAATATTTTTATAAATGTCACTCAATGATAATATGATTGCTTCTGGTTGGCAGATACAAAAGTGTAGTTTATCTGGATACAGATGTTGGACAGCCAGAGTTCACTCCTCCTGGATGCCTATCCCTCACTATCATTGATGAAGCAACTCCAGGTGCTTTTATTTTGGGATTTAATTTTTCCCTTTTCTTATCTGTGTGTATGTGTTATATTTTTAAATATATATGCGATGTATAATCTATTTTTAACTTATAGAATGTGTTTCATCAGAAGACACTAATTATTATAATGTTTTTCCGTTTCTAATTAATTTTGTTTCCTTCATCCAGACTTAACAATCCCTTGTCTGAAGACACCTCAGAGGTAAACTTCCTATTGTAATATATGCTTCCATGTCCTTTAAGAAATTGTTAATCATATTGTTGGTGAAATAAAAAAAATTAGATGCATCTGCAACGTCATTATTGACCATTATGCTTGGGTTTGACGTATGACATTGCTTTTTCTATTTGGAGCTCTGTTTTCTTATGCTCTAGTTTCTTGTGTGCAGTAAATGGACATGTTATGTCTTTATGCTTTAATTTATTGTGTTTGGTATGTGTTGGTTGATAAGTTTGCACAAAAACATTGAACCTCCTTCTGTGTAATGTGCTAATCTTGATATATGATCAATGATAGCTGTTTCTTTGCATGGGTGTCTGCAGATGCTATTTCTTTGGAGATGTTTCTTCAAAAAGGGACCCTGAAACATACTTGAATTGTATATTTGCGTTGTATGATCACTATAGAAAGGACCTAAGAATTTCATGTAAGAATGGAAGCCCTGGTGCAGCTGAGCTACCCCTTATTATAAACACGCCTGGTTGGGTGAAAGGTAGGCTGTGAAACTATCACTTTTTTTTCTTCAACATTGTACTGTTCTTCTTTGGGGATACTATTAATGTGTTACTCACATTCTTATTGCACAACAGGTCTTGGTTTTGATATACTGGTTGATATTTTGAAACACATTGCTGCTACACATGTGGTCAAGATCAATATATCTTCTGAACGTAAGAATCTACCCAGTGGCGCATTCTGGCTTGATGAACTTGATGAATGTTCCGTAAATTTGGTGGAGATCACTTCTGCTCGCAAGGATTCCTACAACCGATCGTAAGTTCTTAAAATATATTTATGTGAACCGGTGGAATGCTAGGTTTATATATCTGCAAATCTGCAACTATTCAAATCTGTTTTATCATGAATGTTCTATTACTTCTCTCCAAATTCTGTTGTGACTTTTGGGCTGTTTTTCACAAAACCCAGCTGGTAGCGCTTATATGTTTGAACCTGATGACCAATAATGTTTGGCTTGAAATAAAAAGATGACGTTCGTAGATTGTTAACTATACCTGATGTAGGCACAATACTAATTTGACACCTGGATCTGTTTAGGTTTTGCATGTTTTATTAATTAATGTCCAAACTTTATCCATATTAACCTTATCTTTTTCTAGAACACTTATAACTGGCCCCTTTGTTTATCCTAACCAAATTTGACAATAGAACGTTTGACTAATGGGGTAGATTTGCCTCAGGGGTGTTTATTTAATTGAATCAATCTGAAGTTGTTGACAACCGACAAAACAATGTATGAGTGCAGGAAATTATTCTTTCATCGTCCACCTCCTCCCCTCTGAACAGCATTTATCTCTTTCACTCCCAGCTGTAGTTTGGACATGAGGGTGCAATACTGCAATGTTCCTTGTTTTATTGTTGATTACTGTTTCTACTCTTGCATAGATTTCTTGTCAATAGAAAAACCCGTATTTGCAACCTTTGTCTTCTTTTTCTGAAGATTAAGAGAATCAATTTTTTTCCCCCTCATGTGTTGGTTTAACTGTCTCCCAAGGTGTTGGTGCAGAAAGAAGCACGTCTTATTAGAGAGCTACGACTGATGGCTTACTTTAGGCAGTGCTTTCCAAGTAGTATGAGTATCACCACAATCAAAGAACTTGCTCTTGAATTAGCCTCTCTTACTCCTTACCAAGTCCCTATATCAAGTATCAAAATCAGGCATCTTCATTGTGAGGTTTGTTGTTTTAATTGCTCCTTACCAAGTTCCTATACTTGTATGTTTTTGAACCATCACTACTCTTATAATTACATGTTTTTCTATTTGATGTCATTATATGCAGACCATTGTCATTTGTGTTCCAATGATCATGGTCATTTTTATGTAATATTTGTGCTAGGTACCAAATTCTGAAGTCTTCTACAGTTTGAATGCAACAATAGTAGGATTTGGCTGTTAGCTGTGAAGACTCTCAATCTTTGCCTGTCTGTGTTGGCCTTGGTATGTCCTATATATTACTACGTATATATTTATAAGACACAATCAGTATTAAATATTAAATGCTGAGTTGTATTTTGTTTTCTATGCCACATATCACACTTCTAATTTTGAAAGAAATATTGTTGTTAATTTGCTATCTGCAAAGCACACTATTCATTGGCGTATGGGCAAAGTTGTCTGATTGTATTTATATTATTCTGCGGTCCAGGTATCGTGAGAGGCATTGATTCATTGAAGAATGTGATCTATTTTATCACACCTGTTCCGCAGAATATCCTAGCTGGTGTAGATCTTCTCCTACAAGGATATATTCAGATACCTATTGGCTTGCTGCAGGTATGATAATAGTTTTTCTTGATGATTTTTCCCCATAGCTCATTAAGGTCTGTAATTTCCTTTTGCCCTTCATATATCGTTAATGCAATACTGAAAAATCTTATTGAACTATTAACTAGCCTTCACTTTTTGTTTTTCCTTTTAATTTTCTCAAAATCTCAATCGTGTCTTAAGTTTAATCTTTCATAAAACTCTTTGCTAGCGGTATCATCTACTGTAATATTGGAAAACTTAACTTGCTATATGTTAGACAGCTTGTTATTTTCCTATGGCTCAAAATCTAAATGTGGCTTTATTTACAAAGGATGAAGGGAGTGTTATTAATTTTTGAGAAGGGGCAGGCAAATTTATGAACCAACATATTTATTCCTGATGTGATTACTGGATGCATAAAATTTTATCAGTTCCATTGTTTCTTACATTCAATAAACTCTTCTAACCCCTAACATCTTGACTTTGCTAATGCTTTATGATCTTTCTCTTCAGGTACAAGGTTGCATGTCACCTTACATGTCTGGAAATGTCATCCCCACAAAGGCACAAACTAGCTGATAGACTTTGTCCAACTGATGAAGAATGTCAGAGTAGCGGAGAAGAAAGCTGTAATCTACTTATGATATAATTGTAGGTTTAAGTTAATTTATTAGTACTAACTAGCGTTGAGAACATTAGGTGACTGCCGGATGAGGATGCATCTATGCATGAACTTAGCTATATAACTTAGTTATCAAATACTAACAGAACATTATGTGAAGGCAGGAAGAGGGAGCATCAATCCATGAATTTAGCTGTAATTTATATGGGCACATTTTGTTTTTACAGTGGTCGTTTGATGGACAATATTATGGCACAATCGATAGTGTTTCTGATCCTCAGTTTGTGGAAACTCTGCGAAAAAATTAATCTGAGAATGAATACAGAGGATGCCAAGATGGATAAAAGGGGGAGGAATTATACACAAGGACCAAGGTTAAGAATGGATTGACAACGCCTTTAATAGGTAGAACCATGGAAGAGAATAATTTGTTTCAAGAAATAACAAGTTTCATTAATTCTACCTTTTAAAATGCCTTATTGTGCTATCAGTCCATGTTTTTAAGCACTTGAGAGCTTGAGAATTCGTTTCTGGACAAACATCATGGTACTGATGTTGATGTCATAACCGACATAACCCTAATTTATGCATGCTGAAACAAACAGCTTAGTGACTTGAAGCAGACAAGACAGGGAATACAAAACCAAAGTAGAAATTTCTCACTTGTACTAGAGTACAAAACAAAAGTCGTTGAATTTGCCGGGAATCGAACCCGGGTCTATTGCTTGGAAGGCAATTATCCTAACCGTTGGACTAGAAACGCTTTCTTGTGAAACCTTCATTCTCTAAATTCATACTAGTATTTGAACATCTAACTCAACATTTGGGTATTAATTATGTTAAGAGAGGTTTATGAATAAGTACTATGTTTAGATATTTAAATAGCATTAGTTATTAAGTGAATTAAGTATAATGTTACCTTAGGGAACATGTATGTGCATACAGGACAATTAGTATAGTAGAAGTGTAGATAAATATATTACAGCATTATTTTTTTTTAAAAAAATAATCTCCAAACAATGAAACCTGGGAAGTGGTACGTTTATAGCTATAGGAGGATATAAACATTTAGAGTTTGTATATACTTGAAATATTTGGGTATGAAAAATATCTTTGGCAAACTTTATAGCTACACGAGGAGGGTATAATATTTAGTTTATACATGTACTTGAAACATTTGGGTATAAAAAATATCTTAGGAAATGAATGGAATATGATGATACTATCCTCCACAAGAAAAAAAGACTTGTTTTAATTCCTCAAAATTATAAGACAATAAATCAAACATTGTTTAAATTTTTAATAAAGAATCAAACACCAAAAAGCCCGTCTAGCTCAGTTGGTAGAGCGCAAGGCTCTTAACCTTGTGGTCGTGGGTTCGAGCCCCACGGTGGGCGATTTAGTTTTTATTTTTTTGTATTATTAAAAATCAAAATATAATATATATTTTGTACGACAGTGATCAACAAGCGTCAGTATGTCCGAGTGGTTAAGGAGACAGACTCGAAATCTGTTGGGCTTTGCCTGCGCAGGTTCGAATCCTGCTGCTGACGATCTTTTTTAATATTTTTTCTAAAGCATTTTTTTTTTCCCATGAAATTGTTAGCAAAATAAATCGGTGGTCACCTTGAAATTGTTGCCATGGAAAATTGAGCTACCTGGATCAGATTTAGATACTCCTAGGAAACAATAAACAAGCATTACACAGAAATATAAGATCATTAATTTTAGCAAAGTCTAATTAATAGTTGCTCTATAATTGTGCCATTTATATATTGTTATTTTTCTCCATTTATTTGGTAATTTTGTTCAACTAGTACATTAACATAATAAAATATTGTTAACATAGAAAGACAATATATTCAAGCTTACAATCATATACTGATTGCACTTAAGCTGAAACATAACTTATTTCACTTCAAATATAATGTCGGTTTTCATTTTTCATGGTTACTTTTGTGTAAATTACACAATGAAATAAATATAATAAGTAGTATTATTTGATCAAATGATTATGCTATTTGTATATATTATTGAGAACTTTTTATCAAAACTTTTAAATTTTAGTTTGAACTTTAAAGTGATTTTCATTTGGAATCATTACTCTACATGAATCATAGTTCTTATTAAGTTAATCAAGTGATACCTCACCCCAAGACTACACTTTTGCCAAAGCTAAAGATGCTCAATTTGAAAATAATTAAGCATGGAGTACAAACAATCTCACCACAAACAACATTTTTACATCAACATAATAAGAAGTATATACTTTGTACATAGAACTAATTAAACTCTCAAATACCACAAATAGTAAACCCGAGGTTGCTCGCAATATCTCTAAATATACAAGTAAATCTCAAAAAACATACATTTTGTTTTTTTTTTTGGGCATTAGTGAATACAAGACACAACTAAACCCGCCACTTTTAGCCTATGACTATTTTACAAGCTACAAACTCTATTAGACCACACTACAACTAGCATAATTAACATAATAAGGATTACAAACGTTAAGAAAACTCTATAATGACCATAAAACTTTTTCTATATTGGACGTTTGGAGCATTAGAGAGAGTAAAGGGATGAACCTTTTCTCTTATCTCCATTACGATACCTGTAAACAAAGTTAGGGTGAGTATTTTGTATATTGTAATGAAGATTAAGACTCTGTTCACATTACCCAGTTTAGTTGTTTTCAGTAAATCAAAACAGACTCTTAGGACCTGATGTGATTTATTAAACTGAGCTGAATCAAACTAAACTGATTGGAGTTAAAGTGAAATGAACTGAATATTTTGTGAGAGAAGAAAATTAGGTACTGAATTAAAGTAAAATGAACTGAATTGATTGGAGCTGAATTAAACAGAACTGAACCGAATAAAAAATAAGTTGGAGAGAACACCTTATTTTGTTAAAGAAAAAGCGGTCAACAAACTTGATGATATTGCCAAACAAAAGAGTAAAATAAATAAAAAGGACCCACACATGACATACTTTGGCCATAAATCTTAAATATTTCCTTTCCAGCCATTTTTCCTCATAAATTGACGATCAAACTTGATCAAAAATTCATAAATTTTATCCCTCTGTTTCTCTTTCTCTCTCCTCTGATCTTCTTCTGACACACACCTCCACGCACTCCGTAACTAATTTATTTTCCCACCAACAAACTCTCCTCCTTCCTTCTTCCTCTGTTTTTCTTCAACAATGGCGATTTCATCTTCATCTTCAACCTTCCTCCATGAAAAGAAATACCCCTTCATCTTCATCCTCTCTCTCCTCTTCCTCTCCTTCACCTTCCTCCTCATCTCCAACTCTCAATCATCCTCCTTCTCTCTCCCCTCCTTCAACTTCTATCGCCGCGGCACGCCTCTCCAACCCCTAACAATCTCTCCACAACCTTCCGCCGTCGTCGCCACTCCGATCGATTCGCCGGAATCTCCAGCGAAGGTTTCCGTCTCCGGCGAGATTGATTCCGACGGAGATCTGTTGAATTTGAAATGGGAGGTGTGTAAGGGTGGATTGTCGGCGGTTGATTATATACCTTGCCTTGATAATTGGAAAGCGATTAAGGCTTTGAAATCGAGGAAGCATATGGAACATCGAGAGCGGCATTGCCCTATGCCGAATTCTCGGTGTTTGGTTCCGTTGCCGCGAGGTTATAAGATTCCTATCCCCTGGCCTAAAAGTCGGGACATGGTGAGCTTGTTACTTGCTTATTGGTAAGGTTTTAGTTTTTTCTTTTCAATACTCCGATTAATTTCATGTAGGAGTACGAGTGGTGTCGTGTCGTGGATGTCGTCTAGCTTAGTTGGTATCTCGTTTCGGGATGGTTTGGTGTTGGTATGTTCGATATCTAATGTTGCTGTAGATCATAGGTTAAAAAAGAACTGGTGTTAGAAGTGTGGATGTCATTTAGTTTAGTTGGTAACTGGGGGATGGAATAAAGTTGAAATCTAGGATTAATATCGAGTTATGTTTACATCATTGTGCTATTGTAGTAGATCAAAGGTTTAAAACTTAAAAAAAATGCCTTTTCTAAAGAATCATTAGAAAATTCACAAGACTATTTTATATATTAGATCATAGGTTAAAAAAATTAAAATTTGTAAATGTAAATTATTGAGAATGTTTAAAGGACCGCAAAAGGGGAAAGTTTGGTGTATGACACAATGAAATTATAATAATGTTTGTACTAGATTTGCTAAGTTCTAGACAAGGGGATTATATTATTAAAATTTTAGTATGATGCTTTTAATAATTGTTGATCAGTATAGTATACGTGTGTTTTAAATAAAGTATAATTATAGACTAATAAAATTAGGGGTAGGTTAGTTAAGGTATAAACCATATAGTAGCTTGTCAAATGAAATGTGGCATGTGGGCTATGTATGAGTTGTTACAATGTAATGTAGTGTATTGGAATACAAGAAAAGAAACTTGGAGTTATTTGGACTTACAAGAGTTGTTCTTAAGTAGGATATGATTGCACATGGGTGGATGTTTTGTGTGATTATGTCATGGAATGATGATCATTGTTAATTGTACTTAATTCTTGTGTGGTTTACATGTGAGTATGACCCTTCATTTTACCTCAAGTGTCTATGTCGGATCCTTGACTGTCTAAGTCGGATCCTTACCTCTCCAACATAGATTGGGTATAAACGTACTTTTAAGTGTCTTGTTGGGAATTGCTTCATTATGGATCAAAACATGGAACTTAGCTGAGTCAGACTTGTACATGAATCTGTGGCTACCTTAAATTGTACTTTTTTTCCTACCAAAGTGTTACCGGCCATGATTAATAGTAGAAGAAATTGTAGTTTTACATGAGCTGTCTGAGTATTTTGGTGCTGGGATGTTTTCTTTCATGCACTAGAAAGTAGAGAGTCAGCGTGATGATTTTGCTACTAGTTTTTCTCCGCGACACTGCTTTTACTTACATTCTAGGCTTGTCAAGTATCTGATATGTTAGTCTAATGTTTGCTCAACAACTTTGTTTATGACACAGATTTGGTACGATAATGTCCCTCACCCAAAGCTAGTAGACTACAAGAAGGATCAGCATTGGGTTGTAAAGTCAGGTGATCATTTTATTTTTCCTGGAGGTGGAACTCAATTTAAGGAAGGTGTTGCAAACTATATCCAGTTTATTGAAAAGGTATATTTCTCGATTTAGTTTTGTTATTTAAAAACATCACAGAAATTTATGATGCTAGATTGCTAGTACGAGTACTACTTTGGTTGAAGATAGAATTTTTATACTACATAACTGCATCTGATGTCTGATATACTTTAGGGTAGAACATATCCACCTTCCTGGCCGAAAAAATTTATATTTAATGGAATACTACAATATTATATTCTGACTTTAAAGGTCTTTCCCTGACTAAAGTGATAACTTATAAGTTGTCTCTAGATTGAAATGTCATCTTCTCACCCTGGTCTTATGCTAAGTTTGTTATTACAAATTTATGACAGTTATGAAAATTACAAGATTTGTCTTTATTTGTACAAGATTTCAGAGTTTAATTAGAACCTGTGTCAACTTGTAGCAGAATTTTCCAACTTTTCTCATTTGCTTGTAAATAGTCTTCGTTGCTCTATATGCCTTTAAGTTGACTCTTCTTTTACTCTTTATTAGGCTACACCCCTTGTCAAATGGGGTCAAAACATCAGGGTTGTTCTGGATGTTGGTTGCGGAGTTGCCAGCTTTGGAGGACATTTGTTGGATAAAGATGTTCTCACCATGTCATTGGCCCCTAAAGATGAACACGAAGCTCAAATACAGTTTGCTCTAGAACGTGGAATTCCTGCATTTCTTTCAGTTATTGGAACTCAACAACTAACATTTCCAGATAATGCCTATGATCTCATTCATTGTGCTAGGTGCAGGGTTCATTGGGATGCAGATGGTACGTCCTGAGAGCCACCTTATACTTTTGTTTGATTTCTCATGTGTCTCATTCTATAGTTTTCTGCAACATGATAATAACTAAGGTGATTCTAAACTGGAAAATAAGGGATTGTATCAGAGCATAATTTGTGCAGTATTTAATTACTTAGTATGACTACTAAGAAAAATTTGTGTTTGTTAAACTGCAGCTTAGCCACTCAATTTCGATGCTCTTTATTTATAGTTTTATACCTGCTAATGTATTACACAATACACAAGCAGTATCTTAATTTCATTTATCTGGATCTTGGGGATGAAAGTCATATGTTGACAAATATGATGGGAGGGAAATTTAATTTGGATTAGGCTTTAGTAGTGGATTACTGGAAGGCAATTCAAGTTCATTGATTTGAGAAGACCAAAGCGCTGCCACAATTATCAACTATAGCTCCTTCACTTAATTCATTGTTCAGTTATATCTACTATCCTTATTCCTCTCTTAGCTTGCATCATTCATAAATCAAACTTGTAGATTTGTATATACACCACTGGTGAAAATGTTTTTCTGTATAACTTGGTCCTTTTATCAGTCTTATGATATCTCTCTTTCTAAGTCTCTTGTTCTTCTGTCTTCTGTGGAAGATTATGCATTAGAGTTCTTAAGGATTGTGTTTCTCTTGAGCATAGGTTGAGTTTGGACAAAATTGACAGATTTGGAATGTAGAGTATCTGGTTAGAGCAAGTGGAATGAAAATGCCAGTTGATAGTTTCTTCTGCATTACATTACAGTAGCTTTTGTTTATCCAACTTGAGTTTTGTTTATTGGTCAACATGTCTGTTTGATACGCTTGTCAGCTTTTGAGTGAAGTAATTTACTTTGCTATGTTTAGCTGCCCAATCAGTAAGGACTTTGTATTTGATCTGCCTTATGTTCTTATTCATATTTTGTCTTGTAGGTGGCAAACCTTTATTGGAGCTTAACAGGATTCTCAGGCCCGGGGGGCTCTTCATTTGGTCTGCTACACCAGTCTATCGCAAAGATGAAAAGGACGTGACCGTATGGAACTGTATGTTCATTTCGTAACAGGGAGCTTGATGTCAAGAAGTGTTGAATATGTCTGTGATCTCTGTTGTATGTTTTCTTTTTTTTGCAGCCATGGCCGCTTTAACGAAATCGATGTGCTGGAAGGTAGTGGCTAAGACCATGGCGTCAACAGGTATTGGGCTTGTGGTGTATCAGAAACCTGTCTCTCCATCCTGTTACAAGGAACGTGAAAAGAATGAACCGCCAATGTGTGAAATGGGGAGAAATATGTCATGGTACTCACCTCTTCAAAAATGTCTTCCCCAGCTTCCGCCTGAAGCTTCCAGTTGGCCTCCTCTTTGGCCCAAAAGGCTTACTGCCAAACCATATAGCCTCCCTTCAGCACCACTTGTGGAACAAGCATTTCATAATGACACCCGTGACTGGCATGCTCTCGTGACAGATGTTTACATAGGTGGCCTTGGAATAAACTGGTCAAGTGTGCGTAATGTAATGGACATGACTGCTGGTCACGGAGGGTTAGTTTTTTTACCAAGTGACCTTACCTTTGTTAGTTTGTTCTCTGTACGTATTGGTTGCCCTTGTTTATCAAATTTTATAGCAGAATTGCTTTATTCTGATCAGTTTTTGCATACTACTGTTTGTTGAGCACTTGATTCTTATAGCATTAAGAGAGGAATTATTTAAATGCTATGTCTTCAAATTTTGCTATTCGTTCATTACCATACCTGATCAACTTTGCAACGTAGACTGGCACAATTAAAATTGATTTGTGTTTTAAAATTTTGACATATCAAACGTTTTTACAGATTTGCTGCAGCACTTATTGATATGCCACTGTGGGTGATGAATGTTGTTCCAGTCCATGAGCCAGATACACTTCCCATAATTTTTGACCGAGGGTTAATTGGAGTATATCATGATTGGTGTGAATCTTTCAACACTTATCCAAGGACTTATGATCTCCTGCACTCTACTTTCCTCTTCAGCAATCTCCCAAACGGGTAAAACTGCAAATATTTACCTTTATAGAGTTCATTTTTCTATAAATGTCTGTTCTTTCAGAGTGAAGTTCTTCACTGATATCAAGTGAGTCAGTTCAACCATATTGTTTTCATCTATTTGATGATCTGAAGTTTTGTGCCATTCAGGTGTGACATCATAGATTTGGCTGCAGAGATTGATCGCATTGTAAGACCAGGTGGGTGGGTAGTGATTCAAGAAACCAAAGAACAGATCAACAGCATAGGAGCAATTTTTCGTTCTCTTCAGTGGTCCGTGAATCTCTACAATGATCGATATCTTGTTGGCCAGAAAAGTTTCTGGCGTCCTCATGGTGGTCGGGTGCAAAGATGAACAAAGGCACTAAGCAAAGAAATGAACAAGTACGACATTCTATTGTATTTTTCAATGCAATTTTACCATTCTTTTGATACCACATATCACGTATGGATGGTTAGTATGTATAAGGATTTCCTGGAATGTTCTGATTACATGCCTTATAGAGGCATGCTTGGAATGAGGGAAATTATTTAAGGGATGATATAGTTAGATAATGACGTGTTAAATAAGCGAGAATGGTGGTGCACTTGAAGGCAGAGGAGGTGGTCTATTACCTTAACAACCACCCCCGCCTCCACCCACTTTGCAACTTCTTATTTAACTCTTATTATCTCCCCTTAAATAATTTACTCCATCCCAAGCGAGCCACTGAAGATGAAATGAAGGAAAAATTATGTTAGGAATGGTCTCTGCATAATGTTTACGATCTTTTTTCCCTGGTTGATTCTGCTCTTCCTGTGCTGTTATTAGCAGGTGGTGCTAAATTAGAACAAACACATTTAAACAAACAGAAGCACTAGTAATAAATTTACATAAGTAAAGATGGCCTGAGCCAAATACTTTTGATCCAACATGATGTTAATACAACCTCGTGCCTGCAGCGCACATCCACATTAATCAGGTGTTTTCTTAAAATAGGGACCATTAGAAATTGCTACAAATTTGTACTTAGAATAAGGAAGATATCAAGAGAGACTGCTTACACAAGCAGAAATTAAGATATCAACGCATTAACTAACCTGTAAGAGGCTGTTTATACTTTATACTCCTCGACGTTTCAAATGGTTTGTGTACATTAAAGGAGAGTCGAGAAAAATACAATTCAGTAAAGAGAGTTATATCAAGTGTGCAATGTTTGATCATAATCGCAAGAAAAAAGAGTTTTAAAAACAGCCATTGCAACATATGGCA
This sequence comes from Chenopodium quinoa, assembly GCF_001683475.1. NCBI lineage: Eukaryota > Viridiplantae > Streptophyta > Magnoliopsida > Caryophyllales > Amaranthaceae > Chenopodium > Chenopodium quinoa. The sequence goes on along the minus strand of NW_018743199.1, from coordinate 2,691,133 downwards.
CTATGGCAGTATAAAACTTCATTCCTCAAACTCCGAAAATAACTCGTTACACGGGAACAATTTCAACAGGTATAAAAAAACAGTAGCACATTACACACATTCAAAATTTCAAACAAACAGAAACAAAGATACAAGTAATGTAATTTACAAAGGTAAAGTGGAGACATGATAGCCAGAGTGCATAAATAATGAGTATAACCTAAGCACTGGCCACATGATACATTATTGTTCTAACAGTGAAGCTTCAAAAGCTTTCATAATCATGCAAAATCAAGAGTTCTGTTAAGTCTACCAAGCACTCAATAAATCATTGTGATCATTGTTGAGAGAAGAGCAAGCGACAATTGAATCATCCCTTAGAAGTATCCCATCAGCTGCCTCAGCGTTCCTTGAAAAGCAGCTACTTCCCTTCCAGCTCAAAGTTTGACGAGTTACAGCTCTACCGGAAAGAACTGAATGGTCCTTTACCATCATTGAACCCTCTGATTCTTGAGTGTTTTGAAGGGTTGTTTTCACATTCCCATCAGTGGACTTCACTTTCAATTCGTTTGATATGGTTGTAGTCATCACCTCTGTATCTATCTCCGGTCCAGGGATCGTTGAAGTTACAATCTGAAGTGGATACTGACGTTTTGATGTTCTTACAGAGACCACTGTACCGTCTTCTGCTACCACCCTCACTTCTGTTTGCACCTTTACCTTTTGCTCAACAGTCTTTTGTGAACCAGCTCCTTGAAACTCAATCGAATTCTTGAATTTCAATTTCTGAGTTATACTAGTGGTAAAATTGCCAGTACTACAATTAACCCATCCAGAAGACTGACTCTTTCTCTCAGCTTCAATCTCAAATGATCCATCCAACTGCTTGAACTTGTACTCCCGCGACTCTTCATATTCAGATGGCTCACTAACAGCCACCATCCCCTCAACCTGAGTCGAGTTCTTGTCCACCCAAACGTGCAAATTCGCATCAACCAACCAAAAACTAAGCGAATTAGCCACCCCAAGCTCAAAAGTATGACTTTCTCCATCCAAAAGGGAACCCAAAAACGGGGTCAACTCAATATCATACGAAGGGAGATCAAATGCCCCAATCGCAACAATTGGATCCCAAGACAACGGATTGATTCCTCCGGTAAAGATAACTGGAAACGGCACCTCAAATGCCACCAACTTCCCATCAATCTTAACAAAAACCTCTCTGTATGCACCATTCCCTCGACGAGTATCCAACTTATTCATTTCAATGTATTGAGTAGGAGGATTCGAGTACCAAAACTCATCATCCCCATGAAATGAAACATACAATTCAAGCACAATCCTCTTAGAATTCATCGGAATCGCAACCCTCTTAAAACCTGGTTCAGATTCATTCTCAATCCTAAACCAATACCCCTGATCACCTTCTTCACCAACAGGAATCACCAAATCAGCTGGTTCATCATAAACCCCACTACCCAAAACCCCAGATTCTAACCCTACCCTAACCCCAGAACCAAACCCTAATTTCCGACTCTTAATTTCGGCAACAACATCATCCTTATAAAACAACATAGTAAGACTAATATTATAAATCCCAGTAAATTCATCATTGACCAAATTCTCAAGCATCATAGAAAGAGAAACATTAGATTGTTCAAGAACAGAGGAATACCTAGTAACATCCTTGTCAACATTCCAGAAAGTTCCATTCTCAGAAGGTTCAGGGGTACTAGTCCGGAGAATCTCAACCCCAGAAAGCCAAACTCCGGCAATACGATCATACTGATCACCGGAAACCTCGCCGGAAAGTTGGAGCACGACGTGAGACCACGGAGGAGGACAAACGGCCGGCGGCGAGTAAAGGACGGTGTAAGGAGGTTGATTGTAGGTGTAAGCGAAGGAGTTGTTGAGGAGAGAGAGAGTGCATTCTGGTGGTGGGAGTGGGAGGGCGGCGGTTGGGAGTGGCGGAGTGAGGGCGATGGATTCGGTTGCAGTGGTGTTGGCGGCGGAAGACGGTGGTTTGAGGAGATGGTGGGGTTGTGAGAAGGTGGTGGAAAGTGAGGTGAGGAAGATGATGAGGAAGATGATGGAGAAGTGGTGGGAGTGCATTTTGTTTGTTTTTTATGAGTTTGAATAATTTTGTTTGATCAAAAAATGGAAAGTTTGTTGTATTTTTGGGTTTTTAGATGGAGGGAGTTATATGGAGGGGTTTTGTTTGACTTTTTATTCCTTAGATTGAGATTTGTTTTTTGTTTTGTTTCACATGGAGGGAAGTTGTAGGAAAAGATCCAATTCAAGTAAAATTATTACCCTCGTTTTTTAGTATCCGTGAATATTTTGGTGAAAAAAATTATATACATCCGATTTTAAGATGTATAAGGTTTATTTTGTTGTCAATTTGATGATTAAATGAGCAATAATTATCCTTAAATTTAATCATCAAAATAAGGACTTGTTTCAATATATAATTTCAAATGTTATAATTTTATAATTTTTATTAATACACAATTGCATGTGTTTAAGGTCAATTTAAACTCGTGCATTTGCATAAATGTCGTTTAAGATTGTTTGATTATTGTAAGAAAGAGCTGAGTAAGATAGGGTAAGATAGAATGTTAAATCTGTTTGTGAATTATGTGATGAGATATGTTAGAGTGTATGTTGAGAGAAGTTAAGTAGTGAGGTAATAAGAAGTTACTAATTATGAACTAATGGTTAGACTTGCATGGTTAAATTCAAATATAATAAACTAACCATTTTCAATTTAAAGTAAGGAGGTATATTATATTAAACAATTTAGAAAACCAGATTGTTTGTAATAATTGAAACATTAGGAAAGTAATTTGATGAAGATTTTACTTTATCGCAATCTATTACCTAATCTTAAGTTGCTCGATCACTCAAAATTTGGTTGATGATGACTCGAATTATCAATGTAAGCCCGAATTGAAAATTCATACTTGAGATTGACTTTGAATTACAGGAATGATCGAAGTGTAATCATTTCAACCTTGAGCATGGCTTGTCTTATAATCACCTTAACAATAATTAGCAACATTAAAAACATGTAAAATTTACAATGAAATCCAAGTATGATTTAATGAGTGGAGCGAGTAAGCTAACCAAACTCGTGATTAACTTTATGACTTAACCTCATAAGTCATAATTACTCTTGGTGTCGTAACAAATTAAGAATAGTAATTATCAACTAATCTTACAAGTTTGATCACTTTCAATCTTTTTATGAAAGACATTTGAGCTAATTCAGTAATAATATCATACAAGATGTTTATATGATGAACTTTCACATAAAAATGATGGAAGTTTCGTTTGTTGACTATTAATTGTGTAGACTAAGTATATAATTATTGTTATTTCTTCGTGATTAAGAGTTCAAATTAAGTAGACAATTCTATCAAATTGCCAGCAAGCAAAGTTTTATGATATGATAATGATTAATGATATTATATATTGACGGCGTGTTCGCACTTCGCAGGCCAGGAGGAGAGGAGGGGAGAGGTATTCCAAGGAGGACTATGGGAGAATTAATTGAAATTTTCTTTTTTTCAATTTTCTTTCTATAAATCTTAAAACAAATTTTCTCTCTTTTTTGAAATACATGTAATTTACAAATTTTTGTATGTGGCTGGCCACATGGTGCGGCAAGGGTTACTTGTAGGGTGTTACTGGTTTTGTCAGGGGTTACTTGTAGGTATTACTTGTATGGGTGTTACTGGTTTTGGTCGGGGTTACTTATAGGGTGTTACTGGTTTTGTCAGAGGTTACTTGTAGGTGTTAGTTGTATTATGGGGTTACTTGTATATGGGTGTTACTGGTTTTGGTCAGGGTTACTTGTAGGGTGTTACTGGTTTTGTCAAGGGTTATCTGTAGGTGTTACTTGTATTCTGGGGTTACTTGTATGAGTGTTACTGGTTTTGGTCGAGGTTATTTGTAGGGTGTTACTGGTTTTGTCAGGTGTTACTTGTATTCTAGGGTTACTTGTATGCCTATTATTGGTTTTGATCAGGGGTTACTTGTAGGATGTTACTGGTTTGGTATGAGATTTTGGTCTGGAGTTACTCAGAATACAAGTAACACATACAAGTAACCCCACGATACAAGTATCCAATACAAGTAACCTCATAATACAAGTAACACCATACAAGTAACCCCAAAATACAAGTAACCCTAAAATACAAGTAACCGTGCCGCACCATGTGGCTTGCCGCACTGAAAAACCTCTGCATATAATTACATTGCCGGATATTCTCCAAATATAGATTGCCACCTATGTCATTTCACAAATAGCTTCATAGTTGATGTTGTCATACAAACTTTTCTCAATATGGTACATACGGTACAATACTTTAGACTATTTTTGAAATATATGTTTAACATGACTAATACATAGTGAAAGTGATAATAAATATTGATTGTTTAAAATTTGTGTACAGAGATAAATGAAAATTCTATCAAAGAATAGTGCATAAAACTCTTCTTTTTGTTTTATTATGATCAATTAAAAACAATTATATTGTTACCCATGACGTAGAGAAAGCATTGATAGATACATTGAAAAAAAAAAAAAAAAAAAACTAAATTTATTGATCGATTCTCAAGTATAACATCGGTTCACTAATGTTACTACAATACTACATCATCAACAAAAAAACCCTTTTAATTTACACCAAAAAAATTACCAAGAAAAAATTTACAAAACCTAAGGTTAAATATTGCATTTTCCTTTTTTTTTTTTTTTTTTTGACACAAAATATTGCATTTCCTAAATGGTTATTTTTCAGTAGGTCTTCTTCATTTTCCTAGTACGAAGTATATTATATTTGGACATCAAGAGGTAGTAAGAATGTACATCTAAAAAACTCCTGGATTATTATCCATGTTATAAGATGCATGATGAGTTCAAAAAAAATAAAATAAAAAAATGCATGATGCTTATATTTGTCAACAGCCAGACAATTCCAGCTGCTCATTTGTTGATATGTTCATTTAGAATTTTAGATTGAATTTATAATAATAATCAAAGACGACTAATTACTGTGTCAAAAAAAAAAAAGACGACTAATTACAATATTAACTTTTCGAGAATGACAAATTATTAATACTTATTTAATTATTTATTGATTTACTAGTTGATTCCAACTTCTTTGCCAATAAGAAGCTATTATGCAACCCCAACAGGCTAATACGTACTCCAATAGCATGTTTGTGGTCCAATGGGCCATAAACCCATCATCCATTGGGCTAAAATAAAGATGGCATTACTTATATTTGTGGTTCTTTAACTAGATTAGCTGGTGAGCTAGTGGCTACTGATGCGTTACATAGCCAACATAGGTACATACTTGCAAACTTGCACCAACAAGAATTACTGGTACATTTGCTAGTGAACAAACGACTCTAGCTGATACCCGTATAATCATATTAGAAATAAACACAATATATCATCATACATTCATACTTCGTATATTGTTTTTATTTATTTTGTGTGAATAGAAACAATTTCATTGCCTCCCTTTAACTATCTCGATTAAGTGTTGGTAAAACAGCTGTCGATTTCAATTATAAAATAAAGAAGATGAAAGAGGAAAAATACTTGATTGATGATCTTAATATTACAGTCGTGTCGTAGAATAGAATCTACTGCATTAGAAGAGAAATACGCCACCACCGGTATGACGCACGCCCCTCAATGTTAACACAACTTTCCTCGTAATTCGTGTATTCAAACCCCCGAAGATTGGAATTGCTTAAGAACTGTTTAGATTTCAAAAAAAAAAAAAAATAGGTGTGGTTATGTGTTTAGGTCTCAATTATACGTAGTAAATAAAAACCATCATAGTGAATTTTGGGGGCTAAGAAATCCATATAGGAATAGACAAGAAAAGAAACCAATTAAAGACTTCCAAACCACGACACAACCGAAGAAGGACAAGTCTTTTGATTTCGAATATGGCAAATTTACTCCAGAGAAGTTCTTAATGTGGCTATTATTTTTCATTGATTTCCAACAATAACCAGGTTACACAAAAAATGAAGTTGCAAAGATGCACATGCGTTTGCTAACAGTAAAAATAAAAACCAATCCTCATAATTCCACTGTTGGCCTTTTGGCGGGGATTCTGTTACATACCACTCTGACACACTCTCCTTCTCCTTCTCTCACTCTCTCTCCACTTTCTCTCTCTTCTCTCCGCCATTAAAGCTCTATTTAAGCTCCTCTGAAGCTGCTTCACCTCCTCCATCTCCATCTTCTTCTCTCTTACGCTGAACTAAACCTGGAATTTAGCGACAATGTTCTACTCTCATCAACTGCTTGCTCGAAAAGCTCCACTGGGACAGATATGGTAACGATTTTCCTCCCGCATTCTCTCTGAAACTTCATCAAACCTTCAAGTTTAGCTTCGATTAATCGATTATTGCTTTTGGTTGATTATTAGAAGCATAATTTTCTGGCTAGGTTTTACTAGTCCATCCTCTGTTTTCGATTTTTTTTTTTTTTGAGCTTGACATTTTGTTGGCGTCGATTTCTTACCTTCTACAGATCTTCAACTTTAACTAAAACGGTGATATTTTTATTTTTTTTTTTGGTTTTTTTGAATTATTTCAATATGAGTGTGAACTTGCTAGTTAAGTTGTCCTCTGTTTTTGAAATTCCAAAATAAACTGGAATTTTTTGTTTGAGCCGATTTCTTAAGTAATGTAGTGCTTAATCTTCAAACAAAATGACGGAATTCGATAATATGATTTTTATTTTTTTTAGTTTGATTTTTGTATTATGAGTACGAATTTGTTAGTTCAATCATCCTCTGTTATCAAAGAGAACTTAAATTTTGCTTGCATCGCTTTATTTTTTGTTTTATATTTTCTATAATTATTTTCTTCAACAAAAATGGCGATAATATATCACATAGATTGGATTTTTGAATTTTCACAATATGCTACTATGCTAGTTAATTTAGCTCGATTATGGAAATTATGTGACGAAATGAGAAAATTCAAGTCAATTTCCATTTAATTGCAAAAAATTTCTTGTTAGTTTGCTCAGTTTCTGCAAAATTTGTTGTAATTAAAAATGGAACTACGATCAATGTTATTGTTAATCAATTTAAGTGTTATTGCGAACATTTTCTGTAAAATTAATTAATGAAGCTTCACAGTTCACTAAACTCTTCTATCTTTGGGTATAAGGATGGCAGCAACAATGCACGCGAAGATGAATCGGAGAAAGCTCGATCAAATCGACATCATCCGAATATGGTTCACTTTCTCTCTCCTCTCTTTTTTAGGTCAAGTTTGATTTTTATTTTCTGACATTATTGTCTAATTCTGAAATTTCAGCGAAGAAATTTTGAATCCTTCTGTACCAATGGCGCTGAGATTGTCTGGAATTTTAATGGGTATAGTATACTTGGCGAATAAGTAACCATTTCTTTCTTATCATTTTGCAATTTTGTTCATTTTATTTATCCTAATAATCAAGTTTTTTCAATAATTGTTTTTTTTTAATTAGGTGGTGTGGTGATTGTTTATGAGCGCAAAGTCAGACTACTCTATGGTGAGCATCATTTTAGTCAATTTTTCGAATTGATTAATACTCAATCTTGTTTAGTTAGGTACTAATTGTGAATTTCTGTTTCAAACAGATGATGTTAACCGTCTTCTGGTATGTAAAATTTGCTAATCTTATTTCTAGGGTTTTTTTTTTTTTTTTTTCATAATTCTGCTTATTATTGAGATATTGTGTTCAATTTGTGCAGGTTGAGATCAATTCAGCATGGAAGGTGAAACCTGCTGTAGACCCCACAGTTCTTCCCAAAAGCAAGAATCAAGCAAAGTGGGTCCTACATTGATTTCTCCCTTTGTGTATTGTTTATTTCTGCTTTTAGATTTTTTGGGTTTAATGGGGGTTTTGGTTGATTGTTTGTGTTGTATGTGCAGGTTTGAGGCTGTGACATTGCCTGTGAATCATGATGCAGATATTGGTGATGTTGAGCAGTCTATCGACTACTCTAACAAATTTACCAGTAGTGCAACTTTCCAGCAAACTGCTTATTTTGCCATGGTAAATTGAAGCACTACACTTTATCTAAACCCGTTCACGATTAACCTGGGATGCAATTCATGTAATTGCTATATGACTGCTATTTTTTAGATTTGCACAGTACCTAATGTAGTTAATCAAAGCTTTTATTGCTCACCAAGTTGTTAGCTGTTAACCCTTCTTGGTCATTTAGACGCGTCATGAGAAGCTTGAATAGGTTCATGCAAAAAGTTCCTGTCCAATTGCAATCCTTTGGGCACATTGGTATTAGAAGTGAACTAGGAAAGTTCTTAATTGGTTATATTCTGATTCCCATACTCCAAGTACAAATGTATTAGCTACATAGCCTACATACTAAGATCATATCTCACATTTTGGTAGTGTTATTGTGTTGATTTATTCTTGAACCTTTCCTAGAGGTTGTGATTCTGACACTTGTTGCAACCTTAATCTGCTGATATATAATTGAATCTGTCTGTGATCTTCCAGAGACTGGATACTATTGATGAGCTCAATGAGAGCTTCAAGGAAAAAGAACAAGATGACAGACACCATCAAGGTTTTTCTCTAGACACTAGCTTAGTTCAATATGTCCCCCAATTTTCTGTCTAAAGGCTTGTGATTGTGTCTGTTTACAGTAGATTGTTTGTGTAGGTGTGTGCATAATGGATTTATATCATTGCGCGGTTGCCCCTCAGTGGTAATGACCATCTAACTATTCTGCATTCGGCTTATTGTTTCTCAGCTGAACGTGCTAATATCACCTTAGATGACCCCTTTGATTCATTTCAAGTAGGAGGCGGCCTCTATAATCGCTTTGAAAGGTAAATCCCAACTGCAATGCTGAATGAGTCGCAGAAATTCCTAACTATTTCACGAAAAAAGCTCTTGAGCCTTTATGATGACTAAAATGCTCAATCAGCTAACTATATCTTCTCAGTTGACAAACTTTTAATCTACTTCTTGCAGGTTTGATATTGAAGGAGATGAGGAAACACAAAATAACTTCCCGTCTCATGGGCAAACAGAAATCCCACCTGCTACTACACACTCTCCACCTCTAGAAATGGAGCCACAGAAAGGTTGGTAGCATGATTGCTTGATGAGTAACCAATGGAACAGATTAATTCATTCAGTGGATTATTACATGTCATACATTGATTTCCTCCATTCACCAATCTAGCACTAGAACGCATTTAACAACACAATATTAAAAAAAGATAGCACAAAAATATTATCTGAAGAAGCATGCTCGTAAATAAACTGATAAATGTACAATTGATGCTACATAACTATGCTCAAGCTCCATCATGAAGAAGATTTAATAAGGCTTGATATAGTTGCTCTAGTATAGACAGATTAAAAATAACTACTTGCTCTGTTGGGATTTTACAAAATGGATCTAACAAGCTAGTTGGATGCAGATGATAGAGCTGGTGACGACATTCCTGACCAACAACCAGTAGACCATGCTAATTTATCTCCTTCCCAATTCAGGGAGGCAGGACAGGTAGCTATTATAAGCTGTGTCTTGTCTGTGTCCTGTTTGGAAATGAAATGTAGCTGATTATCATTATAACCCAATTACAGAGACCACAGAAACATGTACAGAAGCGAAAGCCACAAAGAAGGAAAGCAAGGGAAGCTCCCCTAATAATGGATATTGAACAAACCATGCTTCCTAGCAATTTATACCAAACTTGGCTCCAAGATTCGGGTGACATACGGGTCAAAAGGCCCAAAATCGTAGAGGTTTTTACCTCACATATACTTTATAATACTGTTAATTTATCATAGAAGGCATGCATACAGTGCTACTCTCTAAGAGTTGCTAAGGCAGGAAACTGCTGCTATCAAGCTCACCTTGCAAATACTGTTTTGCAGCATAACAAAGCAAAATCAACTGTGAAGATAGCCAAACTAGTAGACCTGCCACCAGTTGCACTATCTTGTGGTTTAGTCGGAAAATATGATGAAGTGTATTATCCACAACCGCTTCTAGATCTGTGGATGACAAGTATACAGCCTAGACAAGATTCACCTTCTGGTCAGTGTTTTACTCTATCTCTCCTATAAGAGAATTCTAGCTTGGCTGTGAAAAATATCGCAACAATTTGAATTCCTTGTACAGGAAGAACTACTTCACCCCTTCCACCAGAGCCATCATCATCCTCACCTCTCCCTGGACAAGACTATCGTGATCCACCAGAGATTGTAAGATTTTTTTTTCATCTAGCTTTATGTGATAAAACTCCATGTATGGTCAAACTGAATTTTTGCTTTTGAAGCCAATGGGGGAATTTGGCAATGGAGGTGTAACTGAAAGAGTGGCCTCACATGAAAGAATACGAAGCAATGTGGCCACAGGAATGGAGATACCTCTCCATGAATTTAACCTCATGCCTAATGGTGTGGGCACAACAAATCCAAATGCTGCAGTCACTAACTCAGGTATAATGATGTTGCCTTTTGATATTATTGTATGATGTTGCCTTATTTTAAGAAAAAAAAATACTAGATTTCAGATGGTTAAGTTGAGCTTTATATGTTATTACAGGAGCATCTGTTAAATCATTATCAGTTCCCAGCCCAGGTCCTGGACTTGACTTTATGTCTAACGCCTCAGACAGCTATTCAGAACGGTTAGTACACAATTTAAAATGCAGTTCCTCTGTATAATTACCTGTTTTACAAAAGGAATCAGATTTGTACCTCTTGATACAAATCTCATTGCTTTTTGAGAAAATGAATGAGATTCTGGACAAAAACAATAATTCAAATCCGGTGCCTTGACTCATGATGGATTTATACATAGGCTTTGAGGTCATTAAAATTTCATTATTCCTAGGTTAAGAAGGAAAAGGCCTTCAACAGAAAGAGTTAACAGCGCTGGGCTTGAGTCACTGGATGAGGAGAACCAATGGATACATGATGCAGCAGAACTCAATCTTTCTTTATTTGGTGAGCGACAACCAGGCTTCAAGGTGCCTAGGCACTCTCGACATGGTCCAACCCCTGATCATGGTAACATACACTTGATATATTAGCTCTTAGCTCTTGCAGTAGCAATACTTGTGAGAAAATTTCAGACAATCTTATCACTGCTTGATTTTTGCAGAGCTGCTGGTAGAAACTGGAATTACTCAAACTCAGCGTGCTGCAATTGATGAAGAAGCTGAGGTGATGGCCAACAATATCAAAACGTAAACCCTGAGTCATTTTGGATTCTGTTTTACAAAAGCAAAATATGTTCTTATCTAAAATATTATGTTGCTGATCCCTGATTTGATCACTATCTAGGCATTTGAAGACATACTTCGAGACCCCAGGAGCACCTCAGACAGAATCATTGAACCAGCTAGCTTTTGGTATGAACAGGAAGCAAGCTGCACAGCTTTTTTATCAGACTTGTGGTAAACATCAATCCTCTTATAGCTTCACAAGCTACATTTTAATTTATGTTTTTATCACCAATGAGTTTAACCTCAAACTACTGACACAAAAAATCAAATGTATTGCAGTTTTGGTTACCCGTGATGTCCTGAAAGTGCAGCAGAATTTGGCATATGGAGACATTAACATCTCTAGAGGAGCTAAGATGTGAAAGTGTGTGCATTATAAGAGTTCAAATTCATCGCACAACACCGAGATATCACACTTACTCTGTCTCACTGATCATCACTCTACTGATACAGACATTTTCAAGTATGCAGCTTGCAGAAAACTCAAAAGGATTTTCAACACACTTACTGTCTTACAGAAGATAAAGGTCTTAGTCCATATTTCTTAATATATTGGTTACTGCATCCTAGTATAAAAGATATAGAAAATTATTGACATAAATTCATACAATTATACAAAGTATTTAGGAGGGTATATATGTTTATCGAAACACTTGTCAAAAGGCAGCCATTTAAACTAAGTGATAAAGAATGTCTTATCCAGCTATACGATCTGATTATTATAATTAAGAATCATTAGCAAAGTACATTGTATCTCCTTGTTAACCTGATCAGGATAAGGTCAAGTGTGCCATATATATTATACAATGATAATTTTTGAAAGATATAATCATGTTTTATTCATGTCACATTTATAAAGGCCTAGTTTTATGTCTTTTATTTTCTTCCCATGATCTTCACCCCTTAAAATGAGATACGCTTATCTGGGCAAACTAATAAGAAGATTTAAATCTAGCTGACACGGTATAAAACAGCTCACACTCCCTAACTTCTTGCAGTATATTATGGGTACCTCTTTAAGCTGTCTCCACATGCTTCATTTTCTTCTGAGATTTTATTTGGTCAGCTGCTATACTTGATAACATTATTTCAGATTCACACCTACGTACGCTCTTGGCAACGACCAATATACTTATATGGAGTGTGTCATCCGTCCAAAATTAATTGTCACATTTTTCACAGATATCTTTACAAAGTTCAATAGTGGATCCGTGTTTGGAAATCCACATATGAATCATTCTTCTTACTCACGAATTTTTTCTAGACATTCTAAAATAGTACTATACACGAGTGTTACCTCGATCTGAACCAAAATAGGCAGGTTTGAACTCAAAACCCTCGTTTAGAAAAATCAAGTAATGCTGTATTGCTGTTAACCCATGAAAACTAAATCAACAACTAGTTTTCATGATGAAATTTGCCATTTGGCAACTTTAATAAGAAATAAAAACTTTTTGTCGTGGTCCACATAATTGATGGTTATGGCTCATAATTACAGTTTGTAATCATGTAAAACTGTAAATAATTACACCTAACATACTACACGTACGCATTGCATGTTTGCAATTTTGTATCACATTTCAAATGCGTGTTTCTGCAACGGTGTAATTTTTTGATCATGTTATTGTCAGCTAAATATTTTGGGCTTATAGCCTTCTAATTCTGGTGTTAAAGGATTTATTGAAATACTTTGGTATGAAACTTTGGGTGTTAGTTTCTGCCTGAGAAATCTAGCTTGTGGGGAGATATCTGTTCACAGATATCTTTACAAAGTTCAATAGTGGATTAAATTTCACAGATATCTTGTAGTCTGTCTAGCTTGCCCAATCAAAGCGTTTGGGCCAAAGTTATACACTTATACAACCTCTGTTTCATATTATTTGTAACGATTAAACATTTTTCCTCTATTCAAATCGTTGAAAATAACATGAAACGGAGGTAGTATTTCGTTCAATGAGGATATCAGGACAAGTCGAGATAAATTATATAAAGATGAAACAGATAGACCCAAAGTTTAATACAAGCAGATATTTTTTAAAAATAAAGTTATTAGCAATCAGATAGTTTTGGTAAGGTTGAGATATCATGCATTAAATTGCTGATTACTTTCCTAAGAGGGAGATGCGGAGGGAATCAAGGGAAAAGCTATGTAAACTTGTAAAGTCTAATTATTTTTGCAAGGTTAAAATTTCAGATGAATTATGTATTTATGTGCAATTCCTAAAGTAGGCACACCAACTCACCAAGTCACTAACCTCATTTACTTATGTAACTTAACTATAGGCATTAATTTATTTACTGAGTCCTAGTTATTTGATTATTTAATCCCTAAAACAAGCTTTCGTATGTCTACAATAGTACAATTCATGATCCATTGATCTATATTTGTCATTTTGGAACTAAATCACATATTCACACCTAGCATATTAGATTATTAGGCTTATGAGTACAATATTCTTCCACGAATTCAAATATTAATTTTTATATACTCCTATTTGTCCTACATAGCAATTGCTCTTGTATGGATTGAATTCAATTTGTAACTAATTTTTTTAATTTACGTTTTGAATACGCCATTGATTTAATATAATTAGCTAAATTTATCTGTGTACTTACTTTAAATTTAAGTGACCCTTTGAAAAAGATGATAACATATTTATTAAAAATTTAAAATCCCAAATTTATCAAAACAAAACTATTTGTCATATGATACAACTATCATAGCAATGTGCCAATGCCCATCCATCAATTATTGAATGGAGAAACTAAAAATTTATTTTATCATTTTTAAATAATATCTCGTAACTCCGAAATTTTAAATTCAACTTAACTCGGCTCAACCCATTTTCAATCGTACCCCGTAACCGAAGACACAAGAGTCAATTACCACATGACTCACTAATGACACAATCTCTCACATTACGCTATCTAAACACATCATCAAACTTCAAAGCACAAACTAGGTAATAAATCAACACATTATCACCATTCTCATTAATATTTTTAATAAAAAATATATCAACAATTAATGTTCCTACTCTGTTGCACACTTGCACAAAAACAAAACTCACAAGGAAAATGAAACTCACTAGAACCTACTAATCCAAACCCATTTTCATCTTCTTCCATCCAATTTTGTTTATTTGTTTTTTTTTTTATATTATCCAATTTTTTTTTCTTTCACCCCTTTAAAAACCTCTCACTCTCCAAAATTCATCACCCCATTTCAAAATTCAACCCCAATTAATTTTTTTTTTCCATAAATTTTCTCTCTCCTAAAATGTGGGTTCCATGGGTGAAGAAATCCTCTGTTCGCACCCACACAAGATCACCCTCCTTAACCTTGGATGACCACCCTCCATCTTCACCAATTCATCTACATTCTCCCTCTTTAAAAGACATTGAAACCCTCTTCAATCAGCACCCTTCTCCATTACTAACCCCACTTCACAAGCATTCTCTCTCCTCTGCTTCCTTCAGCCCGGCCCAAAGCCCGGCCCACCACTCTGTCTCCTTCAAGGACATCAACTCTCTTCTCTACGATGACCCGACCCGAACCACCCAACCCAGGAAGCCCTCTGTTTTCAACCGGGTCAGAACATGGGCCCACCGTCAGGCCCACCAGCCCGACCCGCCTCCAGACTCGCACAACAAGGTGGTCGTCTACTACACCAGCCTCCACGTGGTGAGGAGGACATTCGAGGACTGCAAAACCGTCAGATCAATTCTTAAAGGGTACAAGGTCAAAATGGACGAACGAGATTTAGCGATGGATGCGAGGTTTGTTGATGAGTTGCAGAGGATAATTCCTTCTTTTTCAGGGAAGAAGGCGAGTTTACCGACGGTTTATGTTAGTGGAAAGTACATTGGTGGGGTGGAGGAGATCCGACGGCTGCAAGAGAGCGGAGAATTGAAGAGGATGATCCGAGGGCTGCCATTGGATGAAGGAGGGATTTGTAAAGTGTGTGGAGGTTACAGGTTTGTAGTGTGTCAATGGTGTGATGGAAGTCACAAGGATAAATCTGGGTTTAAGAGTTGTTCAATGTGTAATGTCAATGGTTTGGTTCAGTGCAATTTTTGTACTTCTGTTTTGTTTTGATGTACTGAATTTTTGTTTTTGAATAGGAAACAGTGAAATGGTAAAAAAAAAGGGTCTTTTGGAGGTTAGTGGTAAAATAGGTAAATGGAAAATGTGAAGGTAGGTAGCCAAAGGTAGGATTATAAGAGATTAAGAGGGGTAGAAGATTTTTATTTTACTCAATTGCTAAACATCGCCCGCGAATCTCCACATAAAGCCCACAAAATTAGAGTGAATTGTCACTTTTGCCCTCAAAGTAAAAAACACAATTTCTTCTCTCAATTCTCTACTTCCACTTTCTCTCTCTAAAAAACTTTCCGAGCGATGTCGAGGCGGCCCGGCAAGGAAGTGGCGGCACAGGCGGCGGGTGGACAGCGGTTTTCCGGCGAGAAGGTATTTTTTATTAATTTTGTGTTTAATAATTAAAAAAAAAAAGGTCGGAGGCGGTGGCGGCGCCTAGGCCAGACGCCACCACCACGGCGGCGGCGTCTAGCCCAGACGCCACTACCACGGCGGCGGCGCCTAGGCCAGACGCCGTGACGGTGGCGGTGGCGTCTGGCCCAGGCGCCAGAACCACGGCACCGACGTCTGGCCTAGGCGCCGCCGCCGTGGTAGTGGCGTCTGGGCTAGACGCCGCCGCCACCGTCACGGCGTCTGGCCTAGGCGCCGCCGCCTTTTTATTTTTTTTTTTAATTTTTTTTTGGTTTTAAATTTGAAATTTAATTTTCGAAAATAATTATTTTTTTTTGATTTTTTTTTAAATTTGTTTTTCTTTTTTTTAATTTTAAATTTTATGTTTCTGATTTTTTTTTTATTTTGTTTTAAATTTTGTTGGTTTTTTTTAAAAAAATTTTATGTTCCCTTTTTTTTGTTATAAATTTTTTTTAAAATTTTGATGTTCTTCTTTTTTTAAGTTTTTATAATTTTATATTTTTCACTTTGTTTTTTCCAATTTGTTTTTTTTGGGTAATTTTTTTTTTTGCTTTGTTTTTTCCAATTTTTTATTTATTTATTTATTAGGTTATTAATTTTTTTATTTTTAGGTTGTTAATATTTTGTAATGTTTTTAATTTATTTTCCATCATATGTATATTGTTTTATTTATTTATTTTAATTACTTTTTTTATGTTTATATTACATGTTTATATTGCATATTACATGTTTTGTTATTTTGTGTTAGGCATCGTATTTTCGTTCTGGGGCTGGGAAGAGTATGGACATTATGAGAAGTACGATGAACTCAATGGAGAGCTCGGGGCCCAGACACGTTAGATCCCGTGGTATTTCGGCCTCGGCTCGTAGAGAACGGGTGCACTATTCTGAGGATGATGAAGATGATGATGGTGATGAGGAGGAGGAGGAGGAGGATGCAGATGAGGATGTGGACGATCAGAGTGGACCATATGATGATTACGGTCCATTCAGTCAGAGGCTTGATGATGTGTATGAGACGCGTAGGGTAGACGTGCGTAAGGGTAGAGATGGTAGATTTGTTAGTAGATCTGGCACATCATCTGCGTCCACTGTGTCTGCGGTTAGCAGAAAACGGTCGAGGGCCGTTAATGATTCTTGGGTGGTGAGGGGCGAGGTGGCTGGGGGACCTATAGACGGGAGTGTGATTCCTAGCTTTTTAGGACACATCGCTACCCGTATTTGGGAGGACCAAGAGCGGGCTTTGGATAGCGGCATTTTGAAATGCCAAACCCGGGAGAGGACTTGTAACTTCTTGTGTAGTTGGGCTGAGGCTTGGCCGGAGGAGAGCGAGATGGTCGGCCGATTGAGGGCCACTAGAGTGAGCCACCTTCCTGCCACCATGCATGAGAGGATTGACTCGACGCTGATCACGGCTTTCGTTGAGCGATGGCAGCCGGACACGAACTCTTTCCACCTTCCGTTCGGTGAGATGACGATCATGTTGCATGACGTCGAGGCCATCCTTGGGATTCCCGTAGAGGGAAACCGAGCATCTGTTGTCACAGATGCGGATCAGGCAGATTTATTGGCGGAGCTGTTGGCGGTGGATAGGGCTGCGCTGTACACAGCGGCACTTGGTGTGTGGGATCACGGCGGTGTTAAGATCGCAGCAGTTTTGCAGCGATGTTTGCACCCCACTTCACGTAGGACGCAGGACACACAGCTGGCTGCATATGTTTTTCTTCTTCTCGGGTGTACCTTGTTTCCGGATAAGAGCGGAAACAAGCTCAGGCCACGCGACATAGTTGACGCGTGTGAGCCCGACAGAGTAGGCCAGTTTTCTTGGGGGTCGGCTACATTAGCGTACATGTATCGCCAGTTAGGATTCTCGAGCCGGGCTGATGCGGCAGGTATCACTGGATGTATGACGTTGTTACAGACGTGGATATACGAGTATTTCCCGGCGTTTCGACCACACCGCGACCCGGTTCCTATTGGGGATGGCCAGCCACGTGCTTGTGCCTGGTGTAGAAGCTGCTGTATAGGGTTCCTTCCCTCTGACCGTTCAAACCTCAATTTATGTCTGACGTTGTAGATGTGTCTTCGGTTTGGCTGGTCTTCAGGAAATTTCTCCAACACAGATGCTAATATTTTAGCAGGCTTCACTTGAGCATCACTCATTTCTTTTACAATTAGTTTCGCAGCAGGACTTAGGCCACTTAACTGTCGATGACCCACTTCATATGCGATCATCTCATGGTTGTGATACCCCCATTTACCGTAACTCTTCACTTCCCAACCGTCACCCCTTTGCTGTTGTCGAACCTTTACTCTGAACTGACACCCACAACCTTTCCGCTTTGTATCAAACCGAATCGCTTGACTGAAATCTCGTTCCTCTCTTTTGCGATAACGGTCGCATCTCAAAATGCGATCCATTCTACCATCCCGTTGAGATTTATGAGTTGCTACTACTAAACAAAAACCTGATCTAATTGCAACCTGTTTCGCCCAATCAACCGCTTGTTGAGCATCTTCGAACAGACCATCGTGTACAAAAATCCCACTATAATCATTTCCGTCTCCACCATAATCCTGCAACAATAACATATAAATATAATCACATAAGAGTAGATTAAATTAATACATTTGACACAACATTAGCACAAAAGCAAAAACAATAATAAATTATAAACAACAAACAAAGAAATAAACAAAAAGTATTCAAAAAAAAAAAAAACAAAACACAAAAATAAAAAACATAAACAAAACTTTAGATTAAATAAATAAAAATAAACCAAAAAAAAAAAAACAAAAAAAAAACATAAAACGAAAAAAATTGTAAAAAAAAAAATAAAAAATAAATAAATTAAAAACAAAAACAAATTAAAACAATTAAAAACAAAACAAAAAAAAAAGAAAAAAATTGTAACACAAAAAAAAAAAAAATAAACAAATTTTAAATTAAATTAAAAAAAAAAAAAAAAAAAATAGTGGTGGCGCCTAGCCAGGACGCCGCCACCGTGGCGGTGGCGTCTAGCCAGGACGCCGCCACCGTGGCGGTGGCGCCTGGTCAGGACGCCGCCACCGTGGCGGCGGCGTCTTGGCCAGACGCCACGGCCACGGTGGCGGCGTCCTGGCCAGGCGCCAGAGTTACGGTGGCGGCGTCCTGGCTAGGCGCCACCACTACGGTCACGGCGTCCCGGCAGGACGCCAGCCGCCAATTCGTGGTTTTAGATGGCTTCGTACCTCCTTTTCCGGCGTCAACGGCGTCTCTCCGGTGCATCTACCCGACGTTGAGGGCTCTTCGGTTTCACTCGGCGATCCAGTCCTGCTCCACATTTTTTATGAGTGAAAAATTTTATTTTCGGTAAAAATTAAAACAAGGGCAATAATGTCAACATTTTTAAAAAATGTGGGCTTTATGTAGAAAAACGCGGGCGATGTTTAACAAATCCCTTATTTTAATGTGTAAGAAGAAGGGGTCTTATCAAATTGGACTTTTTCATAATTTCATTAGTTTTTTTTTTTTTTTTTTTTTTTTTTTTTGAATAGCAATTTCATTAGTTACTTTGGCCTAGATTGATAAGAATAGACAAATTTGATGGTATTGAATTTAGGCACAATTTTAGTTTATGTTTGTGATACCAAATTTTAAGAACATGGAATTTAATAGTGGAATACAAATATTTTCGATATATTATACATTTTTGTTTGATTAAAAGTTTCAATAATGTCGTTAATTATTAGTGGAGGGAAAATGTGTATTATATCTCCGAAAAACTCAGGAAGGCTTTAAGCCTGTGTTACTCGGACACTTCATTTCACCTCACGTACCAGTGTCGAACTCTTGACACCTGCACACTTCACTTTTAGTTTAAAATCATGGAATTTTTTCACAAAATAGCTGAGTCGGGCACTTGAACACGTACCCAAATTAGACATGGGTACCCGATTCCAAATAACATAGCTTTAAGCTATATGTTCGGAAGTTTAAATTTTTTCCCACAAGTCACAAGTCTTAACTACAGAAATTGTGAATTGTGATACACATATGAGGGAATTTTTTTCCCACTATATATATAGCTTGGCATGAGAAAATTCCAAACAAGACAACAAATAACTCTAGGTAAATGTTGTGAAGACGTACGTAAATCAATTCAATGTCAGCTCCTATATAGTAATGTACAACAATATCTGATTATTTAGGTAAAAATCCCCGTATTAAAACAAGGTTAATTTTTAAATAACCACCCAAAATGTAACCATTTTTAAACTAACCACCCGTTTAATTTTTTATTTTAAATTACCGTGAAATTTTTTCTATGGAGGCGGATGCACGATGCTCCGTGCATCCATTTTCTCTTAAAAAAGGCCGAATGAATATTCCGTTGTTCGGTAAAGAACATACATGTGTTTTGTAAAGAACATATAGTTATTTCATAAAGAACAAACCATATAACTGTATTGTAATGAACATATAGTTGTTTTATAAAGAACATATAACTATTTTGTAAAAAAAAACATCCAACTTCATGTTCTTTGTATATATCTAAAGAACATCTGTAGAGGTGATCAACTTCGACCCGGCTCAAAAATAAGGGTGGGTTTAGACAAGCCTAAAAATGCTTTTTTTAGTTAAAAATCCAAACTCGGCCCGAAAAAACCCGAAAAACACTCTACATTTTTCGGGTTTTTTGGACACGATATATTATGTTAAGGCCCAGCCCGACCCGAACTTTTTATCACCTCTAATGATAATATAATGTAATGAACATTATTTTCATTCAACCACCATAATCTAAAGACAAAATTCAAAGAACATTTCAAAATAAACAATTAACATATGTCACAAATAAAAGTACATTATTCTGACAATCAAAGAACATGAAGATAAAAAACATTATTTAACTGCACGTTATGTTCTTTACAATTTTATAACATGTTTTTTGCACTTTAAGTGAATGTTCTTTACATTTCTATACAATGTTCTTTACGATTCTATAATATGTTCTTTTCACTTAAACTAAATGTTCTTTATGTTTCTATGCAATGTTCTTTCCGCATTTTTTTCGGAAGAGATGCACCATGTGGATCGTGCATCCGCGTGCACAAACCACGCATTGAAATTATCATCCCTTAAATTAAATAAATGCTTAGATTAGCACCCATTTTAAAAATTGGGTGGATTTTCTATGTGTAGGCCCTACCTAACACTTATTTTGACCTTTTGACTGATTTTTTTTCCCTCGATTTTTCTCTTTAAAAATGCTCTCTATACTTTAATTCACATTTTCTTCACCAATTCTACCAAGTTTCAAAGAGAAAAATGCATCATATATTAAAAATAAAATTTAGAGTTCACATAAAAATTGAATAATAAAAGGGCTACGTGAGGAAGAAAAATTAAATTATTATTATTAGATGGATAGACTTTTTCGAAAATTGACATTAATAATAAAATAGGAGATAGATTAGAATTTTAATTAAATAAAATAAAATATCATGATGACATTATTTATACTTTTGGAGGGAAATTTTTTAATAACAACTTGACATGTGTCTAGTTTTAGAAAAGGATGATGTAAGCGGTTGTTACTTTACTATTAAAAAATAAATATACTTCAGTATTAAATTATAGATAGATTATAGATTAGGAGATTTAATAGTAATGTGCAGTATTATAATGAAATTTCGCACGGCCTTTGAAGCCCCATGTTCAAGAGTTTTCAAAAGGAGACGGCTGATTGAGAACCCCAGTGACATTGCCAGTATGTATTTGAGATCTGATTTTATCCTTGATCTCATAGCAGCATTACCACTCCCACAGGTAAGTTGGTTATCTATACAACAAGTTGTTGGTATTCATTTGTCATAATTTATAAATATACAGTAAGATTTTGAACGTGTGCTAGGTGGGCGATTACAAACCTTGACTCATAACAATTGGTTGTTGTTGTAGTGGTGATTGAGACTGCACTTGATAAGGAAGACACCTATTTGATCCCTCGTAACAACAATTGGGAAGGGGTTGAAACTTAATCATCCCGAACTGATCCTCGAATCCAGATTAGCCCAAAAGGTGAAATGGGTGGTGAAACACAAAAGAAAAAAAAAATACCTCATAATTTATAGGGAATAAAATTGATAATTTATTAGTAAATTTTAATGTCACGGTCCATTGCAAGATATTGAGTCCCACGAGTCATATGAGGAGGGTTGATGTGGGGTTTAACCGTTTAAATGAGACAATGGACTCTTCTACCTCCTGAGCTAATTTTTGGGATACCTCTCCTAATGTCTTGTATTAATAGGGCCTATGAAGGTGAGGCTAGTGCCGTCCGGAGCTAGGAACCTTCTCCTCTTTTCTTTTTGGGAATTATTTGTGAGATATAAAATGTTCTAAATTTGCAACTAAAAGAATCAGAGGTAGTATAATATAAGTACATATTTGAAAAAATGAATCGAGGGCTTAATTTTAGAAAGTTGCACATAGCTATTGCTATGGGTTAGAGTTCAACATGACAACTTTTTATTGGCATGTTTCAGACATGGCCTACTAACAGCCTAAAACGATACAAGGGCTTGCTCGACCCTAATTGGATTCAATTGCAATGTTAGAAAATTATCGCTCACGTTTAAAATTTAACACTATTATCTTTTGTGCATCAGTGCCAGCAAATTATTGACTACATATTCCTTTCATTTTGTCAGTTGCCTAAGTTTGCTCCAGATATGGCTACTTCTCTACTAGAGGCTATTTGCCAACACCTAAAAACATTGTCCTGTAAAGAAGGCACATACATTGTGAAGCAAATGCTCTTCATTTTCAGTGGTGAATTGGAACTTTCTTTCACACACACGGGAAATTCCTGCTTGACTATTCTAGGATCATCAGGTGAATGTTGTGGCCAAGAAATAGTAACATGGGCTTCTCAATCCACAACTTCAATGGACAACCTTCCTTCTTCGACTTGGACTATAAAGTGCCTCACAGATGTTGAAGCATTTGTGCTACAAGCTTATGATATGAAGATTCTTGCTACTCAATTCGCGCACAATCAAGAGTTTCAGCGTGCTTTCAAGCAGCATTATCCTTAACTTGGATATCTGATATGATAATGAGTTCATGATACTGCTGAAATTTTACTTTTAGGCTTGTAGCATCTCATATTGTTGGTTCAATTGAAGTCTTACTAATGGCCTATGAATGTTAGTAGATGTTGCTAACATGTTTTGTGAATGCATTTCACATTGAAGAAATAATTCTTGCTAGGTATTGTGTGTATATGGGGTCTCAAATTCTCTGGAGTGCAGGATTGCAGGAATACTGGAAGACGTGATGTTCATATAGCAAAAAAAAGATGTTTTTTTTTCCCAATTTCAACAATAAATTTCCTCTCCAACTATAAAACTCTTTTGCATATAACGGTGTAGATACTTTTTAAGTATACTGGAATTCAAGTATTATTTCAATATGCAATGAGAATGAGTACTATTACAGTGTTACTTGAAGGTGTGGCCCGTCACATATTAGACTTCGGCACTACTATATATTTTAAGACAAGGAGGTGGGAGGCTAGGAGCAGTGTAGTGGAGCATCCGACTCCTTCAAGCTAAGAAAAAGGATATGGTTTTCCTTTTTACACAAGATTGAGTTTCAAGGACCAACCTATGAAGGACCTATTCTAACAACTCTTCATTGACATTTGACAATATGTTTTTCAAAGAAATCTTGAGATGGGAAAATAAACAAATATCATGTTGATGAGTGGTTAAAGTTATTGTTAACGATTGATCAATAATCACCTAGACTTATCAAAGGTTAACGTGACCAGAAATTGGGATTGATCAACCTAATTAATACCACTTGCATTATATTGTTTGGGACTTAGCAAGATTCTTCAAAGACTTGTAAAAAAAGAATTGACCTGGTGGAAGTTTAATGAAGAAAAGTCATTTAAAGAAAAGCTACTCAAGTTTGCAATTGGTTGAATGAACCGTTGTAGTATTGAATAAATTCAAACTTCAATTATATTATCACTATATTTTGTTGTTTGGTTAAAAATGAGCTATATTGACTTAACTTGATCAATAAGCTTCAAACATAAACTTTTGTCATACTCCCGCCGTCCCATAATTACAGGCAAATAACTCTACAAAGTACGGTTTTTAAGGAAGATGGAAAAAGTAGAGGAATATTGTATAAAAAAGATAAAAAGTGAAGAATGTGGTATATGGATAATAAAAAGTTGAGAATATTGTACGGAAACGTTAAAAAGTAAATAATGATTTTTTAGGTATGTGTGTAATTTGTGTGAAAAAGAGAAAAAGTTAGTAATGATTTTTTTAGGTACGTGTGTAATTTGTGTGAAAAAGAGAAAAAGTTAGTAATGATTTTTTTAAGTATGTGTGTAATTTGTATGAAAAAGTTAAAAAGTAAGTAATTATTAGGTGTTATTTTTAGTACTCGGTAATAGGAGGAACATTTTAGGACGGATAGAGTATTTCGAAATAACATCCATTCACGTCTCATGACCTACCTAACATATCTCTTATAATGTGTCGAAGACTAAGGGCTACCACAAGTCCATAAGCAACATGCTGGGCCGGCCATGCCCAAGTGCCCACTCAAGGACAGAGGGTGAAGAGTCCTCCTTGATAAGTTGATAGTAAGAAAGTACAAAAGTCATTAGTCACGCGAGTCCGTCAACATAATAAAATCAAACAAAATAATGATGTCTGGACTAACACTTTTACTCAGTCTTCAGCTCAACGTAACATCCAATATTCTTACACATCACTTTCTCCCTCCATTAATTCTAATTTTCTCTGATTTTTTTTTCCAATCACACAATTACAACTGTACTTTCCTTTCCAACATTATTCCCTGTTTGTTTTTCTTCAAGTCAGCCTTCCTTTTTCAAAAAGTCTTCCCTCCTAAACCCCATTTTCTACCCCCTACTACCCTTCCATAATCACCATCCTTTCTCTCTCCAAACACACCTTTATCACTCTGTTTTTCCTACCCTTTATTATAAGGGTACCTTACCTCAATTGGGTATCTTTATTAGGTAATTAACCAAGTCCAAAGTTTGAATCTTTAACTAATACTTGCCAATTGGGTATTTTTCTGAAATTTTCAGAATTTGAGATTTTGAGGGTTTCTTGTGGAATTGGAGCTTATTTTAAAGACTGGGTCAAATCAAAACCCAGTTTTTTTGGGGGCAGTTTTTGTTGAATTTTGGTTGTAAACTATGTTTGGTGTTTGATGAAAGACAGAGAAAATGAATGATTATTGGTGGACCAATGGGTTCTTTACATGGAGCATGCTGCTTTTACTAGCTATTTTCCAGCTCAATTTCATCTTTTCTTCTTCTCTCAATCATGAAGGTACTTAATTCTTTCAAAAAAAAAATTAATTTACTAGTTTTGGGGTTACATGTTGTAGATTAATTTTTATGTATATGTTATATGAATGATAAAGTGATTATGTAAATGACAATGTTATTTTTGGGGTATCAATTAAGAACGCAAATTCTTGTATAAGACGGTCAGACCAAGTATTAGTTACTCGGAAAATATCAAATGTTAAGCAAAATACATAAAAAGTTACCATTAAACGAGCTAAAAATAAAATTATATTGGATGATCAAGTGATAATTTTTGAATTTGGGGTGATAAAAACAGGAATTGCTCTATTAAAGTTTAGAGAAAGAGTGGTAAATGATCCATACAAAGCACTGTCAAGTTGGAAGGAGGAAAATGGAGAAGCAAACCCCTGTTCATGGTTTGGAATTGGGTGTGTTGGTGGACATGTTGTTTCCTTGTGAGTTCTTCTTTTTCTTCTACTTTTTGAATTTTGATTGTTTCTTTTTGTTTAAAGCATTACATTTTTCCGACATGATTTTACTTTTGTTCTCTTTACTTTTAATGATGTTGTTGATATAATTATGCTTTCCCCGTTTTAGGAAAGGTTGTTAACTGTTAAGAGTTTTCGATTACCTGATCAAACTTGTGAGCTTTTTGTCATTTATATGAAATTATTGGCACTAATCTGAACTTGAAGTGAAGAAAATTCATTTTCTTCTCAGCAAAACAATGTGGAAGTTTTGTATGCTCTATAGCTTTTCTTCAACTTGTCACTATTAATATGACTGTTTTGAGGGCAATATGAAGTTATAAATCTAATAACAGTACATCCTAAAGTTACAAGCTGAGAACAGAAATATTGAGGATAGCTTATTACAATGTCAAATAATTACAGCTCTTAAGTATTGATAAGTACCTTCCTGTAACAAGCAAGAGAGGTAACTTAACGGCTTAGGCTTGAGCTGGTAATCAAGCTGACTTAAGCTTGCTCAGCTGGCGCATGATGTTTGGTTGCTTCTATGCCTTCTAAGTTCGAATCCCCTGACTTGCACGATGTTATAGGAGCTAGTTGATTGTAGTGGTATACTTCCACAAGACTTATTTGAACCTATTTACCTGTTGTGAAGTTTTGAGCTCGAAATTTCTGAAACAAGTGAAATCAAGGTGTGATGAATATAGCCACACTTAATCATCATAACATGTTAGGTGTAATATAATAGGTATAGTGGTACACTTGGACTATTATTGTGCTGGTGTTTGTTGAGTATTCAAGTATACATTCATTCATGTGTTGTTTATGTCCTAAGATGTTGTAAATTTTACAGGAACTTGATAAATCTTTCCCTTGAGGGAACACTAGCTCCGGAACTTCACCAATTGCTACACATAAAGTCTATGTAAGAATATACGTAGTATTAAAACATATGAAGTGTAATACTGTATATAATTTTTGTTCTCTTTTATCTTGCATTTATGTCACTCTGAAGTCTTTTGCAGCATATTAAGGAACAATTCCTTTTCTGGATTCATACCTGAAGAATATAGAAATTTGAAAGAGTTGGAGTTGCTAGACTTGGGTTACAATAGATTTTGCGAACCAATTACACACGAAATTGAACAAAACATCCCAAACCTGTAAGTTGCTGCAACATTTTTGCGTACATACTACAGAGAATATTCTAAATATAATTTTGTTTGCTCCTTTAGTCATTATGTCCCACCCTTGTTTAATCAGCAGTTTATTAAACAACAATGGATTATCCTGCCACATGTCTCCTGATGTAGAAGATACGACGCTTCTTGAAATTCATGAAGATAAGAGCCAGCTGAGAAATTATCTGGAAGTATTTGCACATCCCAGGTAATGTGGGATGTTTCACATGACTGTAGGGAAGATTTACAGGCCTATTAGCAATACATCTACAAGAGAATTTCTCTTGCTGCATGTTTAAGAATTGGTTTTTGCATTAAAATTCCTCTTAAATGAAACTGCTTAGCATAGAAGTAATCGAGATTAACCAATGTGCTTCTTGAGGGTAAAATGTTGTTTTCTTTGGTGAAGTGCTGATGACAACTTGCTCTTAACCTTAGGCAAAATGATCATGCAGAAGAGGTTGTACATTCAAGGATACTACAGGAGCAACTTCAAAGTGAAGCTCAAGGTTCTGAGCAACTATTTACACCTGATGAGGCACGTGCAGGTGGTGAAGCTAATCATGATCATTCTGCTGGATCTCCAGATGGAAAGACCCCACCATTTCTTAGGCGAGAACCCCCACCCCCACCCCCACCCCGACCAGATTCTTTACCAAGGTTAATTCCAGCACCTAATTTGACAAATGAATCCCCACCACAACCACCGCCTCCACAAACTCCCCCTACTTCATCAGCTGATAATTCAAGTAATAAGTTAATTCCAATAGTGGCTGGAGCAGTGGGCGGATTTATTGCATTGATTCTAGTTAGTTTGTTATTATTCCTATTACGAGGCAACAGGATCAGAAAGGCAACAGGATTGAGTGGTCAGCTTAAGAGACCATTTGTTGCAGGTTTATATGCTTTTCTTCTTCTTTTTTTTGTTACTTGCTTCTTTTATGGACACCAGAAGTTTAAGAGAATCAAAGTTGTGTATAATTTTGTTATTTGAACATTAGGTAATGATAGATCAGATGGACTCAGCAGTGATAAACCAAGCTTTATTGAAGGTTAGAATCTTCCAAGTTTTATGTCAGCTTTTAGATTATTTGTTATAACTAATCATGTATTGTTTGCTACTTTTTTTTTACTACTTTTGCTAATCCCTAAACCCTTACTAGTCTAGACTAGCTAATTAAGGATTATGCTACATAGATTCATTCTTCTGGAGTTCTGGTACAACAGGTTCCCTACTAGGCAATCACTGTTGTTGCCTTTGTTTTTAGCAGCATGTTGAACTGCTAATAAGCCTTCAGTCCTTGAAGGGTTATTATTTGTTAAGCAATACCAAGATACCATAATTTTAGCTTCTGTGATGATTAATCGAGAACTATATCTTTATTTTATTTTTTAAAAATTATGTTCTTTCTTTTTAAAGTATATTTTTTACATTTTCATGCACAAAAGCTTAATCATTAAGAATTCCATTGCAGGGATGCCAAATCTGAAGAGGTCTGAGCTTATAACTGCTTGTGAAGATTTCAGCAATGTTATTGGATCATCATCTATTGGTACCATATACAAAGGAACATTTTCAAATGGAGTTGAAATAGCCGTTATATCTCTTGTTGCAACTTCTGCCAAGGATTGGTCAAGAAATCTGGAAACACAGTTCAGGAAGAAGGTAAAATTGATACCAAAAAAGTAAATAATTTATAAACATTATCTTGGACTAAAATGCTTACTTAAATAGATTTTGTTCCCTTTTTACCTTCTCAGATTGAGACTTTATCAATGGTGAACCACAAAAATTTTGTCAACATTATAGGCTATTGTGAGGAAGAGGAGCCGTTCACTAGAATGATGGTTTTTGAATATGCTCCAAATGGCTCACTCTTTGAGCATTTGCATGGTGAGTATCTCTAGCCCTCCTTGTTCAAATCTAGCTTCAGAGTTCAGATAGTGGACTAGAGAAATGTGGTGATAAGTAGATAAATTGTGTGCCTTTTGGTCTATCATCGTCTATAAAGATTGAAGCAACAGTCTATGCTAGATTAGCAACTAATTTCGGTTTAATATAATATGAAACAAATAGTTCCTGAACCTAAGTACTGATAGGATTATGACTTTATGCTGCTAATCCAAACATTGTCTTGCATAAGATTTACAAAGTAATACCTCAAGATTTAGAACAAATAAGGCTTCCAAAATAAAGAGGGAAAACCGAGAGAGATAATCCATGTTGAACTAGTGGAATAAGGATTATGATCAGGACTGTAATATTTCTGTTACCTGAATGAATTTATTCTCCTGGTGATTTTTTGCAGTAAAGGAAGCCGAACATTTAGATTGGGCTATGCGGTTGAGGGTTGCAATGGGAATGGCATACTGCCTTGAGCATATGCACCAACTAACACCACCAGTGACTCACCCAAACCTCAACTCATCAGCTGTGAACCTCTCTGAAGATTACGCAGCAAAAATTTCTGATTTCTGCTTTTGGAATGAAGTGGTTGTTCCACGAGTGCAGCCTTTGGCTATTGGCTTGAGCAGTTTAAGCACAACACCAATTACCCCCGAGAGCAATGTCTACAGTTATGGCTTGTTGCTTCTAGAAATGATGACTGGTCGTATCCCTCATTCTGTGGAGAACAACTCACTTGATGGTTGGGTGTTGGAGTATATGAAAGGGGAGAAACCTATTAAAGAAATGGTTGACCCCATGTTAAGACATTACAAACCTGAGCAGCTTGATAAAATTAGTGAGGTAATAAGAAAATGTCTTCATTCTGAACAAAATAGACTGACAATGATTGAAGTTACTGCAAGATTGAAAGAAATAACAGGCATTATACCGGATAAAGCTGTACCACGATTCTCCTCTCTTTGGTGGACAGAACTTGATGCTCGTTCTGTAAATGGAACCTAGAAGTTATAATACATGGTTTTTGAGTGTTTTTGCTGGTTTTATTTATCTCCAAATATAAAGCAGTCACATTTTTTTCATTTGCTTGTTACAGTACAAATTTAGCATGTAAAGTTTGATGTTGTATTTATGAAGTATGTAGTACACTTGATGATTCTATATTGCTATAACTATATGAAGTTCTATATTTTTTCCAAAAAAAAAGAAGAAAAAAAATCCATCTGTGTTTGTTGTCTGAAGTTGGGCTCTCCAAATTTCTGATGCATGACTTTTATAATAGAAAGTCAACCTTTCATACAGATTGGTTAGCAAAGTCCGAATCCTGTCTCCAAATTTTTTTTTTAAGGGCACCTACAAAAAAACATCTTTTACAGTTGTACTTGGATAATTTATTGGCATAAGTTTCAAGAGTTAAATTCCCTTAAATAAGTACAGTATAATGTAATTTTTTTATCAAAATTTTCGCAAGTGTTCTTCCTTTCCTGTACAAGAAACTTGGGTGGAACCTTCAGATCATCTTCACTTTGGTTCAATGGATTTAAGTCATCAAGGTGATCAATCATTTGGTTTAGTTCGGATCTATTTAAATCAGCCTTAATATAATAAAATAATCAATATAGATCATATCAATTTTCAATCATAGTTAATTAGCCAATTAGGTACATATCCTTTTTCTGATCTAGGTCTACTTGAAACCTGGATAACACATAACAGTATAATCTATAATGCAAGAAATCACAGATTGGTCCGAATGGCGGTGAAGTGATCTGCACCTGATCATGAATTTAAATGAATACTTCTATAAATTTTTTTAAACAAATTATATTCCATATGATGTTCTTCACGTCAACCACCACTACTTTTGTTTTTGTTGATCTTCTCCTTTCTCTGCAGGCTGCAGTAGTTGCCTGCATGTCCAAAGTCCATTTTCTGAATTAAAAATGGGTGTTGAAGGTTGACACTAACCTTAGTAGCACCCACGTACGTTGAACAATTAATAAGATTATAAACATATAAATACCCCATATTAATCCCTCTATTTCTAAAACAAAAACATAATTTAATTTTCCTCAACACAAAAACTAGAAGAAAAAAAAATGGCAAGAACCCATAATTTGTTTCTGTTGTCAGTTTTGCTCCTAGCTGTAGCTGTTACTTATGCAAGCGCGGATGGATATGGAGAGCATAAAAGTTCGTATCCAAAACCATATGCACCACCTAAAATAGTATCTGATGTTGTAGTGGAAGGGGTAGTCTACTGTCAGAGCTGCAAGCACTCAGGATCATGGTCTTTCCAAGATGCAAAGCCCATTGGTGGTGCTATAGTCAGTGTTACTTGCAGGAATTACAGGAACAGAATCACCTACTACAAGACCTTCACTGCAAACAATGAAGGCTACTTCTATGCTCAGCTTCAGGGCTTTTCCATGAGGCATCCATATCTGGATCATCCTCTTCAGGCTTGTGTAGTTAAGCTGGTTTCTTCCCCTCTCGAAAACTGTGATGCCTACACTAACATCAACTATGGTGAAAACGGAGCTAAGCTTCGGTTTGAGAAGAAGAAAATAATGTCAAAGAATTACGACGCTGTGGTTTATGCTGCTGGTCCTTTGGCCTTCCTCCCTGAATACTGTACTCCTGATGAATACTGATTTATTGTGTGATTAGTTTATTACCCTCGCCTCAGTTTATTAACAATGGCGTATGTATGTGACTTGTGGGGTTCTTGTCTAAATATGAGAGCCATTTTGTATGTTCATGAATACTAAGCATTAACATTTTCTTAACTCAGCAGTCAGAAATAGCATTTCTCTTTGCCTTGATATATTTCTGATGATCTTAAACAACAAACAGAGGTGCTGAATTTTGTGAAGTAGATCCACATAGTTAACTAATTACAAATAAATTACAAATAAAAGGGTAGAACAGAAGATAAATCCATTGGTTTACAATTTGACTATTAGCGGAAGGCAACACTAGAGGCAAAAGTTAAGCAATGGTACACAAATACACAATACAACATCAAATTTTGTTTGCCCCACAAAAAGAAGCAATACAAGTATCATACCTAAAAATCCAATGGCATCTTAAAGAGGTCATTTATATCATCCATAGCTTCTTTTGTGAAGATGGTTGGCTCATGTAAGTCAAGATTATCTTTGCTTGAAGATTTTCTTGGAGGTTGCGGACCTTCCGAATGATTGAATTCATCATCAGCAAGAATTGAAAACCCACCAAAATCATTATTTTCTGACACGGCTGCTTTTTCCTGCCTTTTCCTTCTGGTGGTTCTGACAAAATCAATTGGCTTCCCAAACATGCCATTTATATCTTCCATAGCTTCTTTAAGGTTCACTGTCGGATCCACCAAGCCATGGTGGCAGATATTTTCCACCTCTGGTTCATCAAGAATAGCTGAACCAACAAATCTACGAACAACTGTGTCCTCCCTAAATTTGGTTCTGGTCTTTCTGGATGATTTATCCACTTTCATCTCATTAGAAGACTCTGACTGATGATCTTGAGGCCTAAGAAACACAAATGCATCAACCCTGGAAGAGGATGACGGGGAGTCATCTGCTGACGTTTGGGTCTCACTTGGTTCAGAATCATTGCTCATCTCATCATCAACAAAGATCTTGAGTGGTTCTTGGGGAGGCTGATCAGCTTTATTTATTTGCGCTATAAATTTTTCCTTGTCACTTTGACAAGTTGATCCAACCTTATTATCCGAATTTTCATCTATAAACACCTCAAGTACATTACTTGTGCTCTGATCTACTTTGTGTTGCCCTCTATATGTTTTTCGAACAAAATTTGCAGGCTCAATGGGTTCTTTGAACATGCTATTTATGGCATTCATGGCCTCTTTCATGTTTATGGTAGGTTCTACCAGGCCATGGTGACAGGCATCTTCTGCTTCAGACCTTCCAACAATTGCAGAATCTACAAACTTGGCCACAACAGAATCATCTCGGTACAACTTGCTACCAGCATTTTCCTTTGCTTCATTTAGTGGCATCGTATTCTGAGGACATTCTGTAAATATGTTCCTAGAATTAGTATGCTCTCTCTCAATGGAACTTCCAATAACTCTGCATAGTCTTTCATTATTCTCCAAAATGCTACAACCTTGGTCAGTGGTATTATGATCAGACAGAGGTCTCTTAGTTCTCCTCTCCTCACGCTGTATAAAAATAATGTGTTAACTTTAAACTTCTTGGTCCCTTGAAGTATAAAGCTGTTAAAAGTTTGAGAAAAGAATTGGAGGAACCTGAACTCTCTTGTTCCTGTGTCGCTTCATGCGTTGAATAAACTGCTCATATGATTTCTGCAATTCATCTAAAGGTTCTGCAAGGCTTCAAGTTCACAGGACATGAATAATACCCTGAAGCACAAATTAAATACTCAAACATCCTAATGCATGAAATAAAAAACTAAAGAAGACAAAGATTTCATACTTAATGCCTAACATAACTAATATCAGTTCATGCATGGCCCGCTGTCAATAGCTAGGACACAGATGGACACAAGCACACCATTAAACTGAGTATACATGGAAACTGGAGAATCTTAGTTCTTGATTGATTGCATCAAACTCCTACTGGTATTTAAAACCAGCTGGTCCCAAGTCATAATCACATTAGAGTGTTCAGTCAAGCGATTCATGTCACTTATCTGTAGTAGTAGATTGAATGGAACAATAACTATACAAAGTAGCATGTGACTTCACAATGCTTAACTGATTGCTTTGTTTCTGGCACAGATTATTTTGAATTTTTGAAAAAAATATCCAAAAAGTAATTACTATCAGAAAGCTAAGTTCAAACATGATCAAACGTCTCCAATCAAACACGACCATATTCTGAGATACAAGCCAGCATTCCATTTCATATAGCCCATATTTGACTGGACTTAAAAATGCTCTCCTCCACATAGGGATTTGCAAAGAATTGCTGTACTAAGACATTAAGAAGTGCTAAATTCCCCTTTCCTTTGCATTCTACCTCTGGCCTTAGGTACATGAGCCTCCACTCATTACAAAAGGGCTATGTGCTATGTTCATAAATATTCCATTAGAATGTGTTCAGATTTCACCCTAAAATTGCCTCTGTGGCTAAGAAGACTACTCCATGCTAAATTAATTGTGTT
Source organism: Chenopodium quinoa (assembly GCF_001683475.1). NCBI lineage: Eukaryota > Viridiplantae > Streptophyta > Magnoliopsida > Caryophyllales > Amaranthaceae > Chenopodium > Chenopodium quinoa. The sequence continues at coordinate 2,657,270 of NW_018743199.1, read as the reverse complement.
TCTTTTTTTTTCAATTAGGCACAGACTTTTTTGAAAGAACCATCCAACAATGAATAAGCTATGTGCAAACATAATCAGACATCTCCAATCATACACAAGACCTTTACTTTGAGAAGGAAGTCGGTACTCCATTCTACTTAATACTTTGGTTGGGCATAAAAGTTGTATATTGTTCTCCTCCACATCGTGATAAGCACTTAGCTCTTGAGGATTAGCTAACTTTTTCCTCATTCATATCCAAACTCCAATCATAGCCACATGAACCTCCACTCTTTCAAAAAGCTAATGTGCTAAACTTCTAAAGTTCACCTTTCATAACTCCAAACAAGAAATATGATCAAATTACAGTCATTACACCCTAATTCTATTTCAAACAGTTATTAAGAAACCAAACATGCTCAAAATTCAAACATATGATACATTTAAAATATTCTCACCAAAAAACTCTCTACCTTGTTTAATTAAGTTCATATTTAATCTTTCCAAGAGTAAAAAACTAAAAAAGGCAATAATAAGGTCTCCCCTCAACCCCACTTCAATCAATAAAAGCCTTAATCCCATAAGTGGGGTTGACTACATGAACCAAATTTGATTATTCCGTGTAATCACCCCACTTACCACAAATGATCAACAAAAAAAGCTTTTTAGGGTTTCAACCAAACCCCATTTTCTACAGCTATACAACCCACATTGATGAAATATACCACAAGCTCAAATTATACAGCTACAATATACATATAATATACTTCTCCCCTAATAATTTCATTTGCATTCTTCACATTCGACCAAAAAAAAAAAAAAAATTATAAAGTTACTTACTTTTGAACCCCCAAATGATATAATTTCTCAGCATCATCAAATTTCTTAATCTTCTCATAATAAAGCGCATAAGCCTGGTAAAACAAAGCCCTCTTAGTCCCAATTTTTTTCATCTCCATAGTCCTTAACAACGCCTTCGGATCATCAACAAAATCCATCTACACTCCACAATCAAAACCCTAAATCAATTTAACTTTTTCCACAGATTCTTGAAATGAAAATTCAATCAATTAAGAAAAAAGAGGGGAAACAATTACCAATTGCAACCAAATACGGAGGTATCGGAGATCATTGCGATACCGGCGGTTCGAATCGAAAGTCTGAGCGCACTTTTGAAGGAATCGAGGGAGTTTTTCTTTGAGGAGATGGGGTGGTAAGATGTTCTTCATTTTTCGAACTCCGCTGCCATTGATTTCGAGCAAGTTAGTGAGAAAGGTAGTGAAACTGATGAAGAAAAAAGAGAGAGGAGAGAGAAAGTAGGTTACCTGATCCATGGAAGAAGAGGGTCGTTGCCGGAGTAAGATTTAATGTCGGAGATTAGAGATGAGAAGAGATCGTTAGGATTAGTGCTCGCCATTTTTGCTCTGTTACAGAGCTTTGGGATGAGGGGAGGGGGAGGGGGAGAGGAAGAGGAAAGTGAGAATTTGAATTTAGCCGTTAGAGTAGTACTCCGTGATGAGGGCTTGAGGCCCATTTGGAAAGCTAAAGATCCAATATAATTTTTTTTTATTTTTTTTTGGGAACAATCCAATAAAAATAAAAAATATGTTTGCATAAGCCATAGATCCAATTCTCCACTCCTTCAATAATTTTTCTGACTTTTTCGTGACGAATTCAGACTTTAACTGAAATTATGTTTTTAGACTTATCTAATTCACACTAGACCGGAGTAATATAAGGAGCATTTTATGAAATCATTGTACATTTATACCTAAATCATCATATCAACAATAAAGATTTTGAAATTTTAATACAACTTGTGCAAGCCAAATGATAGTAGCAACATTATTTATGAATTATGGAGTATTTTTTTCGCTCATGTATACTAAAATACAACTCAAAGAAAGTGTCATGACTGTCTTTTAACAAACATTTTTTTCACTCACTCTCTCTCTCTCTTTTTTTTTTTTTTTTTTAAGTTTTGTTATACAATAATTATTCAATAGAAGTGAGAAACATTATGAAAATATGGCTTTGTACCTTTAATTTTGATAAACAACTTTAATATAAGTTAGTTTGCTCATACAACAAATACAAGTAGTATTTACCATATTATCATTGATTGTATGACGATATATATAGGTTGATATGTTTTAAATATTTGCGTATAAAATCCAAATGCCTAGCTTCATTTTTGAGCGGAAAAAAAAATAAAATAAAAAAGAAAGACTTGATTAAAAAGTGTACTCATTAGAATTGACTAACAGCATGCCATTTTGATAAATTAGGGAGAAGATAGAATGAATAGCCTCATTATTATTCATCAATAGGTAGAGTATTTATACAAAACCTACGCTTATAAGATAGGAAACAATATTCCTAAAGATATGCTAACATAACCATAAACCCTAAAGAAATATTCTCAAAATAATATCTTAACATAAATATCCTAAATATATTATTCTCTGAATAATATCTACAGAAAATATATCATACATATATTTGAATAATTGTATTCTTAAGGTGTATGTAGTACGTGTAAATATAAGGCTAATGTTAATTAAATCAAGAATTAGATCAAACCAAATCAAATTAGGTGAATAATTGAAGACAATCTCAATCATATGTCCTACTCCATCTCTAATCACGTTAATGCAATATTTATACCAACTGAGATTGGCGTGGGTGGTTAACGGCATCTTGCTTGATTGTTCCTTAACCAAGGTCTCGGGTTCGAGCCTTGGGCTTGGAAAGGAGGGATGCTGCCCGTCGAGGTACTTATGCATGCAAACTCTAATGGGATATTAGTCCACTCGTCAAAAGCGGTGGGAACTCCTCATAGTAATACCATATCCAAAAAAAAAAAAAAAAAAGAGGAAAAGAAAAAAAAAAGAAAGAAAAACGTTAATGCAATCTTTATTGTTCAGATTTGTTTCAATTTGGGAATACATGTAGTAGTTTTTTTTTAATTGTCATTATTATCCTTTTTCGTCGACGGTGTCAAACATTGTAAGATCTGTAACGTTACTGGATGAGTGGATGGTGGTTGCTAAATAATTGATTTGTACCGACTCTACGTGAATCTCGTGTTCCATCTGCTGATCTGATAACATTTTTAATAACAAAAAAATAAGTGTAATGATTCACGAATCATTAGGGCTTGCTCTATAAATTTAATAAATAAAATATACTTACGTAGTTTTTTTTTTTTTTTTTTTTTTTTTTTTTTTTTTTTTTTTTTATGGTGCTCCCTTTAAATACCAAGCATCAATTTATATGTGTAACATAATCTATTTTTATTTTTTAGCAACCAATGTAAATCTATAGTGATTATGAAACATCAAACATAAACTTAAACATCTGATGTGGAGTGAGGATTATACTCTCTCCGTTTTTAAATACTCGCTCCATTTTTTCTTTTTCTCCATGTGCGGAGTTTTAGGAGAAATTGGAGAAAATAATAAAATATGAAGATAGTGTGGTTGGTGGAAGAATAAAAAATTGTAGAAAGCAAAAGTAGTAGAGATAATTGGAGGAGAGAGAATATATGTTAGGTCCACTAGGTGAGGGAAATTAATTAAATATTATAAAAGATTTCCAAAAAAGAAAAAGAAACAAGTATTTAAAAACGGGCGCAAATGAAAAGTGGAGCAAGTATTTAAAAATGGAGGGAGTACTTTGATGAACCTAGCTACATAACTCTACAGGCTATAAAGCTATATAGTTTCACATCACCCAAAGCATGTGTCTTCCCCTTAAATGAATAAATTATTTGTTGCCATTATAGATTTGTAGTTTAAATAAGGCAAAAGCTAACGAATATTCCAGGGGCGTTGGATAAGGTAGTTAAAAGTAGAAAGATTTAATTAAAATGAACATTAATTACACTTAAAGTGTTCTCAAATTAATACAATTTTAGGCAATATTTCAAATGCTTATCCAACGCCCCGAAAGTGTTCCTTAGCAAGTTCCTTCAAATAATTTAGTTTTGAAATAATAATGTAGCGGTGTAGTTATTAGAAGATCACAATTTTAATTCTCATCCACCCCCCTCCCTTTCTTTTTATAGTGAAATATTCGGCAGGTAACACGTCAAACAAATCCACAGAGACAACAGTGTTATAAATACACAGACCCTAACGTTGGTACATTTCCAAAAATAACAAACTCTTAACCTTTAATCTTGTCTCCTCTCTCAATTTCAGTCCTCAATTCCTCATCCGGCAACTCCATCAATGGCACCAGAACAAAGCACGATCCTCCCAGAACACCAACAACAATCCAACGATCACATCTTGAACGCTCGAGTTCGGCTCGCAACCGAATCAGACGTTCCCTTCATTAACAAACCCATCCACAAAATGGCCGAGTACTACAATCTCGCTCACGAATGTCAAGCTACCGAAACTTCTCTCTTCGCAGCCCTCTTCAACAACTCCAAACAGCAGCCTCCTCTTTCCAATCCTTTTAGTAGTACTGTCAGTGTATTCCTCATTGAAGTCTCCCCTACTACTCTCCCAATTCCTCCCCACCAGAATAATTGCCGTGCTATTGATCTCGCAGGTCACGAGTTCGATCCCGAAACTATTCACAAGACCATACACGTTAATCACCACATCAATGACCCCAAGGAGTCCCTTTTTCGTACCGAAAAGGGGACTATAATTGCGGGTTTTGTGATCTTCTTCCCGAGCTACTCGACGTTTCTTACGAAACCCGGGATTCATATGGAGGATTTGTTCGTAAGGAAAGGGTATCGTGGTATGGGTTTTGGGAAGCTATTGATGAAGGCGGTTGCGAACTTAACCGTGAGATTGGGGTATGCGAGAATGGAGTGGACTGACATTACTTGGAATGTGGATTCTCATAGGTTTTATGAGAAGTTAGGAGCTCATATTTTGAAAGATTGGCGTATTTTTCGACTTGATGATGATTCCCTCCTATCTTATGGTCAGCTTAGTGATTGAAAGTTACGAAATGGGACAATAAAATAAAAGAAATATCACCTTTTATGAGACGGAGAGAATAGTATTTAATGGATTGATAAAAAACACATATTTCGTGCGCTATAATAAAGTACTATGAAATAAAGTATGAAATAAAGTCTTTATTTGAGGTCTATTACTGTAGTAGTATGAAAAAGTCTATATTTGAGGGCATTGAGCTAGTGTTTTCTTTTAATTGTTGTTGTATCGACATAATATGAAATATAGTGTAATTTTTGTATTTGAGTTCAATTCTCCACTTGAAAAATAATAAAAAGAAAAGAAAAAGGAGTATGATTTAAGTATTTAACTATCATGCACATGTAATTTGCAACCAAAAAAATTAGTTAGAGAGCCTCAATTTATTACCTTTATAAGCAAAATTAGGTCATGAAGTGGTAAAACAGTAAATAAATCAACAAAAATATTCAGCTAGAGCCTATCATAGCATTTTAAATAACAAACATGTTCATTTGTCATTGGAATTTCAATTCATCAGGTCATAATGTTGTGTGTTTTGTTCATAAATTTTCATTATTTTTTAAGACAATGCTACCTCTAAAATGGTGATAGATGTTGCATAGTAATGAAATTTTGTGCAGCATTCGTTGCATTACCACGAACTTGTCTTGAGATTTGAGAACTTTGTGAATCATGGACCCATCTACATTTGTGCTTCATGTCTCTGAAAGTCTAAATTCCGATTCAAGCTATGTGTTTTTTTTTTTAAAAAAATGTTTATATCTGAATTCCTTAAATTTGATAATGTTGTCTTTGTATTAAGATGGTTCAAGCCCTTATTTGTTCACAAGATTTGTAAAAACTTAAGAGCAAAGGGATTGTCAGTTATTGATGTGGAGGAAACTTTGGAAGAGTTAGAGGAAAATCGAGAAAGGTAGTTATGTTATTTAGCGCTTTTTTTTTTTTTTTTTTTTTATTATTATTAATTATTAATACACTCTAATATAATCTATTTTTGTTTTGATTCAGATGTGCAATGTGGCGATATAGACAATAAAGTCATTTTTGTAGACTCATTGGTTTGATTCATTTTAAGTATGTGATTGAATGGAGATAAGGGATCAAACATACTTCCTCCGTTTTTAAATACTTGCTCCACTTTCCTTTTCCGGCTGTTTTTAAATATTTGCTCCATTTCCTTTTATAGAAAGCTTATACAATATTTAATTCATTTCTCATACTTAGTGGACCCAATATAATACTCTCTCTCCTCCTATTCTTCCACTACTTTTGATTTTTACAATTTTTTATTTTCTCAACTACCTCGCTACCTCCATATTTTATTACTTTCTTCAATTTCTCCTAAAACTCCGCGCGTGGAGAAATTGAGGAAGTATTTAAAAACGGAGGGAGTACAATCTAATATATTCTATTTTGGACTTTATGTAACTTGTTAAATATGTTTTATACTATGTTTTGTTGTATATAATAAGTAGATAACTATGTTTTGGACTTAAAAAAAAAGGCTCAATACTTTGTCCAAAAGAAGGTCCATATAAACAGGTCCAAAAACAAGTTCAAAACCAATTAGTCTAAGGTGCACCCTTGTGCACCTTAAATAGATGTAACAACGTAGCCCAAAAGCCTAATTACACATAACCCAATTAAAAAAGCCCTAAAACTAAAAAACACGGAAACTGCAATACACCCACCCATACCCAATAAATGTAACGTCATTTCCAAACTCAAAAATCTTCTTCTTCTATATGATTTTCATATGTTCATAATTTTTTATGTATATGTTCACCTTCTGAAATGCTTAATTATGTTCATACGCATTCAAAGATGAACCAATGCATATGTTCATATTTTGAATTCATATGTTCATATTTTTAATACTTATGAATTATGATGCATATGTTTCATTATCAAATTATTTTTATTTCTTCAATTTTTTATGTTCATAATAAAATGCCTTATATTCATAATAATATTTTATATGTCATAATGTAAATATTCATAGTAAATATTTGTTGTTCTCATTAAGTTTGTTTACGCATATCTTCTCTCTCTTAAATGCATATGATTATATTTTTTACGCATATGTTCACCTTTTAAATGGTTATATTCACTTTAAGGAAATCAATGCTTACGTTCATATTTTGAATTGTTATGTTTACTTTCTGAAATGCATATGTTCATATGTTTTATGCTTATGTTCACTTTCTGAAAAGCTAATGTTCACATTTAAGGGAACCTACGCATATGTTCATATTTTGCATGATTATGTTCATTGATAAAAAAAATGCAGAAAATCAAATGAAATTCATACACAAATGAAATTGATCGAAGCTAAAAAAAACAATTCATACGAATTCAAAAAATCAAATAAACAACCAATTCCATATTGTAAGTAACATATTCAATCGTTAAATCGAAAAAACGAGAAAAAAAGGGAAAAAAAAGGACAAAGGAATTAAAGAAGGAAGGAGAAAAAAATAGAGTATAATTTGTGAATTCAAAGATTCATATATACCTTAATCAATCGAAATTAAGGCACAAAATCGAAATTCACACAAAAATTCATACTTAATAACTACTTTCATGTTGTAAGAAACAAATTCAATCAAAAAAGTGTAAAAAAAGGGGGAAAATTAAAAAAAAAAAACAAAAACAAAAAAAACAGAGGAGAGAGAAAATAAAAAATGAAGGAGAAAAATAAAGGAGAAGAAACCTAATGTTCACTTTATGAAAAAGCTAATGTTCATATTGTACTGTTGTTACACCTATGCACCTAAGAATTTGTGGTTCAAAACAGCTCCAAAAGAGGCCTTTATAAAGAAAGGAAAGCAAACTGGTCTAAATAGGTCCAAACATGGACCGAGCCTGAATTTTCAAGTCTGGCCCGGAACCGGACCGACAGATTTAGGTCCATTAATGGTCCGCGTAAATCGGACCAAATTGGTTTAGATCCAATCCGGTTTAGGATCGGTCCGTAGTAACAAGAAAATTAATAATTACCATTTTTACCATTTATTATCGGCAACCAAACATATTTCAAGGTATTGAACTAATTCTATACAAGCAAGACAAATTTATCACAGAGATTAAAAAAATATATATATACAATTCAAGTGACAATTACGTAAATAAATCAATAAATTGTTATTTACTAAACTACTGTATTTCCTAAACTTGCAATTTTGTAAAAACATTAATTATTGATTTATTTACAAAATTGCCTCTTAATTTACATTTTTTTTTAATAAAATTAGTTTTTCTTAATACAATTGAGGAGATAAATCCTAAAATGGGATTATTATTATTATTTTTATTTAAAGTGTTTTTTTTTTTTTAGAACATTTTTATTTAAAGTGTTACAATTAACTGATTATTTCTCCCTCAAGAAAAAAAGTTGTAAAAAAATGTTATCAGAAAATTGGGCGATAACACATTTGGTAATGTGCGGTAAGCTTGTACTCGTAGCTTAAAAACCATTTTCACAGCCCGTGAAAACCCAGAATCTCGCCGCCACTTCCATTCTTCAACTTCACGCCGCCGCGGTCGCCGTCGCAACCGCCATTATCACCTCCGTCAGTCCCATCCTTCCACTTTCTCTCTCCTCAATAATGGCACTCCAAACCGAAGAACCCAACCCTATCCCCAACAATGGCGACGCCGACGACGAGCCAAAACCAGAGGAAGACGACAACAACAATGGAGAAGAAGAAGAAGACGACGATGAAGAAGATGAAGTCGCAGACGAAGACGACGACTACGACGATGAATCTCGTGCGACGGCGAAATCAAATATAGGGTTGAATAAGGAAAAAATGACGAAATTTGCGAATCGATTGAGTTCTGAACCAATAACCCTAAGAGTTCATGATGTGATTATCAAAGGGAATCTTAAAACTAAGGATTCTGTAATTGAAGCTGAGATTATGGATGACCTAAAACGATGTTCTACACTTCAGGAGATCTTTCAAGCTGCTGCAATGGCTAATTTGAAACTTCGGCAGCTTGATATTTTCGATACGGTTAATTTTACGATTGATTCTGGACCGACGGAGTTGCCTGGTACTGCCAATGTTGTGATCGATGTTTTGGAGACGAAGAATCCTCTCACCGGTGAAATTGGGCTGTTCACTAAGCCTGGGGTAATGTTCTGTTCATCACATTTTGATCATATTATTTGAATTTATTGTTTTGTTTGAGTTTTGTTCTCCTCAAGTGAATTATCAGATTGCTGGTTGTACTTTTGTAGTGGTTTGACTTTTGATGAATGTTGTATGATAATGTGGTATGTCTATAACAAATTTGGGGCGAGGATAGGGTATTGGTGTGGAATCGAGGTATGAGTAACTGACGAGAATTAGCATGATTAGAACCTCGAGGGTATGATACTGGTTTGCAATGTTGATCCTTTGGTAGAATTTTTTTTGGATGAATAATTTGGGTTATAAGGCTTGATTGTAAGTTTGTGAGGTTAAAGTTTTGATTTTGGACGGTGATAAACTTATAAACGCTATGGGAAAGCGTTGCTCATGCAAGTCCTGCAACCCAAGATTGTTAGAATGACTTGACTGTCTATGTAGTTGGTATAAGGGGCTAGTGATTTCGGCCTTTCATTTTTGGATGCCCACCCAATTCACCGAAGTTTAGCTCCGACTACATTCGGATCCCACCCCGCTTATGGTGGGTGAGTCTCCCAATAAGAGTTTCTGCATACGGTGAGGTTCGAACCCAAGACCTCCTAAGCAACATCAAGTTGCTTACCACTTGAGCCATCTCTTGTGGCCTTGTTTAGCAGAAGTAGCTGTTAGGTGTTGTGGTCTCATGGTGAATGCTATCGCTTAGTTCTCCTGAGAGTTATTTGAGGTCAGTTTCAAATAACCTGCTTAAACTTTTGTATTTGAGTAAACTAGCTATTGTATTGGTAAAAAGGTGAACTACTGTATTATTTCTAAAGCTAACTCCACCTCTAGTTACTAAAATTGTTAGCTTTATCAAAACACTACTTCTATCATTTAAGCTACATTGGAGTTTTACTTTTAATGAAATCTATATTTGAACTTAAAACTCTGATACGTCACAGAGAAGTCATTGGTCTTCAAGAGTCTAGGGTTTTAGCTTTTTAGGTGCTTGGCCCACAATGGTAATTAATTATAGGGTTTTAGCATTGTTTACCATGTGTGTGTTTTTTAGTATAGAGTTTTTAATTCACTAAAATGATTGTTTTGTGTTGATATTGAAAAACTGTTGAAGTGCTTTGTGGAGATGTAATTTTAGTGAGTTTGGTTTTAGAAATGATATTCGGGGTTTTTATTGAGACAGGATATGTGTAAATGGACTTTTGTAATCCATTGTACAATGGAAAGAGAGCCATAGTAACTCCACTTTTGTATGCCTGAGGACTACATTGGGACTGAAGCTGTACCGAAGCTGTACCAATAGCAAATATTTAAAAGATGAGAGCATGAAACTTGCAATTCTGTCCAAAGAAGTCAGGATGTAAGAAGCCTTACTTCTGGCAAGCAAAGGGGCTGATTCTGGCAGTGTACCAAAAGTCTAGAGTATAAAATTACAGGACTTATATAGCTTGCATAAATTCCAAAAATAGATCTATTAGCCTTACAGTTGATAGATCTATAAGAAGTGGATGACAAGACCACTAAAATTTGGCATTTGAAACTAAGGGTGCTTAGGTTTGTCTATTTAGTTGCAGTTTTTTTGGGACAAGAGGTAGCTCCTCTCTATTTTATGACCGACGAAGTATATTAGTCATACAAGATAGTGGAAAGGAGGATAACTCTTGAAGTTTGTATTAATGATAAAGACTTATTCTGCTTGGATTTGATGTGGGCTCTGCTTAGCTGATACTCTGCAATTGATTATATACAATCTTAGCTATTAATTCCTGATTGAGAATCTTCAAGTATTTTTCATGTTGGAGAACTTGCTATTTAAACAAGGAGACATAAGGTTCATACATAGGGTATCTATCCATAATAGCAGTGTCGCTGACTCATTTCTATTCCTTCTAAGAATAGTGCTGCCAGCCTCACAATTTCTGAAATCTCATAAGTTTTGACCATAGCATCCTCAAAGCCTTAAGATAGCAAATTAATAACTCAACATTAAAAGTCATCGTCAGTGGAAACTCATTTTTACCTCTTAAAGAGGGAGTCTTCTTCATCAATTATGTAAAATGCTAAAAGAACTTTTGAGAACTCTCTGGGTTTGCCAGATATTCCTTGTCTATGACATATATCAATGAAAGATAAGGAGACGGTAAATTCAAGTAAGTTGCAAAACTTGGAGAAAATGGACTCTAAATTCAGAGTCTTCATTCAAACAAAAGAGTTTAGGCATCACTGGGCATTAGCTAGAGAAAATTGGAGGGGAGGGGTGAAAAACCTACACTTGGATCATTAATCATGAAGGGAAAGAAGTAGCTGTCAAGTTTTATTGAAAATAAACAAAGTTTAGTCTTGTTGGCCTACAGGATTAGTTGTAGATTCACTGTCAAGCCTATCAGAGTGCAAGGATGGAGGTCAGGAAAGGTAGTCCAGATGATGTGGAAACCTTATCAACTGAGAGAGTCAGCAAGAGCTTACAATGATGTGTGTAGGGTTCAGTTTTAAGGCAAACTTATAATCCCCTTTATAGGCAAAATGAGATCGACTCTTTCCCAATTATCATTAATAACAGCCATATGCAACCTAACATTTAAGACAATCTAACTATCAATATTCTTTTTTAAGTGTATACCCTATTTGCCTTTTATTTACCATTGTGCTGGCAGCGGATAGACATTTGAACTTAATGCTGTGTGGTTTGAGAAGGATCATAGCATTTTTTGTGCTTATGGGCTTATGGCTTTGACACTTATTTATTTCTTTTCATAGATGTTCTGTTTCTTCCATATTTAATTTCTGCTGCTATTATACTTATGGGATGTGTTGCTAATTCTGACAATTGGCTTTATAGGCTAGATCTTGGTCCCTTGAAGGAGGTTTGAAGCTGAAGAATCTGTTTGGTTATGCTGATGTTTGGGATGGATCTGTGTCTTATGGATGGGATCAGACAACAGAGTTGAGTACTGGTGTTACACTTCCTAGATTGAGACATTGGCCCTCTCCCGTGTTTGCTCGAGCATCTCTACTCTCTCAAGACTGGCTAAAGTTTTCCTCATACAAAGAACGAGCTTTAGGCCTCGGTCTTGGTCTAATATCAACAAGGAATCATGAAATGGTATACAATTTGACATGGCGCACCTTGACAGATCCATCTCAAATGGCAGGTGAATCAGTTAGAAGACAGCTGGGGCATAGTTTATTGTCATCATTAAAGTATACATATAAAGTTGATCAGAGGAATTCACCTTTGAGGCCTACTCGGGGATATGCTTATAGTTTTACTACTTTATTAGCTGGCCTTAACCCTGATAATCGAAGTGCACGCTTTCTGCGGCAGGTATGGCATTATTCTTTCACAGTTTTCTGGAATCGTTGGATGTATCTGTTCAAGTTGATTTATAATATAAATCAAAGGTTGTATGTACCTTTGAGCAGTTTGTTACCCTGATCTCCGATCATATAACCTGGTTTTATTCTATGATCTGCTACCAATTTTCATCCCTCCAGTCTCATCACATCTTTTCACTTTATTTTTTTCACTGTTGCAGATGGAATTTTATGTGACTGACAATTTTACAATGTAGTATGACCAGTTGTGTGAAATTTGAATGTATGTTATTCTGTTTACAGTTTTCTGGGAAGTAAATAAATTAAGAAGATAAAGGCTACTTATTGTTCAGGGGGAGCTCCGTGTACCTTTTTTCTGGCACTGTGCTCAAAAGTTTTCAATATTTTCTCTGCATTAACTGTAAAGTGATGTGCTTTTGAAATTTCTGGGTCAACGATACCTTGCTCGCTATCCTCTTTTGATACATGTCCTTCATATGCTGTCTCTAGCTAGTGGTAGATTTGTATGTGTTCTTCAAATTGACATGAAGAATTGGTAATTATTCTTCAATTATAGTTACAAGACTTCCCAAAAAAATACCCCCTACCCTCTTCGTGTACGAAAACTAGATAAGATAATATATTTTGTATGAATCCTGAACTATGGAAAGTCTTTTTTTCAGAATAAACATTGGTACAACGGTTGTTAGGTTGCTGTTTCTTGTTTGATCCTTCCTTGGCCTATATCCATTTGTTTTAGGTGTTAGGTCGGTTTTGAGAAACCTACCAATTTAAAGTCTATTATATGTAACCTATAAAAACTTAACTGTTCTTTATTTTTGCACCTGTGGCCTATTTGGACTTGCTGTATACTCATTGAAGTGATTAAAGGCTTAAGTAATCCATTTTGGAATTTTTGGGAGGGAATGAATCATTAGCAAACCTATGAAATTCTATGAAGTGCAGTGATGCTCATTTTGAAACACTATGCTGGTTATTCTAGGAATTGGTTTGTGGATAGCCATGGTAGCTCTAAATGAGTTTGTGTCTTATGCAGTGTGCACTCACTATCATCTTGAAACTTTATAATCTTAGCAAATAAATGAGGCAGTAGATTTCCGAGCATTCCTGCAATTTATAGAAAGATTTGGGACTTGCTCTTTCAATTTGAGGTATTTGCCTCTTTTTGCTAAGTGCTCATTTTGTTTGAGTGTTGTGTGTTTTTAGTTTTTGTTTTCAAGACTTACATATAATGTGAGTTGTTTAATAAACCAATTACTAACTTTTAGTTTTTTACTTATACTAATCGTGGTAGTTTTGAAACATGACAACAGAAAACGGGAAATAATATATTTTTTGCTTCCCATATTTCACTTTTCAGAATAACTGAAAACAAACAGTATTAAACTATTAACAACTAAACTCTTTAATATGTTTATTATTCCCTGGAGTTCGGCTTTGATACTGGAACCTGGATCTAACTGCTTTATTTGGGTGATGATAGTTTTTCATAATAGGGATGAAGATTATTATGGTGAAGTGTCATAATCTTTAGCTTTATTTACCAGGTTTTGAGGTTTGTCAAAGTTATTTATTGTCCACCCTACCAGCTGCTTTGATGGACGTGATTAGTCTCTGTGAATTATGAGCTGTGGCCCTTTTTAGTTGATTTTATTTATGCTCGTTTTTCAAGATAACTAAGTCAACTATTTTGCTCTAATATCCTCAACAGGAATGTGATTTCCGCTATGCAGTGCCTTTAGGATTTTGTCGTGCAGCACTTAATCTTGGAGTCTCTGCTGGCCTTATTTTCCCATGGGGAAAGGGTTTTTTGGATAGACCGTCATCTTTGCCTGATAGATTTTTCTTGGGTGGCAATACTTCACCAGTTTGTTCATTAGGAGGGCCAAGTTCAGTATTGGGATTTAAGTGCCGAGGACTTGGACCTACTGAACCACGAAGACAAACTAGAGATAAACCTGATGGTGATTCCAGTGTCGCTGCTTCTGAGAGGGATGCTGTTGGTGGAGATCTTGCTGTCTCTGCATTCGCTGATCTGTCATTTGATCTTCCATTAACAATCCTCAAGGAAGCTGGGGTCCATGCTCATATATTTGCTTCTACTGGCAACCTTGTCAAACTAACAGAGAACGAGTGGCGCAAGTTCTCCACAAAGGGCTTCATGCAGTCATTTCGAAGTACTGTTGGATGTGGTGTCATTGTTCCGACAAAATTATTACGTCTTGAGGTTAGTATATTTACTCCAATTTAATTCTATATGAGACATTGTATACATATAATAGCTCTGTTACCTTCATCTTCAGCTATTCAAATGTTATGAGTTATAGTGTTCATGATCTTAAAATTAAGTTCCTTTCTGATTGAACAGGTTAACTATTGTCACGTTGTGAAGCAATTCGAGCATGATCATGGAAAAACTGGTGTGCAGTTCTGCTTTTCATCTCCATTTTGAACATTGGAAAGAAGTTGGGATACTTTTGCAATTTCAGTATTGTACACATCTCCCAAATTTTTATAACACCGTGATTTTGACACTGAATAACTTGCCCTTTTGACTGGAAATGCAGTAAAGTGCTTTCTCCAGACGGAAATGTGAAAAAAAAAAATTGTTGCATTTTGTTGGAAAATTAATTCAATAAATTGCTCTGGAATCTAGAATTGGTCGGGGATTTTGTGTAGTTTTTGTTGCAGCTTCCTAGTTCAGTTTTTTTTTTTTTTTTATTTTTTTTTTTTTTTTTTGAAATAAAGCTTCCTATTTCAGTTATCTTTAAGTTCTTAACTATATTTTGTAACTGATTTGGTGGTAGTAAAATTCAAATTTTCACATTGCTTTACAATAGCCCTAAATTGGATGATACACTTTAATTAGTCAAATTCCCCAATTTTATAAAGTCCTAAATTTAATATTTCGACCATGAACTCTAATTTTAAGATTTAATTAAAAAATTAAATCAACTATAATGTGAAATTAAAGAAATTTATCTAGGGGCGGATTTAGGATTTTCCAGATGGTGAGTCACCATCAATTATTGTTTACCCTACCTACCCTACTACACTATCATTCGTATATCACACCCATTGCACCCACCCTTAACATATCTCACCAAGAAACAACAACAAAAAAAAAAAAAAAGTCCAAAATAAGACTGAAAATTTGAAATAAACCTATATAACCTCTGTTTTTTTTAGTTGACACGTTTTGACTTTAGCACTGCTCACAAGCTCTCCTTTGGCCGTGTATTCGTTAGGACTTGATGCTAATCTATTAGAGCCGCTTAACCTGCAAATCAAAGAGTTAGAAAAAAAACCCCTTGCATAGAGGCATATTTCCTTCTAAACTTGAGACGAGGAGATGAGACAAAACACGACAAAATTTCTGATGATGTTGTTGGGCGAACTGAAGGCTGCAGTGGGGAAGAAATCTGCGTAATTGCCGGGAGTGTTGACGTAGGTTCACATGATGACCCGTGACTTGTCAAACCTATGGCTGGATCTTCTTGCATTAAATCTGGAGTTGTTTTACACCTATCGTGCCTTTCCACGGGGGGTGACTAAACTCCGTTGGTGTAGAAACTTCCTGAGTTTCACAATGATCTATCTTCTTCAAAGGATTGACTATTCGGATGGTAATGAAATTCTTTTGGAGAGAACAACAGTATTGTATTGTTCGCCCTTGGAAATTACTCCATACATTGTTGGAGTGAGATGCAAATAGGAATCAATTCGCTTCCGGCTTGAAAACCGAAAACTCGATCCTGTGAGATTTGATTTTTTTGTTTCCCAAGTTCCTGTCAGGACACAATTGTTGTCAACAACGTCGGCCTAAGATCTTGGTCGGTAGGGTTGACTTTACCCTCCAAATCCAAAGAATTGACATCAACATTCTTTTCCATTTTGGTGTTGTCTTTCACACCTAAGCACCTTTGAACATGACCATCTCCTTCCTTTCTTTTCCCCCTTTTTCCTAGCTTCCTACAATTATCTCCCTTCCCAAAATGAGCATAATCTCTAAAATTCTCATCCTCCCTTCTTACTACAAGTGCCTCATCAACGAACTTCGAAGACCAACCCAATATGGATATAACCTCCTCTAGTTTTTTTTGGAACTCATAGTTATTGGGATCTATTTTTAAGGGTTGTGTAAGATCCATGAAAGCTAAGAAAGGTTTATTAAGCTCTAACGCTGCAATCGCTCTTCTAAAGTACGCCTTCACATTAGTAGTATCAAAACACAAAATCGCTGAACATAATTGACCCACTCTAACGTAGTCTTTCACCTTGATGAAGCAAGCACCCAAGTTTAGATTAAGGGACACAGCTATGCCCGAAAACATCAATTTATCCTTATCACTACAAACCGAAGCAAAGAGCAACATCTTAAGAACAAGAGTGTATTTTGAAATAGCAGACTTTATTTGATTTTGCTTGTAGAGCTCGTTTCCCTTCATCTTTTAAATTCTTAACAAAATTGAGAATACCAAAAGGATTTTCCATACTATAAACTCCAACCCATGAGAAGAGACATCATTCTCTTCACCATGAGAAATACACAACATCCCACTTAGTTCCTCAAAGCTAGCCATTAAAACTTAAAACAAACAAATTTAAACACCAAAGATAAAGCTAAGACTAAATCACTAAAATTTCCCTTAAATACACAAAGAACTGACCATACCTAGAAGATGAGAAAGTCGGCGAAGAAGGGAACCCGAACTCGGCTTCTTCTTCATCAACGTGACAAAGGAGGTAACTGGTAGCTTTAAACATGTGAACCTAGATAATAGTCGCCAGAGGAGACCGAAGAAGAATCCCCCTATTATTGAAACCCTAACCTACCTATACTCTGAAAAATAGAAGAGTATGGATTAGTCGAAGGAGAAAACGGTGTCTAACCACGCTTGTAACCTTAAAAAAACAGCTCGTCAGCGACCTTAGAAGAGCAGTGACGCTCAGGCCACCGGCGGCAGGGGAAAAATACGGGTGAGATGTGCTCTGTTTGAGGAGAGAAAGCATAGCATAAAAAGAAGAGCTTTTCGGACAGCGTATAAAATAAAATATTACTTTATAATTTGTAATAAAGTTATATTATAAACAAAAAAATGTGTAATATTAAGAATGACATTTTTTTTTTAATGTAATCTATATTAATTACGTAGGATTGTGTATTTGAAAGGTGGAGGTTAGGTGGATCTTGGGTAAGGATTATGCGGGTCTATGGCGGGGATTAGGTGGGGGTGGATATCCAACTAGGGGGTGGGGCGGGGATGGTGATGAATTTTAGATCCGCCGCGAGGATGGGGATGGGATGGGAATGCCAACATCCGCCCTGCCCCGCCTCATTGACATCCCTAATTTTAGGGGATACATCTCCGGGTCATATAATGTCGTCTAGGACCATAAATGATCATTATATGTTGTCATAAATGTTCGTGGTAGACTTGAACTTAATTAAATCGGTGAAAGCTGTAAACCGGTAAATTGACCGTTTAAAATCAAATTAGATAATTACACCCACTCAATTGGACTCCCGGAGGGTATTAGAGACCATGGTAAGCATTTTAGCAATTTTAATTTCCGTGCGAAAAAAAGTCAAAAAATTCCAAAATAAAGGCTAATATCCATGCTTTTTGAGAAATTTTGAGGTTTCGATACCCGGTATCGAAAAGGCTTGAGATTAAAGGGGATACATCTTGGGGCCATATAATGCCGTTTGGAACCAAATACGATCATTATATGTTGTCATAAATGTTCGTGGTAGACTTGAATTAATGAAATCGGTGTAAGTTGTAAACCGCTAAATTGGTCGTTTAAAGACAAATTGGATATTTCCACCCACCCAATTGGACTCCCTGAGGGTATTAGGGACCATGGTAAACATTTCGGCAATTTTTATTTCCGGGCAAAAAACAAAGTCAAAAAAATCCAAAATTAAAGACTAATATCAACGCTTTTTGAGAAATTTTGGAGGCTTCGTGGCCCGGTGTCGAAAATCCTTGAGATTTTAGGAGATAAATCTCTAGATCATATTATTCCGTTCGGAACCATATATGATCATTATTGTTGTCATCAAAGTTCGTGGTAGGCTTGAGTTTATGAAATCGATGTAGTTTTAAACCGGTAAATTGGTCGTTTAAAGGAAAATTGGATGATTCCACCTACCGAATTGGACTCCCGTAGGGTATTAGGAACCATGGTAAACATTTCTGCAATTTTTATTTTCGGGCAAAAAAGTCAAAAAATTCAAAATTTATAGGTAAACATCAACGCTTTTTTAGAAATTTTGGAGGTTTTAGGGGCCTGGTGTCGATAGGGCTTGAGATATTAGGGGATAAATCTCGGGGTCATATAATGTCCTTTGGAACCATAAATAATCATTATATGTTGTCATAAATATTCATGGTAGGCTTGAGTTAATTAAATCGGTGCAAGTTGAAAATTGGTAAATTGGTCGTTTAAAGGCAAATTGGTTGGTTCCACCCACCCAATTGGACTCCCGGAGGATATTAGAGACCATGGTAAACATTTCGGAAATTTTTATTTCCGGGCGAAAAAAAGTCAAAATTCCAAAATTGAAGGCTAATATCGACACTTTTTGAGAAATTTTGGAGGTTTCGGGGCCCGGTGTCGAAAAGGCTTGAGATTTTAGGGGATACATCTTGGGTCATATAATGTTGTTTGGAACCATAAATGAGCATTATATGTTGTCATAAATGTTCGTGGTAGGCTTGAATTAATGAAATAATCGGTGTAAGTTGTAAATTTAATTGGCCATTTAAAGCAAATTGGATGGTTCCATGTACCCACCCAATTGGACTCCCAGAGGGTATTAGAGACCATGATAAACATTTCGGAAATTTTTATTTCCGGGCGAAAAAAAGTCAAAAAATTTTAAAATTGAAGGTTAATGTCGACACTTTTTGAGAAATTTTGGAGGTTTTAGGGCATGGTGTCAAAAAGTCTTGAAATTCTAGGGGATATATCTTTGGGTCATATAATGCCGTTTGGAACCATATATGATCATTATTTGTTATCATAAATGTTCGTGGTAGGTTTGAGTTAATGAAATCGCTGCAAGTTGTAAACCGGTAAATAAGTCGTTAAAAGGAAAATTGGATGGTTCCACCCACCCAATTGGAATCCCGAAGGATATTAGAGACCATGGTAAACATTTCGGCTATTTTTATTTCCGGGCGAAAAAAGTCAACAAATTCCAAAATTAAAGGCTAATATCAACGCTTTTTGAGATATTTTGGAGGTTTCAGAGCCTAGTGTCGAAAAGATGTGAGATTTTAAGGGATACATCTCGGGTCATATAATGCAGTTTGGAATCATATATGATCATTATATGTTGTCATAAATGTTCGTGGTAGGCTTAAATTAATGAAATCGGCACAAGTTGTAAATCTGTAAATAAGCCGTTTAAATGCAAATTAGATGGTTTCACCCACCTAATTGGACTCCCGGAGGATATTAGGGACCATGGTAAACATTTCGGCAATTTTTATTTCCGGGCGAAAAAAAGGTCAAAAAATCAAAAATTGAAATCCACGTATTTTGAGAAATTTGGGATGTTTCGAGGCCCGATATCAAAGTTTAGAGATTTTAGGGGATACATCTCGGAGTCATAT
The DNA here is from genome assembly GCF_001683475.1 of Chenopodium quinoa. Taxonomy (NCBI): domain Eukaryota; kingdom Viridiplantae; phylum Streptophyta; class Magnoliopsida; order Caryophyllales; family Amaranthaceae; genus Chenopodium; species Chenopodium quinoa. The sequence goes on along the minus strand of NW_018743199.1, from coordinate 2,637,227 downwards.
AATGCCGTTTGGAACCATATATGATCATTATATGTTGTCATAAATGTTCATAATAGGCTTGAGTTAATTAAATCGGTGCAAGTTGTAAACCAGTAAATTGGTCGTTTAAAGGCAAATAGGATGGTTCCACCCACCCAATTGGACTCCTGGAGGGTGTTAGGGACCATGGTAAACATTTCGACAATTTTGAATTCCTGGCGAAAAAAGTAAAATAATTCCAAAATTGAAGGCTAATATCCACGTTTTTTGAGAAATTTTGGATGTTTTAGGGCCCGATGTTGAAAAGTTTTGAGATTTTAAGGGATATATCTCGGGGTCATATAATACCGTTTGGAACCATATATGATCATTATATGTTGTCATAAATGTTTGTAGTAGGCTTGAGTTAATGAAATCGGTGCAATTTGTAAACCGGTAAATTGGTCGTTTAAAGACAAATTGGATGGTTCCACCCACCCAATTAGACTCCCGAAGGATATTAGGAACCATGGTAAAAAATTTGACAATTTTTATTTTCGGGCGAAAAGAAGTTAAAAATTCAAATATTGAAGGCTATATCCACGCTTTTTGAGAATTTTTGAAGTCTTCAGGGCTTGGTGTCGAAAAGTCTTGAAATTCTAGGGAATACATCTCGGGGTCATATAATGTCGTTTGGAACAATATATGATAATCATTTGTTGTTAAAAAAGTTCGTGGTGGGCTTGAATTAATGAAATCGGTGCAAGTTGTAAACCGATAAATTGGTCGTTTAAAGGCAAATTGGATGGTTTCACCCACCCAATTGGACTCTCGAAGGGTATTAGGGACCATGGTAAACATTTCGGCAATTTTTATATCTGGGCGAAAAAAAATAAAAAAATTCCAAAATTGAAGGTTAATATCCACGCTTTTTGAGAAATTTCAAATGTTTCGGGGCCCGGTGTCGAAAATCATTGAGATTTTAGGGGATACATCTCGGGGTCATATAATGTTGTTTGGAACCATATATGATCATTATATGTTGTCATAAATGTTTGTGGTAGGCTTGAGTTGATGAAATCGGTGCCAGTTGTAAACCGGTAAATTGGTCGTTTAAAGACAAATTGGATGGTTTCACCCAGCCAATTGGACTCCCGGAGGGTATTAGGGACCATAGTAACCATTTCGGCAATTTTTATTTCCGGTGAATAAAAGTTAAAAAAATTCCAAAAATGAAGGCTAATATCCACGCCTTTTTGAGAAATTTTGGAGGTTTCGAGTAGAGCTGTCAATTCGGGTAAACGGATCAGGTTTGGGTCGGTAAGAGTGGGTCCGTTTAACTTGGGTCGGTTTAATTCAAATTAAATCCATAACTTATGCGGGTCAGGTTTGGGTTGTGTCATGATTGAGTTAGGTCACGTCGGGTCATACTTATTATCGGGTTTGGGTCGAGTTTAGGTCGAGTTAATAACAGGTCGGGTTACATTCGGGTCGGGTTAACAATAGGTCGGATTTAATTTGGGTTTTCACGGGTTAAAACGGGGTAGGGTAATTCTCGGGTTCGAGTCGGGTGCGGTTCTCGTCAATAATTTGCGAATTAGAATCAGGACAGGTCATTCTCGGGTTTTAGTCGGGTTTGGTTCAAGTCAATAATTTGCGGTTATAATCAGGTCTGGTCATTTTCAAGTTGGGTCATTATCGGGTTCAAGTCGGGTTCGGTTTAAGTCAATAATTTGCGGGTTATAATCAAGTTGGGTCATTTCCAAGTGGGGTCATTCTCGGATTCAAGTCGGGTTATTGTTCAAGTCAATAATTTTCCGGTTACAATCAGGATGGGTCATTTCCAATTCAGGTCATATTCGGGTTCAACTAACTATAAATAGATAGTATCATTTTTATCAAGCTAATTATTTTCTTTGACTATATATATATGGCAATATACTAGGGAACTATAGTCTATAATTTAGGAAGATAATTATCTCCTTTAACCATACAACAAATATATACTATATTTAACTCTTAAATTTGAGGATGATGCTCCTTTCTCTTGCTGGCCTGGACCGACTTGGTCTCCCTAGACAAAATGTTTTGATCAACAATAATAAGGTGGTCTAAATTGCATTTAAGGTGATTTGAAATCGGGTTAGGAACAATTTGGGTTGAATTTAGGTCGGGTCAATAACAAGTCGTGTTGATTTTGAGTCGGGTTATTAACAAATCAGGTTGAATTTTTGGGTCGGGTTAGTAATAGGTCTGGTAAAATTCGGGTCAAGTCAATAACAAGTCGGGTTGAATTTGAGACAGGTCAATAACAAGTCGGGTTGATTTCGGGTCGGGTTTGTAACTGGTTTGGTTAAATTCGGGTCGGGTTAGAAACGAGTCTAGTTGAATTCGGGTCAGGTTAGTAACAAGTCGCGTTTAATTTGGGTTTTGACGGGTTAAAACGGGTTTGGGTCAATTTCGGTTCAAGTCGGGCTCGATTCAGGTCAATAATTTACGGGTTACATTTGGGTCGGGTCATCTCCAAGTCACTCCATGTTCAGGTCGGGTTTTGGTCACCATTTTTTCGGGTTCATATGGGTCGGTTAATAATTGGGTTTGAGTCGGTATTTCGGGTCTGGTCAACTTTTGATAGCTCTACATATGGAAATGAGGGGAGTGGCCCCTTAGCCTTATATTGTGGTGGTAACTCTTAAATTCTTTCAATGTGGGATTCCATTACCACTACACTCCCCCTTTAGTGTTTTAGTGTGGGACAAGAGAATGCTCACATGTGGGTTGTTCCAAAACTCAACATTTACATTTTTTTTGAAAGAAAAATTATTGATTAAAATTTTTGATTTGGGTATTTTATGCCCGGCCAGGTGGCCCAATCAGAAAGCGCCACGTGTCCTCCGTATAGGTGCCATTTGGACCTATGGAATGATGACACGTGGAGGGTGGACTCTTCTCCGTCCTACGTGGACTAAAGGTCCAGCAGGGACCATTCAGGTGGCGACACGTGTCACTCAAAAAGTGCTTCAGAATCCTTTTGGGCACAGTGACACGTGTCACTCAGGCATTGGCCCTGGGATGGCGGCCTTCTAAGGCCAAAATCCCGAGGCGCCGCAAAACGACGTGACCTAATTCCTAGGTCACCAGATCCTAGGAAGGCACACTTTTCAAAAGGACCCTATAAATAGGGACATTATGTCATTTATGACATGGAGATAATTTTGACACGCAATACGAGACAATACGTCACTTATCACACTTTACCTGAGCTTGAAATCCAAGCAGATAACTTTACTTCCGCACGTTTTATTTCCGAACGTTTGTTGACTTAATCTTCGGAGGCGGACCCCCAACCATCCGGAGGTCCGTTTGCTTTGCAGGTACAGGCGTCCTCAGTTGAATCTAGTTTCAGTGTCGTAACTCTCCCGAGGGACAAAAACCCCCGAAACATTTGGCTATGGATGTCAACGGGGCGGGGCGGGGCGGGTTTTGGCATTTCCATCCCCATCCCCGCCTCCCATTTTCATCCCCATCCCCACCTCCATCCCCACGGCGGGTCTGGAAATTTTTCCCATCCTCGCCCCGGCGGGTCTAACTTCAAAACCACCCCCGCCCCATCCCCATGTGGATATCCATCCCCGTTTTAGCCCCAAATAATCCCCGCCCCATACCCACCAAATCCCCGCCCCGTACCCACCAAATCCCCACCTGAACTCCACAACAAATAATATATTTAAATCTTTTCCAAAAAAAATAAATAAATAAAAAAATCTATACTACAGCAGTTAAGCCTACAACTCAAATACAAAGAAAGCAGTACGCCAGTACATACTTCACATATTGAAAAAAAAAACAGTAACTCAAATTGTCCAAAGTCCAAAATTAAAAATACTACAAGTTTACAAATATTAAAATACATAATAAGAAATCCATTAGGCCTTGAATTATTCGGTGCAAACTCCACTTGTTCCGGAATCGATATCCCATGTTTCAAATTCTTCCTCTAATTCACCCTCTAATTTAGCATACTCATCATTCTTGAATTTTCCACAATCTGCAAATACAACAATGTGACTTAATTAAAAAAAATAATAATAATAGTAATTAAATAAAATGTTATTTTAGCTATCTACCTTTAAGAGTTGCCCATATCCAATTTTGAGTACACATCAAAGCTTCGACTGCTTCCGGTAAAAGCCGACTACGATAAGGATTAAGAACCCGACCACTTGTGCTAAATGCGGACTCCGATGCAACAGTAGAAACAGGAATGCTCAATATATCTCGGGCTATTTGCTGAAGAATGAGATATGTGCCTCCATTTGTCTTCCACCAATTAAGAATATCAAAATCTTGGACTAGAGGCACATTAGCAGCATCTAAATACTTATCCAATTCAGAAATTTCATGACTTGGATCCTTATCTTGTTGCAAAAATTCTGCAAATTCTTGCATAAAGGCCTCTTCATTGGCTTTGCTACTACTACCCAAATCAAAAGGTTGTTGGCTACTACTACCTTGAGTTTTACCGATCTTAGAGCCATATTCTTCAACCAATCTTCGTAGAAGATCACTAATTCTACCAACCTCAATTTCAAAGTCATGCTCATCAAAAAATTTTGCAAAATAAAACCGAATAAGAGCCATTTTGTATCTAGGATCTAGTATTGTTGCCACTCCCATTAAACCATTCACATTAGCCCAATATTTGTTATATTTCAGCAACATAATGTCGGCCATTTTCCTTACATAATCATGAGGAGATAAAAGCCAACCATAAATAGCAATTCTCAAAGCACAAATTTTAGGAAAATAAAGATTGGCAGTAGGATAATTTGATCCTGAAAAGTTAAGGGTAGTTTTACTAAACACTTCTAAATGTTCACATATTTTCATAACTTTTTCCCAATCTTCAGGTGTCGGTGGATTCTTATATAAATTATTTCGAGCACTTAAAACAACAAACACTTCTCTATAACAAATAGCAATAGAAAGCATTTCATAAGTAGAATTCCACCGAGTTTTGCAATCAAGTGCTAACTTTCTAGTACACTCAGGAGCTATTTGCTTAGCAACTTGTTCAAACCTTTGTACTCTCTTATCAGAAGCAGTCCAAAACACAACACTATCCCTAATCCTTTGAACACCATTTGATACCAGAACACTTAAACCATCTTGAACAATCAAATTTAAAATGTGAGCACAACAACGCATATGAAAAAAATCACCTCGCAATAAAAGTGAGCTATATGGAAACACTCCTTTCAAAATTTCCATCATTGCATCATTAGTCAAACAATTATCCACAGTTATAGAAGACAACCTAAGATCAAGATTCCATGATTGAATACTTTCTTTAAATGCATCAGCAAGGACCTCGGCAGTATGAGGGGCAGGGACATATAAAAACCTATCAAAACCATTGAAATTGACATATAAAAACCTATCATCATCACTTATAATTACTATGATATTTTCCAGGGAACATCAATATAAAGGTATGTTTTCATTTTAAATCTCATACAAAAAACTATAACAATACAAAGGCAACCAAAAAAATAAACAAGTTATAAGTAACTAGAAAACAATACCTTAAGATCCGACTTTGCAACTTCCATGTATTATCAATGAAATGTGAGGTGACCGCCATATAACCTTTTCTCTGGTTGTCAGAAGTCCACATGTCAGTAGTTAAGGCAATCTTGCCCTTTGCTTTCCTCAACAAGGTTGCAACATTCTCCTTCTCAAGCTCATATTTTTCATAATATCTTTTCTTGTTGTGTTGCGAGATGGCACTTTAAATCCAGGTTGGAGTGTCTTGCTATACTTTCTAAAACCCATATGTTCAACCATGCTAATTGGATACTCATGCAAAATAATCATCTCCGCCAAGTCTCTTCTTCCATCTTCTTGGTGGAATTCATAAGGGGCCAATGTCATCGTTTCATTCTTATCATTCAAGTTTTTTTGTGTACCAAACAATCTTGATTGTCGAATATCTTGACATACTCTCTTTGGACATATTTTTAAATGATCTTTCAAATGAGTAGTCCCTGCTTTCGACCCACCGGCAAGTAGCTTAGATCAATGGTTGCACTCAGCTTTTACTGCATCACCAACCCTCTTTCTCTTAAAATCAGACCACACTGCTGAAGTATGCCTACTAGTTATTGGTAGGACAGAAGGATCGGAATTAGTCTCCACGGGACTTTCATCGTCATCCAATGTAATTGGAGTATTACTAGCGGAAGTGGGAACACTAGCATTATTGTCATTTTTTGATGTCATTCTCCGGTTCTCCTCTAAAACAAATTGCAGTAATTTAATGGTCAATTCATGAACAAATTAAACTACTACTTTCAACAAGTCAACACATAATCCTTTAGTGTACTTAAAAAAAGATATCCTACAAGTATCTGACCCTTGAACCTCCCAATTTCCCATACAAATACAAATTATCAACATATACTTTGAAATTATCAAACATCTATGGTTAACAGTAGACAGAATTGAACATACAAGTACAAATTATTCTATATCATGCAACTAGACAGATCAAATACAAATTATACAAATACCCTTGAACCCCCCATTATCGTCATACAAATACAAAATAAAATGCAAATAGACAGATCAATTATATCAATATCATGCAACTCAAAAAACAAGTAATCAAACATAATAGCAAATTATTCAAGTAATTAATCAAATTATTTTTCATCAAAAAATAAATAAATGGTTTTGTTACCTAGGACATACTCACAGACGCAAATCAATTAAATTAACTCATACATAATCAAACATTCAAACTTGTAGTTTTAAGCATCCAAAATCTTAAATGGCTTCTTAATTTCTTAGTTAATTAGTTCATTTATTTTTCATAAGATAAAATGGTAAGGGAAAAAATAATTGGGGGAAAAAAAGAGAGAGAGAGTTAGAGAGATTACCTGGTCGAGTTTCTGGTCGGATTTTTCGTTGACCGGCGACGAGATTCACAGCCTCAGAGGTGGAAGTAACGTGACAGCCTGAGAGGAGAAAGTGGGAAACGGAGGAGAAAGTGAGCCTGACTGCCTGAGTATGTGATGGCTAGGGTTGAAAGTTTGAGAATGAGAAATTGAGAATGTGTGGCTTTTTTCCAGAAACTTCATTAATTTTTTTTTGCTGTATACATAATAAATAAATTAATGATATATATGTACATATGGGTGGGTCGAGTATAATGCGGGTATGGGGTGGGTCAGGCGGGGCTGGGGCGGGTCAGGCGGGGCAGGGCGGGTCAGGCGGGGCAGGGCGGGGATGGGGCGGGTATTGCCTAAAATCCACCCCCGCCCCATCACCCATGGCGGGTATGGAGTTTAGATCCATCCCCGCCCCGCGACCCGCCAAAGCTAGACCCATCCCCGCCCCGTCGGGGCGGGGATGGGGCGGGTCTCCTACTAGACCCGCCCCACTGACATCCCTACATTTGGCGCCGTCTGTGGGGAGAGTACCTCTGAAATAGCTTCACAAGAACCTCTACCAAATCCGGAGGCCATTCGACCTCCAAATGATGTACTGGTCCAAATGGACCATGACTCAGGTGACGACGCTGATGTCGAAACCTATGTGGATCCAAATGGATCCCTCATCTCTAAACGCATCCACAGTAAGGAACGGCGGGAGCGTCCCCATGTTCAGGCAGGACCAAGCAAAACTGCTGGTCAGCCAAAGAAGCCCTCGGGGCGGCCGGTTGATCCTTTCCAGGCGGCAGGATCAGCTCCCGTCACTCGGGATGAACTAATGACTCTCCTGAACAGTCTCAGGGGAGAAATTAAACAACTCGCCTCTAAGAAGTCGCCTGCCCCAACAAAGGAGCAATCGGCCAAGAAGCCAGCCCAAGCTGGAAAACAGAAGTCGACCAGGGACCGTCAACCAACTCCTCATCCTGCCCCTAAGGAGAAGGCCCGACCCCAATTTGATCTCACTCGGCTCCGTTTCCCAGAAACGAGCAAAAGAAAGCCCATCCGGCAAGTACAGCTGGATGGTAGCAAGAAAACGTTATCTGACGCTCGACAATACATTGAGGAAGGGAGAACTCAGCTATCAGAGTCGGCTTCAACGTCGACTTATCATGATAGCTTTCGGAATACCTCTGTAAGGTGTTCCCAGTCTGTACATGAGACCCCAGAAAGCAGCCAAAGGGTTCAGTCTGGGCCTCATGTGATTTAATCCGCCTAGTACATGGCACCGCCACTATACCAGGCGCCAGTATTACCTTACATGCAGCCTACCCTCTACGGGGGACAGGCGGCATACGGCTATTAGCCGATGGACTGGAAGCTTAGGCTGCAGCACCTTGGAGACCAACCCTCTGCTTTCTCCAGAGAAATAACAGAAGCCGTGCAGCCGGCTAAAGTTAAAAACGTTCTGGTTGGAGCCTATGACGGGACCTCCAACCCAGAGGACCGCCTGTTGGCATACACCCACCTTATGTATTTACAGGGGTTGGATGATGCCGCATGGTGTAGTTTCTTTCCAGCCACCCTGAAGGGCATAGCCCAGCAGTGGTTTGGCAACCTGCCGGCTGGCTGCATAAATAGCTTCAAGACGCTTGCGTTCTTGTTTGCATCAAACTTCTCTATGAACATCCCTGCCAAAAAGACAAGTCTTGACTTGGGCAATGTACAGCAGGGAGATAGAGAAGGTTTGCGATCCTACGTCAGGCGGTTTAATCTGGTCCGAATCTAGATTCATGGGCTGTCTGATGAGGTCGCCTTCACAGAATTCTTTAAGGTCTCAAGGACGGGTCTACTTTTAAGTACGAACTCGTCCGCAAACAAATCTTTACCCTACAAGGAGCCTTGCGAGAGGCGAAAGCCTACATACAGGCGACCGAACTCTGCTCCTCCAATAAGCAGTCGGACCATAAGAAGTCCGACCGGCAGAAAGAGAGTCGGCCTGCTCAGCCGGCTCCTAAGCCAGAAGAGAGCAAAAAGAAAAAGCAAGTCTGGGCCATTGATAACTCTAATCAACCGGCCTAGAAGAAGAAAAAAGAGTGGAAACCGTACGTCCCAAGGTACGAATTCCACAAGGACTGCTTCTCTATCCTGTTGGAAATCAAGGATCGGCTGACTCTTGAGAAGCCGACTCCTATGAAAGGTTCCGCTGAAAATCGGAACAAGAACAAGCATTGCCATTTCCATGAGGATGTTGTCCATGACACGAACAATTGCTTTAGTCTCAAGCGGGAGCTCGACCGTCTGGCCGACAAAGGACAGCTAAAGTGCTATGTGAAGTCCAAAGTGACTTCAAAAGCAAATCCGGGGCGGTCCAAGAAAAAGACTCCCCAGCCTGCTGTGAGTGCCGAAACTGATTAAGAACCGGTGTACACCATAGCAGGCGGATTTGCCGGTAGTGGCCCGACCATTCGGGGTACCAAGGACCATCTAAGAAAGATGGTCAATTTTGTTAAGGAGGGGGATGCAGCTAGCACATCCACCTTCCCTAAAGTTGTCATCACCGAACAGGACAGAGGCAAAGTCCTTCGGCCGCATGATGACCCTGTTGTCATTGAGTGCAAAGTCGCCAACCAGCTGGTTGGCCGAATTCTGATTGACACATGAAGTTCCTCTGACCTCATCAGCCTCAAATGCTTATCCAATCTCAAGTACAAACCGGATAGCATGATGGAGGTCACCCACACCTTAGTTGGGTTTGGGGGAGGACTTGTGCACCTAGTCGGACGAATTGACCTACCTGTCCGTCTGGGAAGAAGGGGAGACGGTCGGCACATGACCATCCGTTTCCTAGTGGTTGAAGAGCTCACGGCTTACAACCTCATCTTTGGCCGACCCACTCTTAATGAGTGTAAGGCCGTCATCATCCCTGCTCTCATGCTACTCAAGTATGAGAAGGATGATGGAACAGTTGGTTCCCTTAATGGGGACCAAAAGACGGCTCGAGAGTGTTATCTCTCGGACGTCAAGCCTGCGGCTGCAGCATCCGGTCGGGGCAAGAAAATGATTGACCTCGACGATGTCGAGGAAGAACAGTCGGCCCCACCAGCCGGAAAGAAAAGAAAGACTGATCAGCTTGTGGTGGTCAAAAAAGAAAAGCAATAGCAATCACTGACCGGGGAACGGTCGGATGATCTTCGTCCCCAGCCTGCTGGTGAACACATTGATATCCCTCTGGATGACAGCCGTCCAGAGCGGACTGTTAAGGTGGGGACGATTGCCTTTGCAAAGTTGGGTGAAAACCTTCACCAGCTGCTCAAGGAATTCAAAGACATCTTTGCCTTTGAAGTGGAGGAGATGCCAGGCATCAACCCGGATCTCGCTGTCCACAAACTCGCCGTGGATCCTAAAAAGAAGCCCATCCGGCAAAAGAAAAGAAAACCACGGCGAAGAAAGAAGTCAGGCGGCAGCTGCCGAAGTAAAAAAGTTGTTAGATGCCAAGTTCATTCGGCCGTGCAACTTCCCTGAGTGGGTAGCTAACGTTGTGTTAGTAAAAAAGCCGAATGGAACTTGGCGGATGTGTGTTGATTACACAGACCTCAACAAGGCATGTCCAAAGGATAGCTATCCACTGCCTAAGATCGACAGTCTGGTCGACTCAACAGCCGGGCATGCCCTGATGAGTTTCATGGACGCCTATTCAGGTTTCCATCAGATCCCCCTGTGGAAAAAAGATCAAGAAAAGACGGCATTCGTCACTGATCAGGGGTTGTTATGTTATACGGTGATGCCGTTTGGTTTGAAGAATGCGCCTGCTACCTTCCAACGAATGATTAATACGGTCTTCATTAATCAAATCGGAAGGAATGTAGAGGCGTACATTGATGATATGATAGTCAAATCCAAACAGCAGGCGGATCACCTTGCTGATCTCCGAGAAACATTCGCCACACTCAGGCGGCACAAGGTCATGCTTAACCCAAAAAAGTGTGTCTTTGGTGTTGAGTCTGGGAAGTTTCTCGGATTTTTGATTGACCAAAGGGGAATAGAGGCCAACCCTGAGAAAATACAGGCGGTGATCGACATGCAGTCGCCCCGTATTGTGAAGGAAGTGCAAAAACTAACAGGTTGTTTGGCGGCCCTGGGAAGATTCCTCAGCCGGTCAGGCGATAAGTGTCTCTACTTTTTCCAGGCAATCAAAAAGAAGACAAACTTTGAATGGGGGGATGATGCAGAGGCGACCTTTTAAAGGCTAAAAACTCATCTGCACTCTTTGCCGAGGCTTGTCAGCCCTTTTCCTAAAGAGAAGCTCTTCATGTACTTAGCCGTCTCTGATCATGCCCTCAGTGCCGTCCTCTTAGCTAAAAGAGACGGCATCCAGCTCTCGGTGTATTTCATAAGCCATGTTTTGAGAAACGCGGAGCTTCGGTACCCCATGGTTGAGAAATTCGGCCTTGCCCTTTACATGGCCATCAAGAAGCTTAAACCTTACTTCTTGGCGCATGCGGTAGAGTTCTATACTAACCAACCGATCAAACGGCCACTCGCAACCTTGGAGTCTTCTAGACGAATGCTCAAATGGGCGATTGAAATGCAAGGATTAGAAATCACTTACGAACCAAGGAAGGCAATAAAGGGACATGCATTCGCTGACTTTATTGTCGAAATGACAAGGCCGGTAGTTCCGGACAATACAGATCAGGTTTGGAAAGTGTATGTGGATGGGAGCTCCACTGTGAACGGCTGTGGTGCGGGGATTATCTGTCAATCTCCTAAAGGAGATAAGTACAAATACACACTACGGTTCAAGTTTCAGGTCTCTAATAATGAGGCCGAGTATGAGGCCCTGCTGGCCGGCATCCGGTATTGCAAGGTGGCAGGGGCGAAGAAGATATCCGCCTGCTCTGATTCTCAACTGGTCGTACTCCAAGTTAATGGAACGTACGAGGCCACTCATCTGGCCATGATAAAATATTTGCAGGCGGTCAAGGGTGAAGTTGGGTCACTTGAAGAATTTCATCTAACTCAAGTGCCCAGGTCTTCAAACAATCAGGCGGATGCTCTGTCCAAGTTGGCATCATCCGCCTCCTGTGAAATGCCTCAGTCAGTTTTCTAGGAGGTCATGGAAAAAAGAAGTATATCTGAGGAAGACCCCATTGGAATTCTTGACCGAAGCTCAACCTGGATGGACAGTATCCGGGCCTATCTTGCAGACGGCACGCTCCCTGACTCACCACGGGAGGCGGCTGTTCTAAAAAAACGAGCAGCTAACTTCGAGTTGCGACAAGGAGAACTCTTTAGGGTTGGCTTTTTGAAACCCCTGTTGAAGTGTGTTACCACTGAAAAGGGGAAGGAAGTCCTCGAAGAGTTGCATTCGGGATTCTGCGCCTCCCATATAGGCGGAAGATCCCTCGCTGCCAAGGCCAGGCGACTTTACTTTTGGCCAACTCTGGAGTCCGATGCCATGGAAATGGTAAAATAATGTAACAAGTGCCAAAAGTTTGGCAAGCTCATCCATCGTCCGGCTACAGACCTGACGGCCATCCACAGCCCAATACCCTTTGCCAAATGGGGCATGGACATTCTGGGGCCATATACAACTGCACCAGGCGGCAAGCGCTATATATTGGTGGCTGTGGATTACTTTACCAAGTGGGTAGAGGCTAAGGCAGTCAAAAACATCAAGACTAAAGGCGTCATTTCCTTTATCTGGAGGAACCTAATCACTCGTTTTGGGGTGCCCATGTCTATGGTTTTTGACAATGGTCCTCAATTTGAGACGCCTCAACTCAAGACTTGGCTGGGAGACCAGGGGGTCTCAATCTTCTTCGCATCAGTCGGTCGACCGCAAGCAAATGGCCAGGTCGAAGCCTTCAACAAGTTAATCTCAGACGGGATTAAAAATAAAATTGAGCGGGCTGGTGGCCTTTGGGCGGATGAATTACCACACGTCCTTTGGTCCATCAGAACGACTGCTAAAAGGGCAACGGGAGAAACCCCATTCCTAATGGTGTATGGGGCAGAAGCTGTTCTTCCCATTGAGCACTATGAGCCGACCCTTCGAATCATGTTGTATGATGAAGAGGCGAATTGGGAGGCCATGCGCCTAGCATTGGACTCACTTCCAGAGCGCAGGGGCAATGCTGCCTTGCGTCATGAGATATACCGTCTGAGAATGACTCGGGCTTACAACAAAAGAGTACACAAGCGTCCTCTCAAAGTGGGGGACTTTGTGCTACGGAAAATGGAGGCAGTCGGTAGGGCGAATGAACAGGGAAAGCTAACCCCAAATTGGGAAGGCCCTTACCGAATCTATGAGGAGGTAAGAGACGACACCTACCGCCTGGAAGAACCAGACGGTAGGCAGCTGCCCAGAACTTGGAATGTAGACAACTTGAAAAAGTACTACTTCTAAGTACAAATGTAAAGACCTCAATTTGGTAATCTCAAGTTTTGTTAATGAGAATATGCCTTCATTTCCCAACTTATTTTTTTATTTAAGTTTTTTAAGTGTCGCCTGTACCAAATACAGACGGCCAATATGTTTGGAAAGCGTCTGTCCCAACAGCAGACGCCCCAATCCCTTTGAAGGAGCCGATTGTTTTGGAACAGTCGTTCCTACGAAATTCATCAAGTTTACACCAACACTTGATGAATATTTACTTAATCATTTAAGAGGCCTAAGGCCAGATAAAATCATGATGAGGCCCATGGCCGGATGTTAATAAACAAAAAGAGACCGAATGGTCACAGTCTGCTCCAACATGAGTATGACCGTCTGCTCCAACATGAGTCAGACAACCGGCGACGTCCATTCGGGCGAATTCGTCGAGGAGAAGCATCTCCCATTTGGGTGGCACATTGCTCTACGAATATATCAAGCGGCCCTACCGAATGCTAAGGCAGCATTCGCAGTCGTTTGTTTTAATCGAAAGTGAAATCTAAAAGACCTGAATTTTCTATCTAGCGCAGTTCAGAAATGGTCACTGTTTCATAAGTAGAGGCTAAACGAGGCATAAAGCCGGATGCGCCTGTTATTTCTCAGGGGTAAAACAGGCGGAATATTTGATTAATATACAAGTTAAGTTAACTACTTAACACTTATTGAGGCTATTGGCCGGATGACGCCTGATCCTTGCCTATGGGGCAAGACAGGCGGACAATTATTTTTAAAGAAAATTGGTTAAGTTACAAAATTAGCATTTTATCTCAAAGAGGCCTATGGCCGGAGGCGCTTGTTTTTGCTTATGGGGCAGAACAGGCGGAGGTTTACCCTTAGCAAATTAGCTAAGTTGGAAATTTGAGTTAGTTCGAGCCAATGGCCGAATGAGCACTTATGTTTGCCAATTCTGGATGGACGTCTACCGCGTGGTTTGGGGCAATCACCATAGTAATTGATTGACTTAGAAACCATGCATACTCTTCTAAGTATCAAAAATTTCTAAGTCAATCAATCCAATAAACTGAAACCACTCGACATCCGTCCAGGGGCAAGAACATTCGCATGGTATACAGGTTATAATACTTAGCCAAAAACATGCAATGAAAAATTCAAAATGCAAAGGACAACAATATAGATAACTTCAGCCAAATGGCCGAATGATTCAAATTAAAAAGACCAATCGTCACCAGACGATTGGTTAAGATTGTTATCTGGCAAAGCCAGAACGATTGTCAAATTACCCGACCCCTTGGTCGGTAAAGATATAAATACTCGGCACGCAGGACGGAAAAGAAAAGTACATGGCCATTCGGCCGCAGAAAAGCATAAAAGCTTAAGTGATTAGGGGAGAGCCTCTTCAGTGGCAGCCGACCTGTCGTCCTTCGGCTGCTCTTCATCCTTTTTCTCTTGCTCCTCCGCCTGATCCTCCTCCTCGCCACCAGAGGACGACTCCCCAGAAGAGTCGGACCCAAAACTTTCCTCGGCCTCAGCATTCTCAGCCTCTTCAATAAGGCGAGCGTCGAATGCTTTGTTGGCTTCGTCAAATTTGGATTTCCAAATCTGATAGTCCGAGTCCGGCTGTACAGCCGCCCAAGTGTCCCGCATGATGGCTTCATAATCGCTCATCATTTGCTTAACAAGAGCCTCTCTCTCTTGTTCAGCCACGGACTCAAACTTGGACTTCAGCTGATGCTCCTGGTTGTTGAGGCGCTGCTCTAGGCGGCCCACCTTCTGCTTGGCTCTCTCGGCCTCTTCTTTGGCATCTTGAAGAGGCTCGAGCTTCTCCTTAAGAGTTGTAATCTCTTTCTTAAGGGAAGTGATGCGCAGGCGGGCCGAGTCCAGGTCCTTCTTCACCTGCATATTGGCTTCCGCATGCGAATACATCATATCAAGCATCAGATACTCAGTCTGAGCAATATCAAATTGAGCTCGATCCAAGGCGGACTCGACCCGAGCTTTAGCGACTGTTACCTCTTTGGATTTCTCCTTGAGGGGTTGCTTGAGCCCTTGGACGCGCAGCATGGCCTGCAAAAGAGCCAAATGGTTAAAACCAGGCGAAAAAAAAAATTGCTTGAGCTAAGACTCATACCTCGCAGAGGTTCCCCAAGATGCCATCCAAGTCAAGGGTGTCGACTCCTCTGACAGACGCCTTGTCGTCAGGATCAACCGCCCTCAGCATGGACTTGGCCATCTGAACTACAGTCGGCCTCTGCACAGGAACTGAGAAGGAAAGAAAGTTAGAAAAATAACTTAAGTACATCTAAATGGAAGAACAATAGAGGCGAATGGGTTTTAACGTCGTCCTTCTGTTCCTCCTCTCTCCCCAGGCTCCTCTTCTCTCCTGCTGAGCCGACAGCAGTGGTGGGTTGCTTGAAGCCACCCTTCGATGCCCTCTGGGCATCTGGTTTGCTGATCTCCTTTTCAGCTTCGAGAGAAGAGGCGTATGGGCCCTTCTTGGGCTTATGAGCAACGTGCTTCCGGCCTCCCTTGCCGGATGCGCTCACATCACCCGCCCCAGTCTTTTGGATTTTAGGGTTGGATGGTTTTGAAGGAGATTTGGAAGGCGCACCTTACATCAATGCAAGACAAACGCAAGTTAGAAATCATTCGGGCAAGTTAAATATTGGCCAAGAATGAAAGTATAACAATTTCCTACCTTAGAGGTGCCGCCAGTTTTCTGCTCATCCACCTTTGGGTGGGTGGTTGCTTCTGCCCTATTCAGGACATTCGACCTATATCGAGCAGCAGATACAGCCGGCTTCCTTGTGGCCGAGAGCTTCTCCATTGCTTTATCTGCAAGAATGAACAAATTTTACCACCATTAAAAAAGTATTGAAAAGCTAAGTAAATGCAAATAAAACAGACGACCGACTACCTCTCGGCATTTCAGAACTTAGCCCACAAGCGTCTAAGAATGTCCCTTCTTCAAACCATTTATACAAAGGGAGATAGCATTGAGGGATGACTTCCTTGTCCCCCTCATCATTCGTCCTCACGCACACGGTAAACAACCCCGCGTCCATGATCTCCTCCTTTTCCCGCCTGGGAATAGGCGGCAGTGCGCTCCTGCCTGCTAGGAGAGGTGTATCCTTATTCCACCTATTGTACTTTTGGTTCAGGCGGCTGTCGGCAGACTTGACTATGTAAAACTTAGTTCTCCAGTCTTTCCACTTGTTCTCTTTGCCAACAGCCATCATGTACCCTTTGCAAGTGGTCAAGGTGTACCAGCCTTCACCGCCCCTAGCAGGCTCCCTTCTCAGATAGTGCATGTGGGCGAACGCTTCAAAGCTCGCCTCCACCTGTAGCATCTCACAGGCGGCAACGTACCCTAGAATATTGATCCAGGAGTTGGGTACAAGTTGCCAGATACCCAGTTGGTATCTGTCCAAGATCCTCTCCACGGCCGGATGAAGAGGGAAGCGGAGGCCAGCCTGGAAGGCCGCTTCATAGCAGCCGAATGCTTTGTCCTAATAGTTGGTCAGGCTCGGCCAGGTTATGGTGTCGGTCGCGTTAGGGACCGACAAGGTGTAGCCATAGCCAAGAACGACCTTGCGCCTAAAATTGGCAAGGCCGGATGCCATAGCGCTCCGCTTGCCTGGCGGAACGTGCTGATAGTAGGGGGCTCTTTCCAAGCGCTTTGAAGCGCTTGGCTCAGCCCAGTTTTCCCCCCTATCCACTGCCAGGGGCTCTCTGGCAGAATCTATTTTTGATCTAGCCTCCTCTGAAGTAATGGAGGCATTCTTTGAAGAAGATGACGAGGCCGACTCGTCATTAGAGCTCTCATCAGAGCTAGGGGACCGCCGACTGGTGCCAGCGGGGTCCTCCCCTAGACTCTCTTCCGGCGCCTGTCCAGAAGGCCCGGGTTGATATTCCTCGTCCGCCTCCCCCAGGATTCCATCACTAGGAGTTCCACTAGAAGTGGGCGAATGGTAATAGGTGGGGGTAGGAGGAAGATAGGAAGGGCTGTCAGGGTGTTCCGACAGCTCACTTCGAGGCACTCTTATTGAGCCGTCTGAATAAACAGTCGACCCATCCGAATGGTAGAAACTCCATCGGAGCTACACTGCCTTGCTGTTCTTTTGATTCTGGCCATAGTGTCCTGCACAGACACGGAAACGCTCGGATTCGGAGAAGTTCGCAAAGCAGGGTCTTTGGCCAAGCATTCGACACTGCTAGTTCTAGATTCAGCCGTCCCCGGTGACCGGCTGATCACTATCCTACGTCGTGCCGCATGCAATTGGGGAGCCATTTTTTCGAAAACAAAGAAAAAATGAAGAGTAAAAAGAAAATACAGGCGTTACCTCTAGAAGAAGGGAGAAAGACGCCTGGTTGACTAAAGAACGGTCGGACTGTTGGCCGAGTGTTGGATGCTTGAAAAACGCTTAGGGAATTTTGAGATTCTTTAAGTCAAAAAGTCCAAGATTCTCCAGAGATTCGCCAAGGTGTGAATCCAAGGGGGGTCAAACCTCACTAATTATAGGGGGGTAAAACCCTAATTTTTTCCCTCCAGTAATTTTTGAATCTGACCACTCGGATACTGACACCTGTCACAGGAGTCACGTGCAATGCACGTGACCCCTGTGAGGGGCAAATGATTTGGGTATTTTATACCCGGCCAGGTGGCCCAATCAGAAAGCGCCACGTGTCCTCCGTATAGGTGCCATTTGGACCTATGGAATGATGACACGTGGAGGGTGGACTCTTCTCCGTCCTACGTGGACTAAAGGTCCAGCAGGGACCATTCAAGTGGCGACACATGTCACTCAAAAAGTGCTTCAGAATCCTTTTGGGCACAGTGACACGTGTCACTCAGGCATTGGCCCTGGGATGGCGGCCTTCTAAGGCCCAAATCCCGAGGCGCCGCAAAACGGCGTGACCTAATTCCTAGGTCACCAGATCCTAGGAAGGCACACTTTTCAAAAGGACCCTATAAATAGGGACATTATGTCATTTATGACAAGGAGAGAATTTTGACACGTAATACGAGACAATACGTCACTTATCACACTTTACCTGAGCTTGAAATCCAAGCAGATAACTTTACTTCCGCACATTTTATTTCCGAACGTTTGTTGACTTAATCTTCGGAGGCGGACCCCCAACCATCCGGAGGTCCGTTTGCTTTGCAGGTACATGCGTCCTCAGTTGAATCCAGTTTCAGTGTTGCAACTCTCCCGAGGGACAAAAACCCCCGAAACAATTTTAAATTTGTTTTTTTTTAAAAGAAAAAATATTTAACATACACCACATGCTTCACATACAATAATACAAGTACATATATACTTAGAGCTTTTGCCTAAGCAAAGATTGGTGGGGAACTCTCCTTGTAATTTTGAGGTCACGAGTTCGAGCCCCATCAACTAAAAAATGCTTGAAAGTAGTGTCGTAGTGGGATTGCCTTACCTCCCCCTTTACTTTCAAGCAATGACCTTGTGTCCAGGTCCTCCATCTAACCTTAAATATTTATATACTTAGAGCTTTTCTCCTCATAAGAAGGGTATTATTATTATTATTATTATTATAATTATTATTATCATTATTATTATTATTTATTTTTATTATTTTATTATTTTATTTATTTATTTATTTTTGTTAATAAAAATGTACTCCTATATATTTATGAACATACGAAGTACTGTTGGAGTATACCAAGTATAATTAGAGCTTAGAAGTGTATAAACAATAGAGTAAAAGACAGACATACCTATAGTAAGCAGATACGAAGATCCGCATAAATAGGGTCACGAATTTTTAAACTAAAAAGGTCTTAATTTAGAGTTGGTGGGCTAAAAAAATATCGAGCGAAATAATAATATGACAACAGAACTGTTGGAAGTTGACTTTACAGCTTGTATGTTTGCTCAATATTCAATCTCACTTACCAACATTTCCATCATTTTTCTACAATTTGCATCTATTTTCCAGCTTCTACAACTTTGTCATCATCAAGTTAATTGTATGTCCCTTTTTTTAAATTCCGACTTATACTTGGTACGTACAAGTAATGTATGATTATATGAATATATGCATAAATACATATATAAATAAGAATCATACATAATACCTCGTAGTAATTTAATTAGAAATGTATTACTCCTATTTAAAAAGGGATATATATGTGAAGAGTGCATGAGAGTTGAAGAAGTAAGACAACTATTGTAACAAGTAATATATATATATATATATATATATATATATATATATATATATATATATATATATATATATATATATATATATATATATATATATATCATTTCTTCATTACGACTTTATGAAAGTTTAAGACAATGTGATTATTAATTCTTGACAAAGTGTAAATCATCCCGTATTTGTATGATGCATATTATGTCATCGTAGAAACATATACGGAGTAGCTAGTTTTAAAAAAATAACATAATTATTATTTTATTTTTTTTGAGGAAACATACATAAAATTAAATGTATCACAGAACATTAATTAAATTAAATAAATAATATATAATGTTAATAATGTATTTAATTTGAACTAGTAATGTAATGATATTGACAATAACTAATCCAGATGAATGGAGTATTATTGTTCCACATTGCCTTAATAACACGTTGATAACCTTAAATCTCACATTCCAAAGGATCGGAGCAAATTGTTCATTATATTCTATGAAATTTGCGTATTAGTAGACTAGTATAAATCGAATTCCTAGTCTTGTTGATTGTGGTGGAGGGAAAAGAAGATGAAGAAAAAAGTAATAATTATTTTAATAATTTTATTATTATGTTGAGGCTAAGAAAAAATTTCATAGACGAGAGGTGTAGAATTTTACTTAAAATTGATTAATTGACAAATCAAACAAATCACAAGAAAGAATATCTATACAACCTTGATTTACTTGGACGGCTCACTTTTGTACCCTCAGGATATCCGTGATTAACTTAGCCAAATATGAAAATAAATTAATTAATAAAGTTAGCAAGCAATTCAATAAATTATAAAGTATAAACCCTTTTTAAGTGTAAAAATTACTAGTTTATGATAAATTCGTGTACAAAAAGTAGTAGAGTTGAGATTTTTTTTTTTTTTTTTTGGGTGTTCAATAATACTTGGGCATGCAAAATAATTAAATAAAGGAGCATTAAAAAGGAAATACATACACGAGTGCAGAATATTTATAAAGTTTAATTCATTTCATTTTATTTCATGCGAATGTCTTTACTTTAAGAAAAGTCTTTCGGTCAGAAGTCAACTAGTTCATTGCATTCTTGCCAAAGAGAGACTTAGCCGCACGAATTCAGAATTTTTACAAAACATATGTGCTGTCTAACGTTATAATATCTACAACTTCATAGACAACCATCAACAATCTATCTTTATATTTTAGATGTATTACAAGTAGACAACAAAATTTAATATTGTCTAATTAATTTCAATTTGACCAAAATATGAAATAAGTCTAGGTTAGGTCATGTTCTATTCACATTATTATCACTTATTTTAAATCTTAGAATAGCATACAATTCAAATAAGATAGGTTTAGTAAAATAAATTCTGATAATGATGGTTACTCAAATTCGATTCAACTAAAAATAAAAATAAGTGTTAATAAGTTTAGATAACATAAGTGAAATTCAAGTGAGTTTAACACACCCTTAAATCACAATATATTTCGAATAAATAGTGAATTAGTGATGAAGGACTTTTTCACGAAATGCTATGGTACCTTGAATCAACTATATACACACCTAGTAAAATTGAAATACTCCATGACTTATACATTTCTCATCATTTTATATAGAATCTGATACCTTAATGTTATTTAATAAGAACATATTTTGTGTACTGTAGAAATGATTTTTTTTTTTTTAATTTTTTACATAATAATATGGTAAATACTCAGAATACCTAGCTCATATTTTTGGTGAACTTTTTCTCTTTAATTGTATTTTAGAAAGTGCACATTTGTTTTGGTTCATACTAATGTTGGCTGAGCAAAACAGATGAATAGAGTACGTAGTATTGGAATTTAAATTAATAGCTGAGTGAGATGCGAAGATATTGGGTGTCAGAGTGTCAGTTGTCAGTGACGATATCATGTTTGTTGTTGCTGTTATTTTAGCCTATAAGATGGAGAATTAGGGCATCTACTATTCCCTTTTCTTCCCATGTCACCCCCTTGTTAACTTAACTAGCTATATGCCACCCACCCTGCTCCTTTGGAATTATTTTGGGACATACTATCAAACTGATTACTCAGAATTAAACTTAGTTATAATTTTCATTTAAATAATTAATTGACCATTATTCTTAATTATCAAATACATACAAACAAAAGTTTGGTGAGAAAATACATTCAATAATAACAAATGATTCTATTAAATAGAGATAGAGTGAGTACGTTATTTATCACTTTATACTTAGTACGTTTAAGAAAATCAGACGGACAATAATCTGAGTCGAAATTTCACAATTGACAATGTTGATTAATTAAGTGGCCTTTGATACAAAGCCGATAGCCGTTGACTAGAGGTAGGCAGAAGATGAAGAAAGTATAGTTAAGATCGAGTATTAGTTTTAATTTTGCACGCACACACACAAACAACACAGAGGGAGAGAGATCCGTGAATATAGACGTAAAGGACAAAGATACACCCAACAAAAGTATTCTTTTCAATCCCCACTCTAATGTTTCATCCACATGCACATGATTTTTAGTTGTTATTTTGTCTTTCCTTTTTTTAAAATAAATAAATAAATATAATAAAAATAATTGTAGCATGTATTTTTTCTTCTTCTCAACATATACATGCCATGCAATGCCACCTAGTTATACTTTTCACGGGATTATGATAAGTGATCGAGTTCCTCTATTGAATATCCTTTAGCCTTGGATTTGCTTCTTCTTCGAAATTTGTAAACAATAATACTTTTTAATGAAATTATACAAGGACAATATGTATGTTCTAAGTATTTATTAGTTTTCAATTGCTTCGATATTATCAAATTATACAATTAACAATTTACTACAAATTAGTCTTGGTTATTTGTAATGCTAAATAGTTAATGTATGTCAGTCTCTCAATGAAAAAATAAGAAAATTGTGAATTTATTCTCATATATTTTAATATGTTAGTTAGTAGTTACATGACATGTATACTACACTACACAACACAACAAAGTTATCGTGCTCATTCAGGCTTAGATACACTAATACACTTATACACTTAAGTAACGTGGTGTCACATAACATGTGCATTTGATCATGTATTATCAACTACCATACATACACGTACTTGAGTAACTGTGGAAGTGTTGAATTTATGTCTTTCTACTTCTACAGTTCTACATGACCAATCTTTAAATCACTTATTTTTAAAAAGTTAAATGGGTGTTAGCTAGATTAGATCATATAATCACTTGTTTGTTTTAATACTAACCAAGTTTCTTTTAAGCGTATTATTAAAGCAACATTAAACATTACTTTTCCAGAATGCTTTCTACATTCCAAGCTCGATCTAATCAGCTCTAATAACTGAAAACATAAAAAAAAAAAAAAAAAAAAAAAAAAAACGATTACAAACAATCCCTTAGTCCGATTGTAGACTCGTCAATAAGGTAACAACACATATGTGCATGACACAACACACGCTCATATATATGAATGTCCAAAACACTTTTCATTGGTTAAACTGTAAGCTAGTAGCTACATCATTGAAAAAGTAAGAGTTGTTCTTTTCACCTTTCCCATGATAATTGATCCAGGCCACCCTAAGAATTGCTTATCAAATAGTTTTAAAAAATAAATTATAAAATAATTAGAGCTAAGCATGAGTGAAAGCACCGGTAACCAGCTATTTAGAATTTAACCAATTAACCTAACTGACATATGTATGTATATGTCGCAATTAAGTAGTCACAACATATTCAATATAATACGTGGTTGTAAACCTAATTGTTAAACTTTATATCACTGGTTATTCTTGTCCAACTTTCATTTCTACCTGTAATTCCCCCCTTCATACAAGCTACAACCAACAACACACCCAATAAATGAAGTCCAAAATACATGACGTATATGTAAAGCAGTATTGATATATCCTTCTCCTTGCCCTAGCTAGCTAATTAAAGCATCATGCAATGCAGGCCATACAGCTCACATAAAGAAAGACTTAATTTTTAGAGAGATAAAGTAGTTAGAGAGAGAAATTATAGTTTATACATTATATATTTAACTAAATAGTATATATATAACAAGAGTATAATGGTAGGAATTTCTCCAAATTCTCTAAGACCTCACCTGCTTAATTTCATTCTCAAAAAAGAATAATTTTCTTCCTAATCCTCTCTTTAATTATTCATATTATACATACTCCATTATTTTTCCTACAATAATTCCCTCTTATAAAGACCTAGCTAACTACAACAAATAGTCTTATATTCTATAATCAACTCGCCTTTCGAGTTTATTAAAAGGCAAGATTAGTGAGAGAAGTAAAGAGATTAATCATGATTAGGGCAGCAAGTGCTAGCACAGAAGGATCCAAAACAAGCCTTTCCAATGATAGAATTGATGAGTGTGAGGAGGATGATGATAAGGTACTAGAGGAAGAAGAGGTTGATGATAATAATAGTAATGATAGCAATAGCAAGGTGATCAAGATCAATGGCTCGAGCTCGAGTACGAGCACCGTTGAGGAGAATGAAAAGAAAGGGCCAACCTCATCAGGATCCGTGAGGCCGTATAACCGGTCCAAGATGCCTAGGCTCCGGTGGACACCGGATCTCCATCTTTGCTTTGTTCATGCTGTTGAGAGGCTAGGAGGACAAGAAAGTAAGTAGTAATAATGATACTACTCTTTGTAATTAGCAATTTAAGGGTGTGAATAATTTACTAATTAATTAAGGTTTTTGTGATGAAATTGTGTAGGAGCAACACCTAAGTTGGTTCTTCAGTTGATGAATATCAAAGGTCTAAGTATTGCTCATGTCAAGAGTCATCTCCAGGTAAATAAAATTAGTCAAATCAACTAGATAATTTTTAATATGAGCAATCTAATTAATAAGTAAGAGTTATTAATTAAGTCCTTTCTAATTTGTATTTTGTTTAGTTATTCATGTTAAATTTCTGTTTTTAGCTATATATTGACTCCTTGAAATGGTTTTATTTTTTGTATTTTGTTTTCAGATGTACAGAAGCAAAAAGATTGATGAATCAAATCAAGGTAATTAATTTAACTTGCTTTCTATAAAACATTTAAATTAGATTAACTAGGGTTTTGTAGTCTTTGATTATTCTCTATGTGTCTAGATTAAATTCTTATCTAATTTCATTTATTTCGATGTTCTCGATTGATTATTGTGAAGAAGCTTTGAGCAATCAAGGGCTATTCGCTGATGGAAGAGATAATATCTACAACCTTAGCCAGCTACCTATGTTACAAGGCTACAATCATCAAAGATCGCCTTTTAGTCTAAGGTACTAAAACCAATTGCCCTAGAAATAAGCAAAATATATGGATCAAACAATTGAAGCATTTATATACTTATCAAGATATTGATTGATAATTTATCATAAACTAAATTATACATTTGTTCAAATAATTGCAATGAGCCAGGTATGGTGATCCTTCTTGGAGAGGTCATTCGACGAGCCAGATGTATGCTCCTTACAACATTGGGACTTCATCCGATAGGTCTAGAAACGGATTGAATTTTGGTTCTCTTCCGGAAAGGATGGTGTTTTCTAGTACTAATAGCAATTCTCATCAAGCCGGTATCAAAAATCTCTTCCAAGGGCAAATTTCAAATTGGAGAACCCAACAAACACTCAAAAAAGCCCCAATTTTTCAAAGCAATAACGGATCATCATCATGTCAATCCACAAGTAAGCCAAGGTCTAACATGGAGTTAAATCTAGCAATTAGTCCAACTCAAGAAGTAGCCGTCGAAAGAAAAGAGAGATCAAACCCTTTGAACTTCCTTAAACCCTCAAACATCAATATCAAGCAAGGGACTACTCCTAACAATAACCATTTGAAAAGGAAAGCTATGGATTTGGATCTCTCTCTTGCCCTAGCTACAAAAGATATCGACGATCCATTAACCAAGAAAAACACCAAGGATAAAGAGGTAATTGGAAGTGATGAATTACTATCACTTTCTTTGCAATATCCACCACCATTATCATCTACCTCGGAACATGACCAGCTCATTAGCAAGTTGAAGGAAGGAGATGCAAGTAGTAGGATGAATAATAATAATAATAACAAGCAAGAAACAAAGACAAGTTTGGATCTGACTTTGTGAATGAAGACAATTGATGAGTGAGATCTTGATGTACTTTATTGCAAAAAGTAGATAATTATATCTATTGCATATAATATACCAAAGGTAATGACAAATTAACTTGTCCTTAGCACTAATATTAATATTTTGTTGTTATATATATATGATCACTATTTTGGTTGCATGCTTGTACACTAAATATTCTAAGTGTCTAGGAAATCGAATATCAGCTAAGAGTTGCATAAAAGAAGGACCAGTTACATTAGTTAATTAACAATAATATATTTTGATTTTTGTAAAATTCTCGATATACTTCATTACTGAGAATCCTTGCTTGCATGATTAATTATCCTTTTAGCTGTCTCAAACAAGACAAAAATGCCATCAGAATCTTGCTTGCATGAAATGTATTGTGTGTGTGAGTTTGTATTTTTATTTTTCTAAATGTATACTTCGTATATAGTATAATTAATAATTTAATCTGAGCCAGACAAGTTGTTGATTCGATATTTTATATCAAGAAATGATTATTTGTGGATTATAATTAGATGCTTGTGAAAAAAAATCTTTTCAGATTAATTATATATACTGCATTATTACTGTTGCGAAATGAAAATGAAAAATCTTTACATTCTTTCTTTTAGTTGTCATTTACTTTTCTTTTCAGATTAATAATCTATATATAGTAGCCGCAAGTTCTTAAATCCATGATTTGGCTTAAAATTAGGCACGGTAATGTGTAATCAATATTCAATATGTGTTCAAAAGTGATTTTTTAGCATGTGTCTATTATACATCCAAAATTATATAGAAAATTCATGTATCTACTCCTAAAAATTAGATGTTTCATGCATATTGGGGATATATAGGTCACTGAATAAATTTAATTTTATAAGTAAATGGATGATTATAAAGGAAAAATGACTGGAAAACCGGCCAATAAATATCTAATGAACTTATATTGAAATATCTATTATAATTTGTCATGCATAAAACCAATAACCTATATATTTTCTGATTATGCATGCACACCAATATGACTATCTATATGTATAAGCCTAATATTCCTAACTAGCTATGATCAAATATAAGCATTTGTATGATTACTACTCGTATTGTTCGTTGATCCCGGTGTTAATTATCTAGTTAATTAAGTAGTGTGGGAAGCACATTAGTAGTCAATGCATTGGCAAGAACATAGTGTGCAGCTTGTGTAGGGTGAATTGAATCCCAGAAAACATAAGTTGAAGGATTAGAGCAAGTCAAAACCGGTGTATTGCATAGACTGCCTGATTCCAGTATTCCTGTACCACAACATCCTTCAAGTGTCGTTTGAAAACCTGCATTCATAACACAATTTCGATTTCATTATACGGAGTATTATTCAATTCACCTACAATGTTACAATATACAACCTTGGTTTTTACACTTACTAGAACAATAATACTTTTAGCTAGGAATGTAAGAATGTGGCTACTTCAACAACAAAGAGGTTTAACCGTGTATGAATGTGTAATGTACATGTACATGTACATGGAATAGAATTTACGAGCAGGAAAGTAGGTTTATATCCACTATACTTTTTTTTTTTTTTAATGTACGTGACAACTTTAAACTTTAACTTAGCTAGATATATATGTATATATAAGAAACGCGAATCATGTATACGTACTACATGATAACATAAATGGACTATATAGACGGAAAAATAGTTACCGTATGGTTGAGGTTGGTTAATCATATCGAGCAAAGGATTGTAAACATCAGCATAGGCAAATCTAGCATTGGGGTGTTGAGATTGCAACCCAATAAGTAGGGATTGGAGCTTCCCATTGTAGATTAAAGCATCTGAATTTTGTTGATCAACACAAACTCGTTGCAGCCAATGCATGCTAGGAATGATGCTGCCAACACTCACTTGGATTGGCAAGCACCCTAGTGGTGGAAGACCCGCCACCGCGAACCTTCTTGCTCCTAGGTTGTAAAGCGACTGTAACAACCAAATTAATAGTGAAAATATGAAGAAAAAAAAATTAATAACTCGTATATATTTTTTTGGGAAAAAAATGATAGAGAATGTATAAAATTATCTTTATATTCATCCTAAAATCTAAGGTCCACCAAAACCCTAACTGAATACTAGCTAGGCCGTTGGTAGCCCAAGCCAATTTATCTTTTCTTTGTAACTGGATTATCATCAACTTATTCAATTCATCAATTACTATTTATGTCTTTTTAAAAGTTAGTTAGCATCTACAAGATCGAGTGAGTAGTCTATGGTAGATATATATGTCAAAGACTCGAGACATTAATTAGTCACACAACTATCATTAACATTTAACTAATATATAACATTAAAAAAATTACTGAATCAAGATAACATACCAAACAATTAATCAAGTAATTAGAAAGAACAGTAATTACTTATAATGCGTAACAATAACATACCTGAATAATAAACTGAAGCCTAGAAATAAGAAGATCCGAGTAACTTGATGGTGAGTATAACAAAGCTTGAGTCGGCAAATCAAAGTAATTAATCAACATATCATTTGATCCAACCGATATTAAAAACATGGCATTTTCTACGGTCCAACTCGTTTTCTCTTGACCCACAATTTTCTTCATTCTTCCTAAAGCCTCTTCAAAGTAACTCAACTGAGCCGTCAGATCAAGCGCATGAGTAATCCCAATCGTTAGATCATCTAAACCGGACCCAGCCGAGGCGAAACTAACCCCTGTTAATAATTCCTGGTCTGATACGGTCCGGTTCAAGTAAGCCGGAATAAAGTCTTTTAGACCGAGTGAGGCTGCTATATAGTCTGGTGCAATTCGACCGTCAGAGAACCGGCCGGTTGGGATTCTTCCAGGAAAGTCTTCTCCATATGGCTGGTGGTCTGCCCGGAAGAGTGCCGTCGGAATGTAGTTGTTGTTGCCGGGGTCTACTGTTGAGTCCCCGAACACGTAGACAGCTGTTATTGGTTGCGTGGTGGCCAAGGTAGTGGTCAAGGTAGCGGTAGTAAGGAGTAGTATGAATGTAAGGGTGATCATCATGATGCTGAGTTTTGTTGCCATGTTTGTGAGAATTATGATTATGGAGGTTATTAGTGAATTTGTTTTTAAAGAGTTTATAGGTTTAATATTATAGCACTATTTGTTAATTTGTGAATAATTAAAATTATAATTTAATAATAATATAGAATTTATCAGTAATTATCTATGAGTTTGGATCATAGTAAACTCAAACCTTGAGTTTATCTTATATTCTTTTTTTTCAATGAATACTTTTGCATAGTATTAGTAGGAAACTAAACAATAAATCCCAAGGATTGAGTTTTAATTACAAGTTAAACTTGCCTATAATTTCATGTAAATGCTAGATTGTGATAAGTGCTTTGGTGTTAGAATTATATTTAGGACTTAAATTTAATGGATGATAATTAAAATAAAAAAGGAATATAAAATTTGCATGAACGGGAGTTAACAATGCAAAGAAAATGTTTCTTTGTTGTCAAGCATTCAAGCTTGTTTGGTTTACTTGTTCTTAATTTCTGAATTTATTGGGTTGGGCTATATTAAATGGGCAAAGCCTTTTTAAAGCCCAATTTGTCTTTTGGCCCATATATGTTTCGTTAAAGTCCAGGACGAAACTCACTAAAGGCCCTTAACGTCTTAACTTATTTCTCTCGTGTTCGATGAATCGATGATTCTACAACGGTGATTCGGTGAATTTGTTTTCACTAGATTAGTAAGTTTGCAACGTTAAAAGTACTCCAAAAATCCTAAGAGGATCCACATGTCTTACAATTTAAGCTACACATACATTACAAACTTACAAGGTGACTCATGATCGTTCTCAAACTAAGTTAATTTAAGCTATAACCTCTTGTAATTTTTGTTGGTCTTACATGTTTATTAAATTTTCAAACAAAATAAAAAAAAAATTATAAAATCAATGCAAAAATAATAAATCACAAATAATTTAATAATCCAAATGGACAACTCTTACATTGGGGTGGAGTGAAACCGTGGAAGTACATAGTTTTGTAAAGCTAATTAGTTTCACCAAAACTTGTTGAGTTCAGGAACAACCCACATGTGAGCATTCTCTTGTCTCACACTAATTTACTAAAAATGGAGAGTGTAGCGGTAATGGAATCTCACATTGAAAGAATTCAAGAGATACCACCACAGTATAAGGCTAAGGGGCTACTCCTCCTATAGTCATATGGTTTTGAGGTGGAACCTCCTTGGTCTTGTACAGTGGTGGACTGGTACTCTCCTGTGACGGGTGCGGCCTAGACCCGTATTTGACATGGTATCAGAGCCAGGCCCACGATCTCACGATTGGGGCCTTACTGGCTAAAGTATACTGGGCCAAAAACTATGGACAACTCACATGTGAGTGGGAGTGTTGAGTTCAGGAACAACCCACATGTGAGCATTCTCTTGTCCCACACTAATTCATTAAAAAGGGGGAGTGTAGTGGTGGAATCCCACATTGAAAGAATTCAAGAGATACCACCACAATATAAGGCTAAGGGACTACTCCCTTCATTGCCATATGGTTTTGAGGTGGAACCTCCTTGGTCTTGTAAAGTGGTGGACTTGCACTCTCCCGTAACGGGTGCGGCCCAAACCCTTATTTAACAAAACTACACCCTTGTAAGTCCTCAAGTATCTAATTGATGGGGGTGGTTGTTATAACGGTACAACTCATGAAGCTCCCTATCGGAAATTTGGAGTGAGTTGATCATCGTTTCGTGTATATATGTTTATCTAACTTGGCAATCTCAATTATACTTGTATGTCACATATCCACCATCATTTAATTTAAATACGACATATTAAATTGAACTCAAAACCTACACATGAATAACATGTACTCCGTATCATATACTCAAAAGTCGCCCCTCATTTTAATCGAAACCAATTATTTTGTCTATCTAATATTCTTAATAACGCTTGATCAATATAGTTCATGATTATAATATATACGATGAGCACACGACCATGCGATTAATGTCAATTATATGCAACAATTCCATGAACACCTAAAATAAAAAATCTCAATGGAGGAAACGACTAATTACTCAAAGATACCCGAATATCCCAACCTATTTAAAACCAGAAAAAACAAACCAAGAAAACATTTTTGAGACGAAAATATAGCATTAGAAACATAACAGAATTAACAAAAATGAAAATTTTCCCCTAAAAAAAACAAAAATGAAATTTTTAAAAAATAAAATTAAAAAAATTGAGAGAGAGATACAATGATACAACCGTACAGGTGTAGAATGCACACAACGAAATGACCCCCCAAAACGAAACCAAAATCACTCAACCAATCGGAAAGTAGAAAGCAAGATATGGTTTTGGCAACACCCATTTTCTCTCTCCTCCCCTCCAATTTTCTTCGGTATATGCTTTTCCTCTTCCAGCATCTCCTCCCAAAATCCAATTATCCCTCCCTCTTTAAATACCTTCCGCCATTGTTAAACCTTCCATTTTCTCTCTCCTCTCTTCAACAATGGCGTCTTCAATTTCACCGCACACTAGCCATGTCGCCACTACTTCTTCTCACAATCACAGGAGTAGAAATTCTCTCTCTTACTTTACTGAATATTATCATCACACTTCTTCTACTTTCCTCCATTTGAGGAAACTCAACCTCGTTTCTCTCTCCTCTTCTCATTCTCTCTCTTCTTCTTCTTCCTCGGCTTCTTCGCAGCTGGTAACTCGCGTTTCGACGGCGCCGGTGGGGTACGCGACACCGGCGCCGGAGTTTGATTTCGAGAAGGAGATTGCTCGGCTAAGAAGCTTGAAGTCGAAGCTATCAAAGGCTGAGAGTTTAGATAGGAAGCACCGAGTAATTGATAATGACTCGCGAGTTAGTCGATTCTTCAATTCGAGTCGGAATGATTTTTCTAGGGTTTTGGAATCGATTGAATTGGAGTCGTTTGAGATGTATTTGATCAAATGTGTTGTTGCGGCGGGGCAGGAGCATGTGATCAGCTATGGAATGGAGGAAGAAGACGAGGAGAGAGAATTTGAGAGTAGTCGAAGTTCGTTGAAGAGTGCGTTGTTTTCGTTGGCGGAGATGATTGAGAGCTGGGATATGGTGGGAGGTGGTGCAGGGAATGGTAAGATGGGGATGAGTAAGTTAACGGAGGAAGAAATTGCTGCTCTGAAGAAGCTGTTGAGGACTTTGGCTGAAATGGAAAGGTTTTATGATTGCATTGGTGGAATTATTGGGTAAGCTTTCCTAATTTGGAAAATTTTCGATTTCGCAACTCGTTTTATTGTGTTTCTTTATGGCATTTATGCATCAGCAGTATGATTTTAGTTAGTTGGATGATGACAAATGAGTGATGAAGATAGCGGGAATGTGTCAATGTGTGTATGCAGAAAATTGAATTAAGGTAGAGGATTCTTTGATTTTTAGCTATGATGATTATTTGCAGTTTTATAGTCTTATTGAAGATATGTATTTGTAGTGAAAATTGAATATAATTGGAAAACTTTGATTTAACACAAAAATGTTTCAAGACTTGAATTCCTGAATCTACTTGTGCGAACTACAATGTTATGGAGTGACCTTGATTTGTTTCAAAGTTGTATAATTAATGAGGAGGGATGCAAAATGGATAATTAATCAAGAAGCAAAGAGTGGTTTGCTTATGAATTTATGAACATCAAAGTTGAAGTTGACTGTGGAGATTAACACAAGAAATTTATGCTCAATTACTTTTTGGAGCAAATTTGGCTTGTAGGGTAGAATAGTATTGTTATTTAGGTAATTGGTAATAGCTTAATATGGGGATTCTATTGACTATGGTATAGAATTTCCTAAAAATAAGAATTGTCATGCTGTTGACCAATATAAGTGTTGGCATGACATATGCATAGCAAAGAAATAAAGGGTGGACAGGGAGTTCCGTTTGCCAACTAGCAACACCCAAGCTGTATGACAGGTTTGGAGTAGAGATAGATCTATGCATTGAAAATAACCATAGATTTTGAGATCTCTAATAAGCTCCTGTCGAGTTTATACTCAAACCATGGACAGGCAGGAGACAATTTTGCAAATGGAAACATCTTAGTAGTCCAAAAGGCAAAAGTGATTTTTGGTATTAGTGAGTGTAATCACTGTAATAGTGTCATGGGCTGCAAAGTCCCTCCCTCTAGGGGCAAGTTAGAAAAGTTTGGAGTCAAGGAATAAAATAAAATGTATGTGAAAGTTGGTTCTTACGTGTGCTTTTACCAGGGTAACTCACCGATCCTTCAAGAGTACCATAGATTATTGCCTCCGAAGGCCTTCATAACCACGCCAGCATGCTCAGTTCTACATCCACTTGTTACACCAAACTGTACCATGAGTCCACAATTGCATCTGTACTTAGCCCAGTTTTGATATTAGATGTTAGGCCTTGGGTCAAGGCTCATAACATGAGGAGAGGTGACCCTCAAGTGAGGTTCCATTCTAAAATAATATGGAAATAAGCGGATTTGTGTATTTAGTGGTTGGTTTTTGAAATGATAGCCTTCTAATTGTAGTTGATTGGGATTTTGGTGAAAGTTCCCAGCATATAATTTGAAAGCCAATTAGAATTTTGGGGAATAAAAGAAAGAGGGAAAGGGGGGGGGGGTGATGGCTGTGGTTCGTGTTAGAGTTAAAAAGCTTTTATCAGAGTCCTGTTCTTTAGATGGATATTTGAGCATTTCACCTTCACGGGGTATTGTCTGGTGCAAGTTGTAGAGGTTGATCATATAATGTCTCATA
Source organism: Chenopodium quinoa (assembly GCF_001683475.1). Taxonomy (NCBI): domain Eukaryota; kingdom Viridiplantae; phylum Streptophyta; class Magnoliopsida; order Caryophyllales; family Amaranthaceae; genus Chenopodium; species Chenopodium quinoa. Next base: position 2,603,850 of record NW_018743199.1, on the reverse strand, counting down.
TTCAAAACAGTATAGTCACACTTAATGTTGGTGAATGTATGCTAATAGTTCTTAATATTTGCATAATTCAGTTTCATGCATTTTGTGGGTGATTAATTACATAACAGAGTCAACATGTCATTCTCTGAGTAATGTGGGGCACAATTTGGTTGGCAGATACCAGTTAACTATTTTAGAGCTTCTTGCCGAGTCAGTTACTGGGCAAACCATGAATAGTTCCCAGCACATGAAAGAGTCGATGAAATGCCAATTTGTGGAAATTCATTCTCCCAAGGGGGTTGATCTTTCAAGAAATACAGAGTACGCATCACAAGCAGCTATATGGGGAATCGAGGTTGGGATTTTACTGATGATATCTACTTTATATGGAAAGATGAATTTGTAAATTGTTTCAGGGTGTTTATCACTTGATTTATTTCAGGGTTTGCCATATCTTGGTGAAATCTATCCTCTGGGTGGCGCTGCAGATAGGCTTGGTTTCGTTGACTCTGAAACGGGTGAATGTCTTCCTGCGGCTATGCTGCCGTATTGTGGACGGACTTTGCTGGAAGGACTAATTAGGGATCTACAGGTAAAATTGATTTCTTACATTAGTAATCAATCTCAAATTATTTGCATAAATTTCTTTTAATCCATCTTGATTGTAATTTCTTCTATGCTTCAGCTTAACTTAATACATTTTTTTTGATGTGTCTTCTTTTATATGCTTCAAGGCAAGAGAATTTTTGTATTTTAAGCTATATGGACAACAGTGCATCACCCCTGTTGCTATCATGACAAGTGCTGCAAAGAATAACCATGAACGCATCTGTTCACTTTGTGAGAAACTTAAATGGTTTGGAAGAGGTCGATCGACATTTCAACTGTTTGAGCAGGTGTAATTTGCATTTTCCTTCTGAAAATTCTTTGGATGCTCAGCTTGTTTTGTTTTAAGCAATCTGATGATACGTATTGCCAGCCTCTTGTTCCAGCCATCAGTGCCGAAGATGGGGAATGGTTGGTTTCTGAACCATTCACTCCAGTTTGCAAGCCAGGAGGTCATGGGGTAATATGGAAGCTTGCTTATGATAAAGGTGTCTTCCAATGGTTTCGGAATCATGGACGTAGAGGTGCAACTGTTCGGCAAGTCAGGTTTGCTAAGAATCTTATCTTCATGATCTAAGTTCTGAAATTTTTTCTTTCTCTTGCTATCTTTGTTCCCTTCATCTCTGTACGTAACCAATTTAAATTATACTGCAGTAATGTTGTGGCTGCAACAGATTCTACCCTACTGGCTTTGGCTGGAGTTGGTTTGCACCACAAAAAGGTTTGTTTTGCCTTTTGCTGATTATGTTTATATGACATAAAGTTTGTGCCTTTTCTTTTGTGTATTACTTCCAACTAGGGTTAGCTATCTTCATCCCGTTTGACCTTAGGGCTGAACTGTAGACACCTGAATGACGCAACTTTGAGAGTGACATGCTGTTGTTAACTGATAACTTCTGTTTTTCTATAAAAATGTAATCCAAGTATCCAACTTCAATACCTCTTTTGACTGAACGAAATGAATTCCAAATTCTTTCACTAATTAGATGTTTATGCATTTCAAAGAACTATTCCATGGGTTTTGTGGTTGAGAATCATGGTAAGATTTTTCAAATAGGTCCATATGTTGTGAATCTTTGCATGATAGAAGTATTATGTCTTGCCCTCCTTTAGTTGCTCTATGGGAATTATCCTAGGGTTATCTCTTGGTAATGTTATATTTCCTCCGTCCACTTTCATGCTTGCTAATGCATGAAAGTGCATTAGAAATATTTTATAAATATAAAATATTTATAAATATAAAATGAAAAAGAATGAAGTATAATAGAAAAAAGAAAAACAAAAATATACGAAAAAAAGGGGAATAAAATAGAGATTTAAATTTTATTATTTATATATACATCCAAATAAAAATCTAATCTAATATATATATATAAATAAAGTAGGCATTTTTCGAGAGCATTTGACGCGCCAAATGAAAAATTAGATTAATAATTTATTTTAGAATTAAAAAATTTACTCGCCACCTAAGCAAAAGTGACGAATAGGATTTACGAATTTTGACACATAGGTAGAGAATAATTATAATTAAAATTTAAATCACTTTTAAAAACCAATAATTATCTTTTCTAAAAAACAAAAAAAAAAAACTAAGTAATAATTATTTTTTTTACATATATGGATGCAAAATTTAATCGCAAATGTCTTTAATCTCTTCCTAAAAAATAGTGTAAAAGTTTGATTTTACGAATAGAGAAAAATTAAAATTAAAATTAAAAAAAAACTAAGTAATATCTTTTTTATTTTTTTTGAAAGTAATATCTTTTTTACATATATGGATGCAAATTTTTGATGGCAAATGCTACGTATCTTTAATCTCTCCCTAACAAATATTATAAAATTTCAATTTTAATAATGTAACGAATAAAACTAAATCTCATATGATTGATTTCCCATAATTTTTAATAGTTAAACGATTATAAATGAGACTAACATTTTAAACAGAACGAGTATATTAAATAAACTCATAGGCAAAAGACTCATTTTGATCAATAAAAAAACGAGATTTGTCATTTCTTTTTTGAATTAAAAATTTAAATTGTCACATAAGCAAAATTAGTGAATAAGGTTTTGAATTTTAAATTCAAGTGTCACATAAAATAAATAAAACAACAAAACATAACTTCAGTGTTAAATTAAAAAAATTATCTTATGATATTAAAAAAAAAAATCCATATATCTAATGAATGATCTTCATAAATATACAAAAATAGAATGATTTACTAGAACCGTGTTACATCTAGTATCTAGTAAAGTAGGTGAATCCAAAAGAATTTATTCAGTTTTAACCCTTCGTATCTCTAATAATATACAAGTAAAAATTATAAAAATCAGATATTGTGAAAGTATAAATTAAGACAAATCTAACAAGATCCCTCCACATGACTATATTTTGCTCAACATATCAAACTATAATTAAGGGTCACTTATAAGAATGTGAAAAGTGTAAATTTTCAAGTGTTGCGCTAAAGGGAGCGGAGGAAGTACACTATTGAGAGACTATTTATCTGTTGCTTTGGTTTATTGCTGTGATGGCAGCTGTTGAACAAACTACCAAAAAAAAAGTTGTAAAAGGTTAGGATTTGGACATACTCTATGTTTCTGTAGAATTGGTGGCATCTATCTTATCTTTTTTTTTTCCTCCCTCTTTTCCTAAGCCTTTTGTGTTTATACCATTATTTTCTTATACGTGCTATCTGTGCAGAAATTAGGCTTTGCATCTTGTCAGAGGACTGCTGGGGCTACTGAAGGAATTAATGTTCTCGTTGAGAAGAAGGAGATTAGCGGCAAGTGGGCTTATGGATTTTCATGCATTGAATACACTGAGTTCGATAAATTTGGGATCCCAGCAGCTTCTTCATCAAAGAGGTTAAAATGCTGTGTATAAGCATTAAATCTTCGTTCTGATTAGTTAATTTATTAATACAGTTATCCCTCTGTATATATATCCGTGATTCCTTGTTAGTTGTTACTCTTATCTCTAACCTTTAAAAAGTGTTTTATCCTGATTTCTACCTTCCCCAGCATGCTAGCGGAGTTCCCAGCCAATACAAACATTTTGTATGTTGATTTGCATTCTGCGGAGCAAGTTGGATCACACAATGATGAGAGCAGTTTACCAGGATTGGTTCTAAATATTAAAAAACAAATTGAATTTGTGGACCATTATGGCATCAAGCACAGGTATGATGACCAATAATTCTTGCTACAAAAACACAATTATGTCATTTACAAACAGATTAGAAAAGAAATGCGAAGTGGTGCCTCTATGCACACACTTACCCCTTTTAGTTTAAGTCAATTCAAGTTAGGGCAGGGAGGGTTAACTTTAGTTATGGCTCTCCTTACCTCTTGTGTGCATGCTGCAGTGTTTCTGGTGGCAGGCTTGAATGCACAATGCAAAATATTGCTGACAACTTCTGCAATACGTATCCATCTCGTTGTTATGGAGTAAAAGAAGGTCCACTATTTCCTTCGTAGTTTTGAGTTTAGTCTTACCTTCATTAATTTCTGTTTTCCATATATATGTTTCTAATATCAATCGACGATAGCAGATGTCCTAGATACATTTATGGTTTATAATGAACGAAGAAGGGTCACCTCATCTGCCAAGAAAAAAAGAAGGCAGGGTGGTAAGTCGCTAAACCAGGTAAACTATCCTCTCTCCCAAACTAAAGGCTTGTTTTAATTTAAATGCTGAAGTCCATTATTTGTTACCATTGATCTGTTAAAAGATTTATAGATTTGTATGTGCAAGTGATTATGTGATATTATTAATGGTATAAAATTACAATTTTCTGTCTCAGTAGGACTTTTTTTTTATAAAAAAAAAAAATAATAATAATAATTTTGTGTGCTAACATAATAATAAAAATAAGCAATGGAAAATTTGACCTTGAAGAACACCAAAAAATTCAATGAGCCTACTTTTGTATTGGGGTATAACCTCTGCAGTGATGCAACCATTTATTGTTTGGCTTAGATATGGAGCGTTAAGTGCTTAAGCATGGATTAATAATGAAGGAGCTAATATCTTTTCTGCTTCTTGCAGACTCCAGATGGAGCATTGTTGGATATTACGAGGAATGCCTACGATCTCCTTTCCTACTGTAATATAAAAATTCCTGAAGTATGTCAGTTTTGGTGACTTTGGCTTATAATTTCTCGTGATAAACAATATAATTATGGTGCTTTTGTTAGACTTGACTTTTTCAAGGAAATTTAATTCCTAGAAAATAAGGAAAGTTGCTAGCTGTGAGCCCATTAGCCACTTCTCATTTTAATGATGCTTACCACATGCCACAATGCTTTGTGCCTACTCTTGTTAAACCTGATATTTCTCTTGGTCATGTAGAACTACATTAACTAATTAGGGTAAGTAAATTTTTGTGTGTGAAGATCAGTAGGATTTCTCTTTTCTTCTGGAAATTTGCTCAAACTTGTGTCCTTTGTTGCTAGTCTCAAATGGATTTATTGCTAACCAAGTAACAAATTCTCTATTTCCTTGAAATCTGTTTCACTTTTAAGGCCCCTACTAGTTTCTCTTTGCCATGGGATAATACTTTAATCAGAAAGAAATGGTGAAAACTTCCCTTGAATTAAAAATCAGAAGAAACTACCAAAGGCATCATAATTGTAATATATTATGCATCTTGACCAATGTTAGTGATTGGAACTCATTCTATATTTCTATGTATCTTGCAGGTGGGAGGAAATGAGAATTACATGAATGCTGGTCCACCATATCTCATCTTTTTGCATCCTGCTTTGGGCCCTCTTTGGGAGGTTTCTAGGCAAAAGGTTAGCTATATTCTCCTTGAAGCTTAATAGCTCTTTGTCAAATAATCCATCTTTGTCATATGCAATATCTGATTATGCCTTCTGTCTTCATTCCCAGTTTCAAGGAGGTTCCATCTCCAAGGGCTCAGAGTTGCAAATTGAGCTCGCTGAATTCTTCTGGAGAGATGTTCAGGTGTTACTTGACAGAAGCTAGTATAATGAGTCTTAAGAATCTTTGTTGTTGAAGCTGACTTTGCTACGTTTTCAGCTTGATGGAAGCATGATTGTTGTTGCTGAAAATGTGATGGGCACTATGAAGACTGATGAGAGTGGGGAACCTCTGTTAGAGTATGGTCACAGGTGATTTTTGCAACCATTTCTATTGCCTTACAAAGAGATAAAGTATGCAAACTCAGCTAACCTATGTTATGGATTTCTTTAGATGTGCAAAGTGCAAGTTGCAGAATGTCAAGGTACTGAACAAAGGAATTGACTGGGAATCTGGAGAAAATATTTACTGGAGGCACAAAGTGCATCGGAATGAGTGTTTGAAAGTTATGCTGCATGGAAATGCTGAATTTGAGGCTACTGATGTTACTCTAGAGGTAAATAACTTAATCAGAAATTTTCATGTGACTTCATGATATCACTGTCATAACTGATGACACTTTGTTTGAGAAAGACTGAAAGAGTGACATATAGCTGTCATTAGTGTATCTATCATGACTGCCTGATGTAGAAATGGGAGAGGAAACTCTGTCTGGACTGTTGCATGTGTAAAGACCTTGCTTTTAATGCAAAAGTGCATTTTTTTTTTTTTGATGCGGAGTACATATTTTGGCATGGAGAATGTTTTAAAACAGGTTTGACGTATGTTCAATGTTTTGCTGACTGAATTAGTATAGAATCAGATTATATAAATGTCATTGGTTGATTTAGATCTCGACACTTCCTTTTGTTACTCATTGTAAAGCTTTTATTTAAAGCAGATTATGCAGTTCCACTTGTTCACTTATAATTTATCATGTAATGCTTTTTGTTCATGTGGTTCATGATGCAGGGAAATCATTTATTTGAGGTTCCTGATGGTTATAGGTTAAAGATTATATCTGCAGATCCAGGTTAGTAGCAACAATTTTTCTGATGGCTACTTATTTATGCCCCCTGTTCTAAAATAAAGCTTGAGTTTTCCAAAAGTTTTATCTGTTATAAAAATTTGAAAGGTGGATGGATTTGTATAAGTAAGACATTTAGTGCTAAGGTATAGAGAGAAGAGCTGATGAGAATGAAAAAGATAAAAAGAAATATTGGGATGCTGGGAGTTATTTTTTTGTATTACTTGTGAATGTGCCTGCCTGTCTAGTATTTTCTTTCATACTGGAGACAAGATTTAAATGAATTGTCAAAGACAGAAAGATGGGCTCACTTGAGAAGCTATTGACATTTTAAATATAGGATTTATGATTTTCTTGTCATTGTAATTCTTGGCTGTGGGGTAAAAAAATATTTTATGGAAAGTCAAAGATATTCTTTCATTTCCTTGACCCAACACCCAAGTTTGATAAAGATAGCTGTCCAAGTCAAAGTTTAAGATTAGACATTGGAGAAAACCATAAATTTTGCCGATTTTGCTCACTAATCGGTTTCCTGGAGACTTATATAATGGGGTTATTGCTAATTGCAGGTATATCATTGCAATTAGACCCTATTGAAGACTCTAAGAAAGATACTGGAAGCTGGTTTTGGAATTACAAGATGGATGGAGCACATGTAAAGTTGGAAATGGTAGAATTGTGATGCACTAACTGCATTCTTCACTTCCACCGATGTGAATTATTGTTCACAGAAGAACTTGGGAGATGAATGTTCTGCTGTATCCTCTGATTGGTTGAACAGAAGTTGAACCTTCACACGGCATTCTTTGCGAATGTGCTATAAAAGAGATTAGGATTGGCTTGTATCTCCTTTAAAATTGGCCTCTCGCTATCTCTCAACGCACATATTCTATGATTTAACCTCTGCTTGTACATGATATGTAAAATATCATAATTGTTTGTAAATTTTATTTATTAATGAAGTAATGTTATGTAGTTCTCGTGATTTAAAATTCCATCCTACCTATATCAATGCATAATTTATATGTTTTTTGATGATATGTTGCTTAGTAGTGTGTAACTTTTCCTTTTATGACGACATGACATCATATGACAGACGTATGTTATTCCTGTTGAACTCATTGAACTCATCAGTCTCCAAGAGTTTGAAGGCCTCATTGTTTCTGAAGCTGTGGCATACCTCTACATTCTGTCATATATAGGGACCAACTTTTGCTGTACATGAAGGAGATGGAGCCTTCAAAATAAGCATATCTCTATCATTGCTCTGTAAGGTGACATGATTTCTTTAAATGTTATTATCCAATCTTCCCATTATTCTTTCTGCAGTTTCTTTTCTTACTGTTATCTTTTTGAAAAGCTCATGACATTAATCATCATAGAGGAGCTACCAATTGCATACAATGATTATCTTATATAATTTTTCTTTGTTTTTTTTCTTTCAAGTAGTATTTGTTTGTACTGAAAGCAAATTGGCAATCATACCCATATCACTCATTTTCCTGCTTTCCTGAAAGCGAATTAAAGAAAAGAATTTGTATTTATATAAGAATCCACACCACCTGAATTGCTACAGCTGAGCAGTTTAGATCTTTTTATTATTCTATTTTAATCGATGCAGAAAATAGGTTTTTAACCCTAACAAGAAGTGAAGTATGAAAATTTTATTGTTGCTCTTGATTTTTCTTCATCTACTTTCTATGCTAAAGATTCGCAGGATTGGAGCAGCATTTGATGAGTAATCTGAGCAACAGACTAGCCCTTTCTCGAGCTTCAGATGACCCTTTAGCTACCAATCTCCGGATTAATGAAAAGCTTTGGGAATCCAAATGTCTCACAACTTCAGCTCCATCTTTGGTTAAAGCCAAAAGAAGAATGACTGAATTCTCTTTACCTTTTGGAGATCCAAGTTTCAGGACATCAATAAGAAAGGCTATGAGATCTTTGCTTCTGGTGATCTCCTCCATTCCTTCAGAAGATCCTGAGAGCAATGCAAGCAGTGTCAAGGCATCATCAGTGATTCCTGCCTTTTCATCCGTCAATATATTAATAAGCAAAGGTACTGCCCCTTCATGTACTACTGTCCTCTGATTTGGATTGTAAAGTGAAAGGTTAATTAGCGCCGTTGCAGCATCTCTTTTCCCTCTCGTGATGCCTTCTCGCAAGAGACGTATCAGGGCTGTTACCACTCTGGGTTGTACTCCAATACTTGCCTTGTGATCATCAATGATTGACAAACTTGAAATTGTTGCAGCTGCATTTTCCTTTGCCTCCACGGTTTTTCCATATTCTAGAATAAGTATTAACTTTTGAAGTGCTGCAGCTTCCATGATCAAAATTTTGTTGTCATTGTGGATGGACAGGTTCAACAATGCAGTCACAGCATTTTCCTGCATTGCTGGCTCATGGGAACTTAGTAAGTTCACCAGAAATGGAATTGCTCCGGCCTCAGCTATTATTTTTCTGTTTTCCATGCTGCTTTTTGCTAGCAATCGGATCTCATAGGCCGCTCTACATTGCATTTCTGGAGATGCAGTTGCAAGTTTCCCTAGTAAAAATTCTGATGCTCTGAGGAAGAGGTTGTAAGTTCATTTAGAGGGATATTGTTGTCCTGGTGCCATTGATGGATCAGACTCTTCAGGTTGTAGTTGGGTATTAGAGCCATGTGTGTTAGCTTCCACCCACACTTCGGGCATGTTCTACGCCCTGAATTGTTCCACTTAGAAATTGAGTATCGGTCATAAGTGTATCCAGTTGCTACTGTGACTGGCTCTCTCATTATCTTTAGTGAAATTGGGCAACGGAATTCATTGGGAACATCTGTCAGTATTGCTCGTGAAGATGAAGATGTTGATGCAGCAAGATTTTCTGCAGCAGTTTTCTGCTTCAAGAGTAGAGTGGTTTCATTATCTTCAAAACTAAAAATCATAGACCTGAGATATGAAAGTAATGAGATGAGACTATTTATTCTTGAAACAACTATAGGTCCACCTGTACCTCCCTGACTTGCTGCTTCTGCCTTTAATTTGGAGATTTCTTCAGCAAAGTCAACTGAACTTCTCAAGCCAATGCTGCTCAAAAGCTCTCTTGCTCTTTTTATGTCTAGGAAACCATAGCTCTTATCGTTCTTTTCCTTCGAAGTAGCTATTATCTGAAGCACTTCTTTCCTTCTTTCCAACTCTTTGGGATCAACTACCAAATCTACCCTTTTTGCCAGATTGCACATAAGCTCCACTTCTTTAATATCTATGCTTATATTCATCAATTGTAGAGGTAATAATATATCAAGAGCTTTGCTGATATCTTTCACTATTGCATCGAATTCCTTTGACAAGATTTCTGTTTGAATGAGGCTCCACAGGTAGCTACTTTCAGTGCATCCTTGGATCAGAAGCTTTGCTCTTGTCATCAGAGACAAGAGCTCAATAAAGCACAGGATTGCAGATGGAAGAAGCGGGATGTCTAACTCTTGCATCTCTGTAAACAAAGGAGAAAGCAGTCTGATTCTCCGAGTAATGGCTAAGATGTTTTTTACTTGTATCGGAGGGAGATTACTTATTGAGGAGATCTCCTCAGATATCATGATCAACGATGCTATCAAGGACGCTGTTTGAGGAAAGCCTGCAAACATTGGAAGAGGTTGAAAAGATCTATCCATGGTGTTTTTCAGTTCTTATGCTGCAGATTATCAACTTCTTTGGCTGCTTGCTTGTTGACCTTATCAAATTGCTAAGATCAATTATAATATAGATCACGGTTTTGACTAGCTATTATAAATATTTATAAGAGACTAGAGTTTTGTTTGGTTGGTTCAATAAGCAAGAGATGCTGTCAAAAAGACAACCTACAATTTGTCAGCCTGTGGTCAAAAGGTTTGATTCAGGTGACTGCGATAAGTTTTCAAGGCATTATTCGTGGTGGTTGGAAAGTTGCTTAATGAAAACGTTAAACAATGTTGGTCGTCTTTGGAACAGGCTTATAATTGGCATTATGAAGGCCTTTAAAAAACAGGACTTGTAATATTTCTGTATAGAAAATGAAGAACCTCATGCGTAGGTGTTTTGTTTTTTTTTAATGGTGGTGGAATTGCTCTAAAACTATTCGTACAATTCACAAATCTACAATTACATCTAGACAAAAGACAATACCTACTGAAATTTTAAAATCAGTGGAATCATGCCGATCAGATCATATTGTGAGCTTGTTAGAAACTCTCACAACTAAATGTCTAAATGAAAACGACTTATGTTGATGACCACGTATGAGGCGAACCAAAGATTAATGCTTTAACCTCAGGCAATATGTCATATTTGAAACTTCAACTTGAGAAGTTTCCTGTTATGTGAGATATGAATGTTAGCCAAATTTGCAATAGTTAGACCTTGGAATAAGACCAACAGCAATAAAGAAGTTTGGGGAGTTTGGGGGTATGAACAAGGTGAAGAAAATGATTAAAATGACATTACATTACAAACAGCAATAAAAGAATCAAGCTTGTTCATTCCCTTTTCTAATTACCTATATAGCAAACGCCAGTATTAGCACTACCTACCCATATCAAACCCCAGTTTAGCACTACCTACCTGGAATTCACATAGTTAACGCATCAGACAACAGCAACACCCCTAATAATTTGCCGGTTCTCCAAATCCTTGTCACCAAGAGTAGAAATATTATTCATTTTGGAATTTTTTGACAATTTTTCGCCCGAATATAAAAATTGCTAAAATGTTTACCATGGTCCCAAATACCCTCCGGGAGTCCAATTGGGTGGGTGGAACCATCCAATTTACCTTTAAACGACCAATTTACCGATTTACAACTTACACCAATATCATTAATTCAAGCCTAACAGGAACATTTATGGCGACTAATATTGATCATTTATGGTTCCAAACGACATTATATGACCCCGAGATATATCCCCTAGAGTTTCAAGACTTTTCGACACCAGGCCACGAAACCTCAAAAATTTCTCAAAAAGTGTGGATATTAGCCTTTAATTTTGGAATTTTTTGACTTTTTTTTTTGCCTGGAAATAAAAATTTCCAACATGTTTACCATGGTCCTGTGGGAATCAAATCGGTTGGGTGGAACCATCCAATTTGCCTTTAAACGACCAATTTACTGGGCCGATTTACAACTTGCACCGATTTCATTAATTCAAGGCTATCACGAACATTTATGACAACATATAATGATCATATATGGTTCCAAACGTCATTATATGACTCCGAAATGTATCCCCCTAAATCTCAAGCCTTTTTGACACTAAGACCCGAAACCTCCAAAATTTGCAAAGAGCATGTATATTAGCCTTCAATTTTGGAATTTTTTAACTTTTTTTCGCCCGGAAATAAAAATTGCCAAAATGTTCACCATGGTCTTTAATATCCTCTGGGAGTCTAATTGGTTGAGTGGAACCATCCAATTTGCCTTTAAACGTCCAATTTACCGATTTACAACTTCCACCGATTTCATCAACTCAAGCTTACTACGAACATTTATGACAAAATATAATAATGATCATATATGGTTCCAAACGGCATTATATGACTCCAAAATGTATCCCCTTAAATCTCAAGTCGTTTCGACACCAGGACCCGAAACCTCCAAATTTCTCAAAAAGCGTAGATATTAGACTTCAATTTTGGAATTTTTTGACTTTTTCGCACGGAAATAACAATTTCCGAAATGCTTACCATGGTCCCTAATACCCTCTGGGAGTCCAATTGGGTGGGTAGAACCATCCAATTTGCCTTTAAACGACCAATTTACCAGTTTACAAATTGCACCGATTTCATTAACTCAAGCCTACGACGAACATTTATAACAACAAATAATGATCATAAATGGTTCCAAACGACATCATATGACCTCGATATATAATAATCCTAAAATTTCAAGTCTTTTTGGCACTAGGAACCGAAACCTCCAAAATTTCTCAAAAAACGTGGAGATATTAACCTTCAATTTTGGAATTTATTGACTTTTTTCGCATGTAAAAAAAAATTATCGAAATGTTTACCATGGTCCCTAATACCCCATGGGATTCCAATTGGATTGATGGAACCATCCAATTTTTCTTTAAACGGTCAACTTGCCGGTTTACAACTTGCACCGGTTTTATTAATTCAAGCCTACCACAAACATTTATGACAACATATAATGATCATAGATGGTTCCAAATGGCATTAAATGACCCCGAGATGTATTCCTTAAAATCTCAAAACTTTTCGACACCGGGCCCCAAAACGTCAAAAATTTCTCAAAAAGCGTGGATATTAGCCTTCAAATTTGGAATTTTTTGACTTTTTCGCCTGGAAATAAAAATTTCCGAATAGTTTATCATGGTCCCTAATACCCTCTGGAAGTCAAATTGGTTGGGTGGAACATGATATGTCTATTTTATATAGTATTTTACCCACGTCCCTTGGTCATAATTAGTAGTGTTTTTGGCCCTTTAGGGCCACTTTTATTACTAATATGTGTTTTCTAGTGTTTTCGTAGTTTTGGTTAAGTTTTGCAGGGAATTGCACCTTTGGAGCATTTTCCCGGGATTTTTATGAAGCGACTACGAGCATTGGAGGAACACGACCACTTTTGGAGCCCAAGGCCGGCTAGAGCCATCGAGCCGGTGATTAAGGGCTCGGTTATTTGGATCACGAGGCAATTGGACCATGTATTCGAGACCCGAGAGGAAATATGGATTGGGCCGAGAAATCTAGCCCAATCGAAGTCCAAGCCTTGAAGATGAAGACCGGGCCCGATCGGGCAAGCATACGCCTGATCGGGCGGCTGCGCGCATGACTGCTACCAAGGAAAGGCGCGCCCGATCGGGTGAGTGTAGGCTCGATCGGGCGCGGCACTTTAGACTGAGCATGGGGAAAAAGGCGGGCCCGATCGGGCGCCCCCTTCGCCCGATCGGGCGCGTGTTTTTCTAGAGCCTAATTAAGCTTAGTTTAATTCGTGTTTTAGGGGAAGTATATATACGTTTTGTACGGATTATTTACTGACCTTCTTTCTCTTAGACTTTCTCTCTCTCTACTTAGTATTTTTCTCTCTCTTAAATTCTCTCTAACTCTTGTTCTTAATTCCTTCATTAATTTCAGATTTAGTTTGGTACAATTTCTTCCCTTTTTAATTTCAGCTATTTTAATTATTTTCTTGTTTATGTTTTTAATTGTTTATTTGATTGGATTAGTTATGATGATTAGTGAGTAGTTTAATTCTAGGGTTTATGGGGATCCATAATTAATATGAAGGGATAGTTTGTTATTATTGATTGTTGATATTGCATGATAATTTCCTATTGAATTGTTCTAATTCTTTGCAATTAGATTATGAATTGAGCAGTTGTAATCTGATTGTGAATGTTTAGCAATATTGAATTGATGAATCGAGCAGATGTTGATTTAATATTAAAGGCTATTTTTAATAGGAACTTAGGTTTAATAAATTGCGAGAGCCTGTTAGATCTAAGTTGGTTAATAAATTGCGAGAGCCTGTTAATCATGTTATTTGTGCATTGTTAATTATTAATTACTTCATTCTATCCCGGAATATTAATTATTAGTGAACCTGTGACCCTAGGTTTACTTATTATTGATTCTTTTCTCCCTAAACTCATTCTTCGTAATATAGAATTCACATTTAAAATATTGGTTACTTAGATAATTTAGATTATATTAATTAATTAGAATTAAAAAGACCTGTTTCCCTGTGGAGTTCGACCCTACTTCTCTATCTACCTTAGTTAGTGATTTAGGTAATTACTTTTGATTAGGGGATACGACTTTACCCTGTCAGAACCATTCAATTTGCCTTTAAACAACCAATTTACTGATTTACAACTTGCACTGGTTTCATTAATTCGAGCCTACCACGAACATTTATGACAACATATATATAATGATCATAATGGTTCCAAATGGCATTATATGACTCCGAAATGTATCCCCTTAAATCTCTAGCCTTTTCGACACCGGACCCTGAAACCTCCAAATTTCTCAAAAAACGTGGATATTAGCCTTCAATTTTGGAATTTTTTTACTTTTTTTCTCCCGTAAATAAAAATTTCTGAAATGTTTACTATAGTCCCTAATACCCTTTGGGAGTCCAATTGGGTGGGAGGAACCATCCAATTTTCCTTTAAACAACCAATTTACCGGTTTACAACTTGCATCGATTTCATTAATTCAAGCCTACCATGAACATTTATGACAACATATAATGATCAATTATGGTTCCAAACGGAATTATATGACCACGAGATGTATCCCCTAAAATCTCATTTCTTTTCAACACAGGGCCCCGAAACCTTCGAAATTTCTAAAAAAGCATGGATATTAAGCATTCAATTTTGGAATCTTTTGATTTTTTTTCGCACGAAAATAAAAATTGCCAAAATGTTAACCATGGTCGCTAATGCCCCACGGAAGTCCAATTGGATGGTTAGAACCATCCATTATACCTTTAAACGAACAATTTTCCGGTTTACAACTTGCACTGATTTTATTAATTCAAGCCTACCACAAACATTTATGACAACAATTAATGATCATAAATGGTTCCAAATGACATTATATGACCCCGAGATATATTCCCTATAATCTTAAGTCTTATCGACACCGGGACCCGAAACCTCTAAAATTTCTCAAAAAACGTGGATATTAGCCTTCAATTTTGGAATTTTTTGACTTTTTTTCGTCCGTAAATAAAAATTGCCGAAATTTTTACCATGATTAATAATACCCTCCCGGAGTCCAATTGGGTAGGTGGAACCATCCAATTTGCCTTTAAACGACAAATTTACTGGTTTACAACTTGCACCGATTTCATTAATTCAAGCCTACCACAAACATTTATGACAACGTATAATTATCATATATGGTTCCAAACGACATTATATAAACCTGAGATGTATTCCCTAAACCCTCAAGTCTTTTCGACAACAAGCCCTGAAACCTCCAAAATTTCTCAAAAAGCGTAGATATTGCCCTTCAATTTTTGAAATTTTTTTACTTTTTTTCGTCCAGAATTAAAAATTGACGAAGTATTTACCATGGTCCCTAATACCCTCCGGGAGTTCCATTTGGTGGGTGGAACCATCCAATTTACTTTTAAACGACAAATTTACTGATATACAACTTGCACCGATTTCTTTAATTAACTCAAGCCTACCATGAACATTTATGAAAACATATAATAATCATATATGGTTCTAAACGGCATTATATGACACCAAGATGTATTTCCTAGAATTTAAAGACTTTTCGACACCGAGTCCCAAAACCTTCAAAATTTCGCAAAATTCGTGGATATTAGTCTTCAATTTTGGAATTTTTTGACTTTTTTCGCCAGGAAATAAAAAATTGCCCAAATGTTTTTCATGGTCCCTAATATCCTCAGGGAGTCCATTTGGGTTGGTGGAACCTTCCAATTTGCCTTTAAACGACCAATTTACCGATTTATAACTTGCACCGATTTCATTAACTCAAGTTTACCACAGATATTTATGACAACATATAATGATCATATATGGATCTAAACGGGATTATATGACCCCGGGATGTATCCCCTAAAATGTTAATACTTTTCCAAATCAGGTCCTGAAACCTCCAAAATTTCTCAAAAAGCGTGGATTGGGTGGGTGGAATTTCTCAAAAAGCGTTAATACTTTTGAAATTTTTTGATTTCTTTTCACCAGGAAATAAAAATTGCCGAAATTTTTACCATACTCCATAATACCTTATGAGAGTCTAATTGGGTGGGTGGAATCATCCAATTTGCCTTTAAACGACCAAATTGCCGGTTTACAACTTGCACATATTTCATTAATTCAAGTCTACCACGAACATTTATGACAACAAATAATGATCATATATGGTTCCAAACAATATTATATGACCTCAAGATGTATCCCATAGAATTTCAAGACTTTTCGACACCGGGTCCTGAAACCTCCAAAATTTCTCAAAAAGCATGGATATTAGCCTTTGATTTTGGAATATTTTGACTTTTTTCGCCCAGAAATAAAAATTGCCGAAATGTTTACCATGTCCCTAATACCCACCGGGAGTCCAATAGGGTGTGTGGAACCATTCAATTTGCTTTTAAACGGCCAATTTACCGGTTTACAACTTGCACCGATTTACCGCTTTACAACGGCCAATTTAATTAACTTGCACCGAACCCGACTTGAACTGAAATTGACTCAAACCCGTTTTAACCCGTCGAAACCCGAATTTAATCCAACTTGTTATGAACCTGACCTGAATTGATCAACCCGACTCGTTCCTAACTTGACCCGAATTTAACCAACCTGTTACAATCCTGACCTAAAATCAACCCGACTCTTTGTTGACCTGACCCAAATTCAACTCGACTTGTTATAGGCCTGACCTTAATTTTACCATTCCTATTACTTACCCAACCCAAAAATTCAACCCGATCTCTTACTAACCCGACTCGAAATAAACACGACTTGTTATTGACCCAACCTAAATTCAACCCAAAATTTTCCTGACCCGATTTCAAATCACCTTAAATGCAATTTAGACCACCTTATCATTGTTGATAAAAACATTTTTTCTTGGGAGACCAAGTCGGTCCAGGCCAACAAAAGAAAGGAGCATCATCCTCAAATTTAAGAGTTAAATATGGTATACATTTGTTGTATGGTCAAAGGAGATAATTATCTTCCTAAATTATAGACTATATATAGTTCCCTTGTATATTGCCATATATATTATAGTCAAAGGAAATAATTAGCTTGATAAAAATGATAATTATCTATTTATAGTTAGTTGAACCCGAATATGACCTGATTTGAAAATGACCCGACCTGATTGTACCCAGCAAATTATTTACTTGAACATAAACCGACTTGAATCTAGAATGACTAGACTTGGAAATAACCCAACCTGATTGTAACCCGCAAATTATTGACTTGAATCGAACCCGACTTGAACCCGAGAATGACCCGACTTGAAAATGACCCGACCTGATTATAATCTGCAAATTATTGACTTGAACTGAACCCGACTCAAACCTGAGAATGACCCGACCTGATTCTAACCCGCAAATGATTGACTTAAACTAAACCCGACTCGAACTCGAGAAATACCCCAACCCATTTTAACCCGTGAAAACCCGACCTATTATTCACCCGACCCGAATTTAACCCGACCTAAACCCGATAAGAAATATGACCCAACGTGACCCAACTCAAGCATGACTCAACTCGCATAGGTTATGGAATTAATCTGAATTGACCCGACCCAAACCCGACTCGTTTACCCGAATTGACAGTTCTAGACATTGCCACCAACCCTAGCACCTTTATAAGAAACATTCAAACATCCACCGTCAACACTGAGATGATTATGACAATGGTAAAAACACAACACCCTCATCATGTTCCCTCTATCACTTGTTAAGTTCTGTACCAAGCAGGGGAAGAGAACCCCACTCTTCTGCAGTAGTAAGTACACTAAATGCTTTAATGTGTCCAGACCTTTAAGGAGCTATTCTGATTTACTAAACTGAATTGTTTATGAGAGAGGGAAATTTGGAACTGGATTGAAATTAAGTTGAAGAGAACAAGTCCTAACTGAATGCAAATATAGTTTCTTGAAGTCCGGTCTTTAGAGGATCAGCCCAACTAATTCCAACTTAAAATGAATATGAGCAGCAAAGAGTTCTCAATACTCAACAGAACATATATATATTTCCTTGAATCACAGTTTCTGCTTAGAGCTAAACAAATTTAAAGATAACACATCTGTGGCACACTGGCACACAATCAAGATCTGTACTACTTGAATTTTCTAAAGCTCCAACATTAAATTATTGTATCATTGATTCAACTATACAATCTCCGCAAGTCAAAAAATTAATATCATAGCACCTAATCCTCGTAGATTTTTGGTACATGAATACAAATTCAGCAATACAAAGAGTAACACAGAGTAACAGCTCCTCTTTCTTTAACTGCTATGAGCACAATTAACTGCTAACACAACCTCTGTACCCTTTATTACTGCAAAACATACAATTGCAACGCCCAAATCATTTGTTAACTTTGTCCCGCTGTTTCTTTCCTCTGCGCTTGTAATGTTTCTTTCAGTTTCTTGCTCTGTTCAAAGTTTGCCTTTCGCTTTACAGCTTTCTGAGGGAAAACATGAACATATGATTATTCAACCACCCAAAAAAAGAAAACAATGCACATAATTAGATAAAAAAAAAAAAAAAAAAGAAGAATTACCTCCTGCCTGAAACAGCGATCAAGTTTAACTTTAAGATCGGTGCACTCGCCAAAAAATTTGCCTACGGGGTGTTCTGTATGACATTTCTGGAATGCCTCAATGATCTGCAAGATACAATGGCATCATCAAATTCTCTAATCTTTAAAAACTACAGCAGCTGCAGATAACAAGCACAACATAAATATAACCAAGGTGCTAATATACAAACATGACATAAGATCAGAAAGGTGATAGAAGAAAGTTTAAACTTACTTCAACACACATTGGGTGCCGGTGTAATGTCAAAGGAGGATGCATTTTGCGAAGCACAATAAAATTAACTGGCAAAGAAAGCATTGAATATCAATTGCTAAGCTAGAACATAACCAGTCAGCATAAACATACTTGAGGAAATGCAAAATACTTTTTAAAGTTTTTTCTTAAACAAACATAAGGAGCTAAAAAGAAGAAAGGTGAGCATCACTAAAATCCCCCCCCCCCCAAGCATTGCAACGCAGCTCCCCAACCAAACAGGGACTACAGGGTACTTCTCACAGGCACTGATTTACAGACGCCTGAACTTTCAAGCATATCGAACACCATTTTCAATTACTTAAACTCATTTCGTAATTCTTGTTCTCAAAATGTAAAACTTCGTAAGAAAATAAAACCTCTAGCTTGTTATCCTTACTCCATTCTTCCCTACTCTCCTTGCACTCATTTTGTGTCATCCAACAAAAACTTTGTGCATCCTAATTTTCAAATTTAATTCAGCAACAATCTATGAACAAATCCAACTAACAGCTCACTACCCCCAACAGCTGTCCATCATCTGGGAGACTATGTTACGCCAAATTCCCATCAATCATATATTGTCTACATCAAACATTCACTTACAACATAATTCTTACCGAAAATGTATAATGAATTGATATGGTGTTACACTACAAATCTATACCATAAAATAGGATGAAGGTCTCCTATCACATTAGATAGTGTAAAGATATATACTTAAGTCTCTCACAGCACCACATGTCTCAGATGGTCCATCACAAAAACAGTAAAATGGCATAACAAGAAGAGATATCTTATACTCACACCAAACTTTAAAAGAAGATAAAAAAACACAAGGAATAGAAAGAAAAGCAGAAAGCAAGTCAAAGGAGCAATATAGGATATGAATAAAACTAATACTTAGGGGTCTAATCAAGGTTGTAACTTGTTAGATTCAACAGTGAGGGTGCAGAATCGGATCACTAGAATCTAATCGTAGTATCGAAAGATCCTAAAGATTTGAGAAAAAGAGCAATTGAAATGATACTACATGACTATGTATATCATGTAAAAAGAAACAAGAAAGTTTCCCAATAACTGCGAAATTATACGAGAACTCGTGGCATTGAATCAAATTAACTGAAGTTAATATCCTTAGCAAGCTCAACAATACCATAACTATAATTCAAAATATCACAATCACAATCAACAAAATTGCATTGAATAAACCCTAATTAAAAGCATAATCCAATCAAAACCTTATAATTTCTTCCAAGTAACCAAATTTTGCAATTTATCTCCCTCAAATTAGCAAAGACGGAGTAATCTCCTTTAAAATCACAAATAATTCATCATTTTAATTTATCTCCCTCAAATTAGCAAAGACGGAGTAATCTCCTTTAAAATCACAAATAATTCATCATTTTTATACAATCATAACTCTAAAATGAAGAAGATCGGATTTTCACATTATAACAGGCGGAAAAATTCAATTAACAAAGAATAATAAGTAATTGTAAAAACCCCTGAAGTGGTATTAAAAAAGAAAACGAGGGTAAAAAATGAACTTACATCAATTAAATTGAAAAGAATACAACGGGAAGAGGACAGACGATGCTGAAGAAGTTGAGTGGTTTGAGAGGAGAGAGAAAATGGTCACAAAATCGCAAATGTGTAGAAGAAATATTAAGGGCTTGCGGAGATCGCAAGTTCAACTCTCCTTAAATTTGGACTGAATGCCGTGATAGGTAGTGATTAAACCACGAAAATGTTGTCGGGCCTCGGGTGCACGTATGATTTTTTTTTTTTTTAGTTAAGCGCGTTGAAGTAGATGAACTCGAAGTTTTTTTTTTTTTTTTTTTTTTTTTTCTTCGTATTTATATTATTTCTTAGGCACACTTTGTATCTGTGTGTAGGGCTGTGCACCGGTCCAAAATCGGGCCGGATCGGAACCCGAAATCACCATTTTTAAAGGACCTGGACCGTATTGAATCGGTCTGTGTTCCAGTCTAGACCTATTTATTCCGGTTCAATTTTGGACCGCTTAGACACTTTTTTTTTCCCATTTTAATATTTTTGTATATACATCATTTTTTAACGTCTTGTTTTTGTTTGCGTGTCTTTTTTTTTGCACCTAGAATTTATAAATTACAAGTTATTACCTGGACCGGACCGAAAACACAGAATCAACAAAATATGAGGATCGAAGGCCGACCCAGAATCCAATGGTCTAATCCCGGTCCGATGTCCGATCTCAGTTCTTTTTTGCACACCCCTACCCGTGTCATATATATAATTAATATTTTTTTAAATGGGATTGAAATGGAATTAAAGAATTTTTTTTTATATCGATAATTTTGAATTACTATTGTAATAAAATGTATGAAAATTGGACGTTATGAAAATACTCCTACAAATTGCAGCTTCTGACAAGGTTAAAGTCTTACCGTATAAGGTCATGTTCACTTCACCTTAAAAAAAATTAAGTAAAAATAATTTCAGTCACATAAATAATAAATTTTAAGATAAAAAAAACAGAGAAAGTACATTTAAAAAGTGTTTTGGATGTCATGAAAAGTTAATCCGTGCAAACATTTAGAGACGGATAGTATAGTTACAATTATTTTATGGTAGCCATTGAAACATATTTGTATTTGATAAATAATTGATTAATCTTTGTACTCCCTCCGTTTTTAAATACTTGCTCAATTTCTCCATGCGCGGAATTTTAGGAGAAATTGTAGAAAGTAATAAAATATAGAGGTAGTGGGTTAGTGGGAATAAAAAATTGTAAAAACCCAAAAGTAGTGGAGAGAATTGAAGGAGAGAGAATATGTAATTAATATTGTTGGTCCATTTGGTGAGAGAAATTAATTAAATATTGTAAAAGCTTTCCAAATAAGGAAATGAAGCAAGTATTTAAAAACGGCCATAAAAGGAAAGTGGAGCAAATATTTAAAAACGGAGGGAGTATAAATCATGCAAAGGTTAATAATAAGCTAACCGAATTTCAACCCTCAAGGTTTTTTTGGTTCGGTATTTGCGAGTAACACACTTTGAAAGTG
Source organism: Chenopodium quinoa (assembly GCF_001683475.1). NCBI lineage: Eukaryota > Viridiplantae > Streptophyta > Magnoliopsida > Caryophyllales > Amaranthaceae > Chenopodium > Chenopodium quinoa. The sequence continues at coordinate 2,581,785 of NW_018743199.1, read as the reverse complement.
AGGTGGGAAGGGAAATGGATTTCCCACTCTCAAAGTGCCACTAGTGGGAATTAAACCTCCAACCTCAAGGTTGGAAGGTACAATTCTTACCACTAAACCAAGCTTAGCTTGATAGTTAATGGGCTAGAGTCCTAGAACTATTTAAAGTTGAAGGGGGAGGGAAGGGTATACTGCAAATGTACACCTAATTGGACCTAAGAAATATATAGTATACAAGTATTTTTTGCGGGATAGGAATATATGATCTTAATTAATCCGTATAAAATTAAATCTATAGAGATAAATTTATCCCTTAATTAAAACCCTAGCCATACAAAAATTCCTCTTTATTATCTGCTGGGATCGGATCTCCCCTCACTTGCTTTAATTTTGCTATCAATTATCTCTTCCTCACGGAACTGTCGTAGGCGTCTTGCCCTTGCTTCACGGCGACCGGTCTACTTTAGGTATCTTAATTAATTAATTTTTCTCTCCTTTTATTTTCCTTTTAATTTTACTCCATAATTTTAGGGTTGAATTCTTGCATGATATCTTCTTCGTCCTATAGTAACTACTCTGATCTCAATTTTATTGTTCTCCAAATTATATGTCTTGTGAGATGTTATTATATTCGTTACAAATCATATTTCCAAAGTATATGTTAACCTCTAATAATAATAATAATAATAATAATAATAATAATAATGAGTTTTTCGTTGGTATATAAACAATTTTCTATATACAACCGGTTATACTATCCATATTTTTTTTCATGTATGTGTACCTATAGATGTACGTTTTTAAAGAATTTCGTAGGAGATGTGTTTGTTGAAAGAGTAGTCAAATTTGTACATATCATTTAAAACAGCTACGTAATACATGTATAATATAAAAATTTTCTTTCTCGTTGGTTTTCAGGTCAAGTAACATACAATAATCATCAGTGACTTTATACAAATAATAAACTTCTACAAATTTGTAAAATATGGAATTGAAAAAAGACCACATTGTGGCGTTGATAGTATCTGCCTGCATTCTTTTTGGCGTACTCTTGTTGTTATGTCTTTGCTGCTGCTGTATGGGAAGAAAGAAACAACAGCAAACATCGAAATCGAGCGATGTTGGTGTTGGTAGACCAACAGCGACACCAACAAGTAAAGGTGTAAGAGACGGCAACATGGCTATTTTGGGTGCAGCTACTGATGTTCTAGCTGCTAGTGCTATTATATCCGCTTCTCAAGCTGGATGTGGTGGTGGCGGATGTGGAGGTGGTGGTTGTGGCGGTGGCGGTGGCGGTTGTGGAGGTGGAGGATGTGGTGGTGGCGGTTTTGGTGGTGGCTGCTAAAGTAGGGTGGCATGGTAGTGTTTAGACGTTTAGTTCATCAGTTTATAGTAGTGCCAAGACTGCCAACTAATTTTGTAGTAAATCGTAGTTTATTTGATTAAGTTATTAAGTGATACCTAAGGTTTAGGACTAGATATGGTATACATTAGTAACATCGATCACAACTTATTACCAACTCATTACAAAAATAAATGATTTCCTTATATACTCTATAATACATATACTTATTTTTTATTGTTATTAGGCTTATTTTATACTATCACGTTCCCTCAAATTCGAGCTTGTTAGGCTTAAAATGTACTTGTATTATGTTAAGTAATGCAAGAGTGTCAATCTGTCACTCAAATTCCTGCAATACAATGTTTGTAATCTAATCAAAGGCTTTGGCAAAATATTGATTGTTTCTAATGTTACTTTTCTCCAATTGAACAAGTACATCTATTATTTAGCTGTTGATTTAACTCTTAGGAAATCTCAAAATTTAAATACAATAATAAAATTACCAATTCAGAAATAGACTATTCTCATATACAAAAGGAGTTTTTTTTTTTTTTTTTTTTGCTTCTTCAGAATTAGTCAAGTAGATAATTTCTTAATTTCATATCAACAAAAAAATCTTAACTCTATAGTTTATATCAATTATCCAAAGTCATAGCCCAATTGCATGAAGTATTCAAGCAATAATTTTTATACCGTAGAATGATAAAATAACATTTAATATGACTTGACTTGGTTTTCTATAGTCCTGCCCTTAAAGTATAAGAAAGAGTAACATTATTTTTTCCAACACAAATTATACTACACCGTTTAAACAAATAATCATATATAAAAGGTGTAATGATCAAATTAGAAGAATTGCATCCAATATAAAATTTGAAAGATGAAAACATATGCTACAGTAGTGCTGATAGTATTATGCAGCTTACTTCCTCTATTCCTATATTTGCTTCTAATAATAATATTATGTGTAAAGACAAGGAAACGGAAAATTTCTGCTTCGCGAAGAAATATTGCTGCTGCAAATGGTGATGTCGAAATTGGGAGAGGAACAAATAGTAGAGGTGTAAAAGATGGTGATATGGTCATTTTAGCAGGAGATGGTGGTCGTTCTATGGCTCCTGCTGATAGTAATATTGGAACTGAAGACGACGATTGTTGCTGTTGTGGTTGTGGCGGTGATGGTGGTGGTGATGGTGGTGGCGGATGCGGTGGCTGTGGCGGTTGTGGTGGCTGAAGTTGCAGCGAATACAAGTGTACAAAATGTATGTTTTAATTGTGTTCAAGTCGTGTAAGTGGATATCCAAGTTTGACAACATGTATATATTTTTGGTGAAATTTTCTTTTTAATTACTTACTCCGTTTACACATAACACGTTTTGACTCGCTTTTGTGGTTTATAAATACGATAAAACACATGCATGTGAGATCTTGTTTGAATCGTTTCAATGTATATTTTATCAAAATCTACATTTTATAATTTTAAAATGTTGATAATTAGAGATATTAATCGTTAAAAACATACGTTGACAAGCGTGATATAGAAAGGTGTCAACTAAAAAAACAAATTAAAGGAAGCATATGGTAGAGTTGTAAAATTGTGTTGATTTCTTCCTATATTCATTTATTTATAATAATAATAATAATAACTAATAATAACAACAATAATAATTTTAATTTTAATAATGTAAAGAAATATAATAGAGAAGCACTAAAAATAATTTCAACTCAACAAATATAAGGTTAAGTGAACAATGCCTAAATATCCTAAGTCCGCTAAGGAAAAATAATTTGATCACTTGCAGATAACGCATTGATATATAACTCATACCTCATAATAAACGTCTTTATATACATGTTTAACTGGGCCTTTATGCTTTTCAAAAAATAAAATAAAATTGAGCCTTTATACCCATTAATATCTAGAAGACCATATTTAACCGGGCCTTAATACTATCTCCATTTTGTATTATTTGTAACTTTAACAAATTTTATACTCCGCATTATTGCTTTGAATTGGTCCAACTCGCACAAATTTTTATTTTGGCATCTTTTTAAAAAGCCTCACATTAATGGAGTATGCTTCCATGCATTTATATGTAGTTACACTAATATTGTATTTGTCTCTCACTCTCTCAGCACTTCGTCCTTCTCTATTACAACTTAACGCTCCTGCTACACGCAATTGAGATGTTTTCATAGTCGCTCTCACTTGTTAGCTGGAGTTCAATTTTGCTAGCCCTCACACACACACTCACACTCACACTCACACGGTTGTGTGTCTTCTCAGATCAATCACCTCTTCACAAATGCAAATACCTCCTTTTTACTTACAACATGCCTACAATCCATTAATGTGGAGTTCCTTTCAACATTAAGGCCGCTTAATTGTGCCATGTATCTAGATGCATAAATTCTAGCTAGTACCCCAAAGTCAACACCGAATAGATCAAAGTTGTCCATTCTAACTAGACAAAATCTAACCAAACATTGACCAAGTCCTCTTCGCTTAAAGACTCCATCTAACTCGAACCTTAAACTACTTTAAGTCCACAACCTTAAATTAAACCTTCACTATCTGCTTTCCTTTATCTTTTCCTTGTTACAATTACAAATATTAACATTTTTAATGATCATATTAATACAATTGCATCCAGTTAAAAGATGAAAGCATATTTTATAGTGCTCATAGTTTTAGGCTGCCTTGTTGCTCTAATCCTGTACATGTTTCTGAGAATAAGATGTGAAAAAAGGGAACGAAAAATCTCCAATACTTCGCAGGAAAGTACTGCTTCAGGCTCAGCAAATGGTGATGTCGAAATTGGCAAAGGAAAAAGAACAAATAGTGTAAAAGATGGTGATATGGTCATTTTAGCAGGAGATGGTGCTGTTGTTGAGGCTATAGCCAATATAGGTACTAATATTGTTACCCAAAACAATGATTTTGGATGTTTTGGCTGCGGCGGTGATGGTGGAGGATGTGGTGGAGGGTGCGGGGGCGGTTGTGGCGGCTGAAGTGGCAGCGAATACAAGTGTACAAAATGCTTTAATAGTACTGTTCAAATCATTTAAGTGGATATTTTTTTTTTGTTTTTGGGTGTTTAGACGGTGTTAGAGATATGTGATATCGGAAAATATATGTGTGATATATATATATTTTTCATAGATATTATTAAAGGAATAATATATTTAGGTTTATTTTATGTTTTCCTAAAAATAAAAGGTTTATTTTATGTTAAGATATTATTAAGAGAATATATTTTTAGGGTTTATGGTTATGTTAGTATATCTCTTAGGAAGATTGTTTCCTATCGTATGATCTTAAGTTTTGTATAAATATTCAACTTGATGAATAATAATCAAGCCATTCAATTCTATTTTGTATTCTATCCTATGATCTTTAGGATCGGAAGAAAGCTCTTATCACTTGAGCTATCCTCACTCTTACTATTTAAGTGGATATTCGGGCTAAGTTTGACAATATGTAGGATATATTTGGTGGGAAAAAAAAAAATGGGATGTACTCATGTAGTTATGGTCTTGTTCATACAGAATTAGTCAAGTAAATATTTTATAACATCAACAAAAATGTTAACTCTATAGTTTATTTATACCATAAATCCAAAGTCATAGCCCAATTGCATGAATAATTCATTAATCTATACTATATTGAATAATGATACAAGAACATTCCGATTAATTGATCATTTCGTGCATGTTAAGCTATGACTTGACTTTTTTTTTTTGGACGGGAAAAGTATAACATTAATAACAAATTAACAAGTCATACAACATATAATTTGATTATTTGAAAAGGACGATGAAAGCATATGTTATAGTGCTGATAGTAATAGGCTGCCTTATTGCTGTAATCCTGCTTTTGATTTTGATAATAAGATGCGGAAAGAAAAAGGAGGTCAAAAACTTACCGTCGCAGAGATCCGTTACTGCTGCAAATGGTGATGTTGAGATTGGCGGAGGAAAAGGAATTAGTAGAAGTGTAAACAATGGTAATATGGTCATTTTAGCAGGAGATGGTGGCCGTGTTTTGGCTCCTGCTGCTGTTGTAGCCAGCACATCAAGTAATGGCAACTTTGGTAGCAGTGGTGGTGGCGGTTGCGGCGGTGGTGGGGATGGTGGTGATGATGGGGGTTGTGGTGGTGGTGGTTGCGGCGGATGTGATGGTTGTGGTGGCTGAAGTAGCATATATACCATCACATAAATACAACTAAGTCAACTATACAAAGTGTAATACTTAGTTTTCCTCAAAAAAAAGTGTAATACTCGGTGGTGTTCTGATTATGTAAGTGTATGCATATTCAAGTTTAACTTTCTTTTTTTAAGAAAAATGAAATTAACAATCGAGACAATTGTTTCTATGTAAATTTGAAATAACTTTATTATGGTGTATTGTATCAAAGTTGTAAGAATTTGGCAATTTCTTTCAATATTCGTTCTAATCATTCATTTGTCATAATTCTAATTTTTAAAATAATATATTTATCCTTAGGAATTAGGAATTTAAGATGTGTGTTAGTATATTAGGGGTCGATTGTGATGCAAGGAGTTTTCTATCATCTATTTCAAGTTTGCAACTCATAAGTCATAACATTATAACATTGGTTTTCTATTTACTGTGGCTTTTTTTTTTTTACCAACTACAACTTTTACAAGGTTACTAGTTTAATCTCGTGCGTTGCACGCCTTAAATAGATATTATTTGTTTAAAATATTTGTCAATATTCTGTATTTGAAAAAGGCTTGATAATAATCTCATTAATTAATTTTACCAACTACAACTTTACAAGGTTATATCACTTATATGATGAGAATTTTTTTTTTATATATCACAAATAATTTTCATTCCTTGTGAATAAAAAAAAATAGAGGTAAAAATAAACAAGTATTTCTTATAAAAAAAAATAAAAAAAAAATAAATAAAAAAAAAACCTTAATGTTAACTAGCTAAGCAGGATTGGACTGGGCAACCGATTATATTGGGCCAGATCAAACCCCTAGTCATATGGGCCAGGCTGCAAAATTATTTGAAAAATGGGCTCTATCATCAAAGGATCTCCTCTTGATTTTGTCTTCATTTGTCCAATTCGTCCACTATTAATTCACCAATTTTCTGTCATGAACTCATGATGTTTCTCATATTTATAAACTACTACAGTAGTGTTTAATTTGGGCAATGTCCACGTCCATATGTTAAATATTGAGTATTATAATATAGTTTTCATATATTATAATTTATGTAGATGAATTTGACTTTTTTTTTTTATGTACTTAATAATTGTAAATATTTTTGTTTTAGATTTAGTTAAAGAAAATGTCTTCTAGTCAATATTATAGAGTACTACTTTAACAAGTATACAGAGTATATTAAGTACAAAGAAAACACGTTTTCAAAAAAAAAAAAGTACAAAGAAAACACTCTTGTAATCTACATTGATTGAGTACTCACATTGATTATAATTAAGAATAATAGATGAGCAAAATGCAAAGATAGTATTACTTTTTATTCATTATTTCTCAATAGACCTAAGTCATATTATTGACATAAACATACCCATTAATATCTTAGAGGCTGAAATATTTTCTCAACTAATTGCAAACTGTTGTGGATGTTAGCTTTTTTTTTTTTTTTTTTTGGCTAAAGTACTAGCAGCTAGTATTCAAAACTTAGGATCAATTCCATCTCCCTATTATTTTAGTATCCGACTCCCAAAAAAAAAAAAAAGAGGACTTCTAAAAAAGGAACCGAGTACTCCCACAATTATAAAGGGTTTTGGGGGTGTAAAAAGTGAGCAAGAAATCTCCTTTGGAACTTTTCTAAGAAAAAACAAGCACAATTCACCGCAAAAGAAGTTGCCATCACTACTTGCCTCTAATTTCCACCACATAATGTGGTTTCCAATCCATCCATCATTAGGGAGCTCTTCAGCTCACCAATAAATTTGTAGAAAATCTTTCACGCTTATAATGTTGATCGAGTGTTCAAATATCATGATATTAGAGGCAATCAAACATTAGTAATTTAGAAAGGGAAGGAGTAAGACGAACGAAAATTAAAGTTTATCATATTTCTTGTTGTAGGTAAAATTATACATAGTTACTAATCCAAAATCTTTAGTTAATTTGACATCAATGTTTACTTAAAATGCACCCATGCTTTGTGAAATTTAAAGCACCCATCGAGATATAGATTTAATAATGGTATAACATATCCATAATTTTTTTGAGTCGCTAATTGTAAAATAAGAAAGAACTACTTTTTTTTCTAGAGCATACTACATTTCACATTGAATTACCTTTATTTTTTGCTTAATAATATTAGTTGCAATACTTTTTCATCAAACGTAAAGCTAATTAATGAAAGCTCATCAACCTTATGTTCTTATTTTCTTTTGGTTATGTCCGACAAGCGTAATCAATATTGGATTACTATAAATCAAATTAAGCTAAAGTAGGGGCTCGTAAGTACCTAAAACCCTAAGCTAGGTAACTAAAGACCTTTGCTTTTTATTTTTACATACATTCATAATGAAAGGTTTTCAAATCAAAGCAAATAGACCAAAGAAATGATTCCCTTTTCAGGTAATGTCACTTCCTTTCTTCAAATCAAATGAGTGTGTATGTGTTTTATTATCGTCCTTTCTTGGTGAACTATCTTGTCATTTTACTATTTTCTACATTGAAAATAAATAAGAGGTTTTTTTTCCAAAAAATAAAAAATTAATGTACATCCTCATGTCCTATATAGTATGTCATTATGTCCTACATTAGCTTTCCTTCCACTTAAATAATAGCTGGTCCATTTTTAGCAAAATTTTCTATTTATATTTTACTAGCTAGTGCTAAAAATGATGAAAAAAATATAAAAGTTACAAAAACCTAGTAAAATTTTCTATTTATATTTTACTAGCTAGTGCTAAAAATGATGGAAAAAAATAGAAAGTTAAAAAACCTAATGGCCCATGCAGGGGTCGAACCTGCGACCTTGGCGTTATTAGCACCACGCTCTAACCAACTGAGCTAATGGGCCTGTTTGTTTATAAGTTAAAGCTTTATCATATTATATTGTTTAATAGTCTAATCTGTTCCTTCACATATACCCGACAGGTGTATGTGTACCCAGTTAACTCAGCTTTATCCAATCCCAACGTACCAAACTCAAGACAAAATCATCTGAAGATAGATTTATAAAAAGTGAATTCTTATCAATTACAAGTATAATGATGTATTTGGCTTACTAAGTCACTTAATTATACAGTAGCTTTTTTTTTATATATTTTTTGGTTAAAAAAAATATCACCTCCGGTCCAAATTACTCGAAACTTTGGGTTATTATATATCATGAGCAAAATGTGTAATTTATAGATTAATAATGTACATTTGTACTTGTATGGTTCAACCGTTTAAGTAGTTATGAGACCTTATTCTTTTCACTTGATTTTCACTTGTATTCATATCACCTTATTTATTATATTCATGTTGTGTTGCATTTTCTGATTTTCTCTATGGAGATACTGGTTTTATTTCTGCCAAGTTTTTTTTTTTTTTTTTGTACATATCCTCCTTCAGATCACTTCATCTTTTGTAATGGTTCAAACTTAATTTTTACATTATTTACATACGTTTTGTCATTTTTTAAACTACTCCGTAATATATTAGAGTTTCGGTAAAACATTTCAAAATATCAACTTTATATAACTATATTGTGCATTAACAAACATAAAAATCGAAATGAAACAAAATAACCATGGTTCTTTCAATATAAACTCCAAGGAAGACAGTATGATTTGTATCAAATAATAGTAGTATTGGGAGGCCCACAAAATGGTTTTTGGCTCTCAAAGTTTAGGAAGAGAGTATATGCATCAAGAGAGCCCCCCCAATGTATCAACCACATATTGACATATAAATAGGCCACTACTATATCAAGGATAAGCCTATTCATAAAACACAACACAACACACACAAGAAGTGTATGTGATGTTGTGTACTTTTACTTAATCAATTACTTTATCTCTTTTCTTTTGAATGAAGAACCAAAACCAACCATGAAGAAGGGCTACACCGAGCCCAGGTCAAGCTCATCTTGCGCGGCCTGCAAGCTACTCAAGCGACGGTGCAGCCCTAGCTGCATATTCGCCCCACACTTTCGAGCCGACGAGCCTAAGAAGTTTGCCAAAGTCCATAAAGTGTTTGGAGCCAGTAATGTGAGTAAGATCCTTAATGAAGTCCCTGAGGAGCACCGTGAGGATACTGTCAACTCTTTATCATACGAGGCCGAGGCTCGCCTTCGTGATCCGGTCTATGGGTGTATTGGTGCTATTGCGCTCTTGCAAAGAAGGATGATCCAGCTCCAGCATGATCTTGCCCTCGCCCGTGCTCGATTAGCTCAGTACAAGGCTAATAATGTTACTGCTAGTAGTAATACTGATAACGGTTTCTTTGGTTTGGGCGATCATAATGTTAGTATAATTCATATGAATTTATGTAGCGAAGGTTTAATAAGTTCAGACCAGTTCAGCCAAAATGACAGTGGAGCTTATAATTCTACTGACTTTGGTCAAGTTCCTGATCTTCTTCCTTTGTGATCATTCATGTAATTAAATGTAAATCTATATATTTATCAATCTTTCAAAGGTCTATTTTAGACTTAACTTAAATATGTCCTATTTAACTTGTTCCATCCCTTCCATGGTTATTTCAGGCCTTAAAATATAATTGTACCTCCGATTTTTTTCATTTGCAACCTTGGAATATTTTATATATCTCAAATAATACCCCAAAGTTGCAATTAAAAAATATCGGAGATAGTATATAAATAATCAATCTCAAGAAAGTAAACTTATATCTTTCACTAAGCTAATCGGCTTCTTTCTTCTTTGGCCGTACCAAAAATGTCCTTTCATATCCAAAAACTGCATAAATTAGCCCTTAAGGCGAAACCGAGATACGTGTAACCCTGATTAAGGTTTAAGATCACCTGGAGAATATGACACTAGAGAGTAGAGATGGCTAAGCAAAAAATATCCAAAGAGAGAGAAGTGGAATAATAAAGGGTGAGTAGTGGACAAGGCATTAAATTATGATGTATCCCTGAAAATGCAGCTTAACCATTGCATTTGGTACACCACAAATATTGTACTGGTTGCGCATTTCTAATTTGATGCGACATTTGTGTGTTTGGCACACTCTTTTCCGCAATAAAAAAGAAGTTAACCAAAATTTCTTCTTTTTCTACTTTCTTGAGAAAATAAAATCCTAGCACAAATCATGAGTTTGATCAAAAGAATACTAGTTGTAGTAGCAATGTTTTACTGTTAAACTTATTGATCTGCTTTTTTGCATGTGCGAATGCAAATCCAAAGGAAGATGACTGACTAGAATATCAGTTTCGTTGACAATCGACGTTATCCTGTTACCTTGATCTTGAAAGGCAGAAGCCACAAGAGAGAGCAATGAGGGAAGATTTGGGGGGGGGGGTGTTTACTCAGGTAGACACGTCATTACGTTGATAGATCAATACTACCGAACTAACTTGACAGATAAATATAGATGGAAGGAGTATAATATGGCGATATCATACTTGTATGTAAAAAATTGAAGTTATCTACCTAAGAATGTTGTGAATTTTGAGAGACTTTATTGTCAATTGATTTTAGGATACAAACTTAATTGAAGTTAAGCGTTTTTGCTTTAATACATAAACGAATTGTACAAAATAAGAAAAATGTTGAATCTGATTTGACATTAAATTGATTGTATATAAGATGTTAATGTCTTGTGGAGCCATAGTCGCAACTTTATCAAAGAGTTTATGTTGGTATCCAAGGAGTATTCTAAGGGTAGTAGTAGGGTCATAAAATAAGGATGATTATCCGATTACTATTAGTATTAGTCTTTTCTCAGTTTTCGTCTAAAACATATTGTTGACCCTTAAATTGATCTGACAAATATGAGTTACATCTTGTGGGGGTGAGAGAACATGAACGATAAATAGCCAGATGTTAAATGTTAATCGAATAAAGCACAGGTCTAATTAAAACGACTTTTTAAAGTTACCGAAGACTTAAAATGACTTCCCTTCTTTAGTTTGAGATTGAGAATCTGTATATGCAAACGATTTACCAGTATAACAGTATATTATATTCTCTCTGTAACATTTACTCCAAATTGTCAATATTGACAATAGGAATCCATTATGATCGTTATATATGCATCTCAAATTACTCCAACAAGCTACTTGACTTCTCCAATTTTTTGATCAAAAGAAGAGGATCTCGTGATAAAAAAAATAAAAAATAAAAAACATTATCATACATTTCAATCCAGTACGAGTATAACACTTCCTGAACTTTTGATCACAAGTTAAATTTTGTGTAGCGCTAAGAAAGTTGAAAATATATCAAGCATGTTACGAACTTCTTAAGCCGAGCTTAGCTCAGCTCATGCAAATGTATCAATCAACCAATCACCTCTACCTCCCCACCTCTTCCGCCACCCTACCCCATTCAATCTATAACCTTCCCATTATTGCCCTTGGTCGGTGAGCTTTGTGACCCTCCTAGGCCCTAGCAACTTCAAAGCATTTCATTCAACAAGTTGTTGCAATAATTCTGTTTCTGCTATGAAAAAGGATTTGCGTACTCTTTACATGAGCTGGGAAGTTTCCAACCTATAGATTATAACACGCAAAGAGTCGTCATGAGACTGAAATTTGTTTTTGTACAGGATGTGTCATGTCTAAAGTTCCCCTGTGAGACTGGATAGCTACACTATCAAATTCACTTTAGACCCAACAGGCTAAGAGAGTCGAGGGCAGACAGCAACTTGCAGCCTTCTCGACAAGACACGAAGAGAAGAGGGGTGAGAGTGACTGAGTGAGGGTGGGGGAATGGCATACAACAACTTGCGCCCTGCTCGACAAGACAGGAAGAGAAGAGAAGAGGGAGAGGGTGGGGGAACCCCTTCAGCCCTTTTCTAGCTATAGCTTACTGATAGAAGATGCCTCCCCCTTTAGATAGGCTCCACCACTTGTTAAAGCAATACATATGCACACAGGACAGTAGTGAGCAGACTGACTCCCAAGAAAGCAAGTTTTAATTTTCAGACATTCATTTACTCTAGCTTTCTGATTTTTTTTTTCCATGTACTGAGTAACACCTACCGATTATCAAAATTTAGTGATCCAATAATAAGCTGAAACAGTTTACAGACTTCAAAGAAGTCATGGAAACCAAGAAAACAGGGAATGCATTCAAAGACATACGAAGTACAACATAAGGCTGCCCCATCCCCTGGTGTGAATCGAACCTGCATTTTGTGGGTTAGATGTGGAAGCCAAGAAAAACATCTTTTGTCTCCCTAATTCTCTTGTTAAGTACAAAATAACTCACAGTAGTACAGTCTCTTACATTCTCACGCTGCCCCATAACATGCTGAGTGATAGGTTTTATTCCTTCCCTTCGAACCAAGCACATAAATGGTTTCAAACCCACATCCAAAGGTTTACAAGGTAATTAAATTTGTATACAATCATTACATAGCAATACAGGTTTAGAAACGGGCGATCAGTGAGATGCAGAATATTATAGCAATTACTACTTCTAAAGTTCTTTCTGATCATCATAAATTCATAACTCAATAGAATCTCTACAGCTCCATTTTTAACTGATTAGTACACAATGAATATAACGAACAATAAATATCACAACAAATAATTTATATTACATGCTCTAATTAAAAGATGGTGTCACTCAAAACACTTACAATCAATAATACCTGGGAACAGAGCGCAATCTTCTGAACCAATTTCCACAGAACTTCCACCCTTCCAATGCCATGTACAAAGCATCACACAGAAGTAACAAGGTGATACTCCTAAAAACAACTTGCGCAAGGAATGAGTCCTTCATCTTCAGTCCAGAAAATGAAGTATGATCTCTGCTATAATTTCTTGCCTGTTTCAAAACCACGTTGTATCAGACATGGCTAAGTTAAGTACTCAGAAATTATGTGACAAAGTACATTACTACCCTCTTCTCAGCTTTCCAGTTATACATTACAAATAGCCCTAAATAGAAAGTCAAAAGTTCACGGAGCTATGGCAAGCATCTAGAAAGACAAAATATTCAACATTACTGAATTAATTGCAGAAGTGCTTATAAAACCCATTCAACAGCTGCCGAATGTCACCACAATAGCATGCAGCAGCCACAGGACATACACAGCCCCAAAATGTCAATGGACAAGAAATCACTAATGACTAACCCTAGCAACTATGCTTGGCCTAAATGAAGACTAAAGCTTCAACACACAAAAAACTGATGGCAGAAGAAAAAAAAAAAGAAAAAAAAAAACTCCTTGAAACTAATCAATTAAGCAAGCATGCTTTCCACGTCACAAAATTGGTGTGGTCTTTGTCACATAAAGATCTAAGCAAGTACGGTAGCCTATCGGTCAAGATTTGCTCATCCCATCAGCATTCAACTATGAAGTATACAAGAGAGCATTGATGTTCTGCATGTTCTTACAGGTGTCAGCCAAAACAAATACAAATATAGTTAAAAGCACATACAAACACTGATGGGCCGTGATGGCTCTTCTGACTGGTTCATTCCTCCATTGGTACAGGGGGAAAAATGAGTTCGGTTGAAAGAAAACGAATTTACTTTAAGGCACACAGAAGAATGCAAATCCATATGCGATTGGATTAGTTTTCACAACACTGTGCCAGAGGTCTTTAAAAAGTCAGCAAATTTAGCATAGAGGCCATAGACTACTGGATTCTCAGTGAAATAGCTAGTCACATCAACAAAACTAGCTAATCTCATCTACAAGACTATAAGAGTCAATCAGCTAGCACAGTATATAGGGATCACATAATCTGATGTACACAGCCTAAAACCTGCTATTATATAAGGAATGTAACCCTTTTAGTTCCCTGATTTGACAATCTGACATGTAAGCACCTCATTCTACTTCAAAAATAGATAAGCAGATGATAATGCAAAAGGCCTTTTATGAGTTAATACACTATTAATCCAAACCTAAAGAATAAGAACTTCACTTTCACTAGCTATGCAGATTCAAGTAGCCAAAGAACTAGTCTACAATTGTATGAAAACGCAACAGATTTCCTCACTCAAGTAACAAAAATTAATGTAGGCAAAAGGCATTATATAAGAAACAAATATAAAGAAAGATATGCGAGAGATAACATTCTATGACAGAGGCAATAGTATACAAGAGAGCATTGATGTTCTGCATGTTCATTCAGCATTGATCTACTTTACTAATCCTGCAAACACCATCTAACATAAATATGCATCTGAGTCCTGTTTCAAAAACCAAATGGTGCGAACAATAACTTTTTGGGAGTGAATAACAGACTTCATCCGATTGTAATATTAACCTTATAAAGCAATAAAGGTGGATTTTTTTAACTAAAGAAGATTGGTGAAACTCAAGATTTATCATGCCAAGTTGCCAACTATTCCTTTCCCGTACCCAGTAGGTCTAATAATGTATCAAACTCCCTAATTTTCCCGGTTGCCACCTTTCCAGCTTAAAATCAATCAACCTAACAATGGGATATAACTTATTTGGAAACATAATTAATGATGAAATGCCAAAATGGCAAGATGCATATCTCAGGGATGTTTTGAAAAATCACAATACTTGTAGGGGAGTTTTTTTTTTTAAATATTTAATAATTACATATATGAGGCAATTTGTGATTTTTGGAGTAAAATTAGCACCATTACATTGTTCGCTTGTCATAATTCTCGACCATACCAATGTGAGCATAATTACTACATGTCTGCAATCAGCCTCTAACATACAACCACGAGATTATAAAGAACCAGCACACATATAAAACGTGCCACAAAAAAGTTAAGCAATTGAAACATTCTTTTTATCCTCATGATCAGCTACATGTTCCTATAAAGTTTCTGGTTTATTCCTCACCAAATCCACGATTCCTTCTCATTCCTATCCATGCATTATATTAACAATCAAATCCGGAGGCCAAATCTCTTCATTCCTTTCTAAACAAAGTTTTGTCACTCCAAACGAATTGACGTACACTTGATCGGTTGATCCTACTATAACTGAGGCTTTGTTCACCTCACACCTCGATTCCACTTATTTCAGGAATGACAAGTTACAATTAAGTTAAATTCGCGCTAATAAGTTCAAACAAGTAAAGTTCGGGTCTTAAAAGGGGTACACTAATGTTCAATTCACAATTACGGAGTTCCAATAAGAGAAATTCAATAACAAATTTAGAAAGCCAAACACCATATCAAATTATCAATCAACAAAATCTAAAGCTTTAACCAAAATTCAAGCACATTATAGCATTAATTAAAAAACACAAAATTCAAACTAACAAATAAATAAAATTAACAGAAATTCTCACCTGTTGAAGCAGATCTCTTGTTAGAACGCTTTAATCTTTCGAGCTGAATTTGAGCATCTACAAACATATTCATCCTCTGAAGCTCCAATTCCTTAGCCAATTCCATTTTCTGCTTCTCCAATTCCATAAATTTCTCCTGCTTCCAATTCTCAATTCTCTCGTAAACCTCCCCAAACTTCACCACCGCTCTCGCCAACTCCTTCACCGCCGTCTCTATTTCTCTCTCCTCCACCATTTCCACCGCCTCTCCATCTTCATCCGACTGAGTCGACTCGCTCGAATTCAAACTCGACTTCAAATTAGGGCTACGATTATGGTTATGGTTAGGGTTAGGGTTAGGGTTAGGATTAGGGCTAGCATTTTCGGCAACAGAAACCTGAACAGCGGAGGAGGTAACATTACCGATCAGAAAATCAAGGCGTTCGAAAAACCGCCAAGTGGACGGCGGAGATTTGACTTTCTCAACCTTATACTTCTTCTTGATCGTATCGATACGATTCTTACACTGAACGTCGGTTTTCCGGCGAGTAATTCCGGCGGAATTGACGGCGTCGGCGACTTCATTCCAATCGTTTTGCCGGAGATTTCCGCGGTTGCTGCGGAGGTAGCGTTCTCCCCAAGCTTCGATCAACACCGCCGTGGATTCTTCGCTCCAGCAGTCGTCTCTGCCGCCTGATTGCTTGGGAGCTGCCATGAGAGAGAAATTGCGAGGAATTTTGAGGAGAGAGAAAGTGAAGATGAAGATGAAGGTGAAGGTGAAGGTGAAGGTGATGGATGAAGATGACGCTGCATTTTGATTGGTTCTTCCAAAGTTTGACCGCCGGTAACGTCAACCATTGCCCTTCACGGAAATTTGGCCGTTGTTTTTTTTGTTGGTTTGGGTATTTTGGTGGGGAGGTAAGAATGTGAGGGGAAAATGTTTGGAAATTGAATTGGGTTGGATCAGCCCAATTTCCTTTCAAATGACTGGGCCTTTGGAATAGATACTTGATAATTTGTACACATCAAGTTTTGTTAGAAATTGTGTCGCCAAACAATGAAAATTCGTGAGAATCAAGGTTAGCCTAGTTGGTTGGAGGCTCTCCTTTCACCTCATGTGAGAGGGGTTTGATTCTGGCCCCAAACAAGTAAGATTCTCAATATCCCCTCTACTTGCTATGGAATTCTCCTTATCAACCAAAAAAAAAAATTGAAAATTTGTATACGGTACTGGCGTATTCAAGTTTATTTTTTTGCTCAATATAATAATTAAATTAGCAATAATTGTAAGAGCTAGAAAAAAACTCTAAGGTGGATAGTGTATGCGAATGTAGAAGATAACACCTTTTTTTAACATTCAATTCAATCGCTTAATATAGTACGTAATTCAATTGTTGTAACTCAAATATGGTCCTATAAAAATATTTAATTTTTTCATTCCATTAAAGGTCAATAATGTAAACTTAAGTATAAATTCACATGTGTATATATTTTGTTTAAAAGAAAGAGGTCTAAAATTGTTTCTTTTTAATGTAATAAGGAGCTTATTTAGAGTGAGCATCATTACTAGGGTAGAGTGCCATGTGACGTGTAACAATAGAAAATACTTGAGCTTGAAGTGTATATAACTAGTGCATGTATCACAATTTGAGAGTTATAAAACTTAAGGGTTACAGACACTCTCTTTTAATCACTTTTTTTATTTAACATTAAGATTAACACTTTTGTCACGCCATGATAATTAAAATCAACATATTATACAAAGCATATTTAATAAGACCCGATGTGATAATGTATTGTATATTTTTATGATAAAAAATTGAGTAATGTAAGCACTTGGTAATTTGTAGAATAAATACCTCCTCTCTAGTTACTCTAATAGGAAGTGAGCTCACTGTTAATATAATAGAGCATCTTGTGGCATATCCAAGAAAGTGGGCGGTTCGTTGTTTTGCTTCCAAAACTACGGACATACACTTGTTGTCTCCAATGATTTAGATACTCTCCTATCTATCTATCTATATCTGGTCCTTTTTTTCACGAACCAATTGACAGTAACTGTTCTCAACTTTATTACCTTCTTGAATTGATTTGAAACGAATCATATATTCATGCTGTGAAAGGAGATGGAGCTTTGTTTTCAAATTACTACCCAATTGAAAGATAACGGTAGGATAATACTATTACCACTTGAATTATCCCGGTATTATGCTTCCTTGATCATTTGTAAATAAGGAGTAATATTCATATTGTCTCAACACCTCATAATCAAATATATATACTATAACATAATTGTATTAATGAGTTTTCATATATTTTCCGTCACTCTATTAGTAGTAAAGCCCTATTCTTTTGATCTCCTAAGCATAGGAGAGCAACTTATTTTTATATTAAGCGCAGCAGAGCAAAGCAGGTAGGGCATAATAGATCAGAGCAGACCACATCAGTTCAAAAGAATAGGGGATACTTTGTTTTTCTCGTTACTATAGGGATATTTTGCTCTTTTTCCAACAACTTTTGCTTAGGGGATACCTTTGATTGATGGGGTGTGTTGAGCCAAGGTCCGATCAAACCACCCCAAATCCTTGTATAAATTTTGATTATGAGACTGATGAAGTACTTAATTAATTTTTAAATGAAAAAGGTACAACCCATTGCAACTAATAATATTCCTAATGATCAACTCACCTAATCAAATCCAATCTAAAACAAACAGAAAAATCTTAAAATAAAAACAAAGTAGAACTAGTCAATCTTTTTTCTGCCTCTACTTTTGTGAAAAGGTGTGAAAGATAGTTAAAAAGAATGGTTTATCAAAAGAACCCAAGTGGTGAAAAAGGAGATACTAGCTAGATAGATAGAAATTGACATATTATTATATCATTATTGTTATAATTATTAAGGTTTAACAAGATATGTTAGCATTAGCATGCAAGATCCATGCATATCCATCTTAAAAGCAGAAATCATCCTATATACAATTATCTCGTGAACCATGCAATATGATTTTGGTAAGGAAAAAAAAAAGAAAGAAAAGATAACATAATGTTGAAAGGACATGCAATGTAATCAAACAAATGAATCAAATGTATCATATCAAGACAAGAGGACCCGACCTTAGCTTTGTTTAAGATGCATGTGCATAAATTGATTCCCTTTTGCTTGTAACTTTGTGCTTAAATGAGTGTTAGATGTTGGGTTCATATCTTCGACAGATCTATAAACTTTGTTTGAATGTTCTAGATGTTGATTTACTTGGTGTTTATTTTCAACAAAGTTGAAAGAGACCATAGGTTAACAATATTTTTTCGCATTGCATCCAATCTTATTTATACTATTATGACAAAAAAAATCTCGTATAAAACCCTTGATTAGGCAATGAGCTGTTAATTGTTTGTTTGATCCTAACATGCGTATCTATTAGTTTTGGTTATTTGAGATTTGATTCAATTTTCAAATTTGTCGCAAAGAACAATAATTCTCTCCTCTTATATATAAATAAATTAAAATTTTCATAAAAAGCATACAAAAGCCGGAGTGGAAAATGTGTTGCTTTGTTCAATCAACTACAGTTATTTGTTGCAGTGCTTAACCTATTGTAACAAATAAGAAGATGAATTAATTAAAATTTTATGAGGCTTAATTGACTACTTAATACGTAATATGATGACACAGAGTCTATTATCTCATAAGAATGAAGATACGATTGATGATCGATCATATATTGGTGTGTCCCAATATACTCAGTATCCTCAATTGGCATTTGGCACCATATAAAGTATAAAAGTATTGCTTTCAAACAATAGTTCACAAACAAAAACATCATTAATTCATAAAAGCTACATCAAAATAAAATTGAAGGCAAACCACATTGTTTTTGTCTTGTCGATATAATAACGTACTCATAGACAGCACATAAAAGGGAATTAAAGTCGGTGTTCTAAAATTAATTGATACAGCCATGCATGCATAATACCATCCACATAAAAACTGTTAATAAATAAATTTTCCAAAATAAATTGACAGAATATTCTGACATAATCTTCATTGAAAAATTCGTCAAATTCTTGCTAGAAATTAGAGGAACATTTGAAAAAGTGCAAGCTACGCCAAAAATCTTTAATTAAATTTAAGGGAGTACATACTAGTGTACTGTACTAGCTACTGTGTTTGTGTTTGTGTTTTATGTTTTGTGTTTGTGTTTATGTGTTTGTGGTAGAACCAACCGTAGAAGGTAGTACTCTTCTAGTGTGTTGCTTAGTGAAATGCATCACTCATTGGAGTCAAACTTCTATATTCACCTGATGTCACATTGTCATCCACGTCAACTAGTTGGCCTCCCTTTCTTCTTTAGATTTAATGAATTTATTGGGAGGTTACCTTACCTCTAGGGCAAAACCCTAAAGTTCGCCATCAACCAGCCACCCTTTTTTCCGTGAAAGGAATGTTATGATGACGATGATGATGATGATTGGAAGTAGAGGATGTAATTAATTTCTTGCACAACATTATAAATTGAGATAATTTGAGTAATTTTATGTTTTATCTTTATGTGTATACGCTTTCACCTGTGATCTATGAAACTATGATCACATACTAACATTACATTTATATGTATGCTAATGTGCTTTCAGTGGGAAAGAGAATAATATATATAGTCTTACTATTTACTAATTAGCATGAGATATACTCAAGTGGTTGTATGCTTGTATTATTAAATGGTTTGATGGAACTTCCTTTAAGTGATAAAAAAAAATGTTAATTATAGGGGATATAAATAAATAAGAAGCGGGTGATTATATAACGACACAAATGACATTTTAATGACATGATGAGACTAACCTAATTCATATTTGAAGATGTTATAACTCGATCATAATATTTCTTTATATCCTTAAATTATTCATATCCTTAAATAATACTTCAACATAAAAAATACAAAGTGACTTGAGTCTTATGAAATAGGCGTTGCATGCTCATATAATTATATAGAGGGGATCAGAATTATATTTATTTGCAATATATGGTTAGGAATATATGACCTAGAGTAACCTTTAGGACTTGATTATAAGTTCAGTAAAGTTGAACTTTTTCACAAGTATAATCCTAGTAGTTTATGTACAAGAGCTTTCATAGGTATGCACCATTGCTTCAAAAGAGTAGAAAGTTTTTTCTTGCTACTTTTTAACTGATTCTCTTTCTTTAGATATAGGGCGGCCAAGGAAATCTAAGCAACATGAATACATGATAATTTTGAATTAAACTTTGTGCCAAAATCGGAACATATTCACAACTCTTGCTAGATTTCCTTTTTAGAGGGAATAATGTTTGTGGGATCAATACGAATCTCCATTGCTACATAAAAAGTTAAACATATAGTAAAAGACTAAAAGTTATGCATATAATAGTACTCCGTCGTTCTTACAATATCTTCGAGTAAAAATAAGATTGAAAACCGACAAAACTATCATGATTATATAACTATTTATGTTGTGTTCTCTTTTATCTGAATTTATTTTACTACTAATAGAATCATCAAAAATCTAAGTCGGTCTACATTGTATTGATAAATGATAATCCGATATCTTTGTCATTGAATAAACTAACCTTAACTTTTCAAAATTGAATTCTTTGACTAAAACATTTTTTACCGGGCTAATTGATGTTTGGTAATATCAATTCGCACTCTAATCCATTGACATGGAAATATTAATAAAATTATACCTATATATTTGTTTATTGTTATCATATTTGAATACTGTTATAAAAATTATGATTACAAGTCTTTTATATAAGTTGAAGATAACACGATCATTGAACACTAAAATAATACCCCTAGCACTTTCTATATGCTTATATAGTTATATAGCATAGTTGTTATTACAATCATACATTAGTCGCAAGTCCACATGGCTTGCGATAGCTCTCAAGAAATTAACAACCATCAATCAACCACATGCTGCAACAACAGGCATACCAACAACAAAATCCTTATCTCATCCAAGCAAATATACAAAACTTCCATTATAGAGTAATTATTATACCATGTACTCTAATTATTGGTACAATTTGCAAGAAAATAGTCTGGCATCCCATCATTTATTTATGTACTATTACGTACGGTTTGAGATAAATAACATCCATATGAGTAGAAGTAGAAATACACACCATCACCGACAAGATAATCTTTAAAGGAATATGACATATTAGTGTAAAGGTTTTTGAAGGACAATATAATATCTAATTTTAAAAAAATCAAGGTATGAAAAATGGAATTGGAATGTAGAATTGTTATTTTGTCAAAAGAAATAATTGAGTGAGATTTGCTCCATCAAATAGTCAAAAGAGCATGTAACATCACTTGACTCTTTAATTGGAAATTGAAAGGCGGATCATGTGAAGTCAATTGATCTACATAACAAGAGATGAATATGTATGCTTAATTAGTTTGATAGGATTATAATGTGCATTTCATTGAAAATTTAATTTAGACCAGACAATCAAACAATTATCTTCTTTTAATAGCTTAATAGTTAGATTCAAATCTAATCAATTTTCGCGATATTTGCTAAATGATTAATCCATATAGAAAAGGTGGACTGGATTTCAAACCTGAATCACTAGATTTCAAATAGGGCACTTTGTTATCCAGTTAATTTGGGTGAACCATGCTTAAGCTTATAGCCTCTAACTGCGGGCAAGCTTCCTCCAATTCCTTATAATTGTGACAATTTATTTGACCTACATTATTATTTATATACAACTTTGATCATTAAAATGTTTGATTATACACCGTCAAAATCAAATTCAATACATCAAAAATATCACTTGAGACGAGCGAATTCAACAACATTTTGACTAGGCAGTGATGTATAATATGAACTATGATGTGCTTACTAATACAAGTATATATAAAAACAAATATTTGCCATGCTTATATGTACTAACAAACTTTTCATATGAATGTACTTAAGTCATGTTCTTTTGAGCTTCTGTGCAGATTTCAGCAGAGCAAAATAAAAACTTCTAACATTACATAGCAGGGCTCAGCAGAGCAGAATAACTCAAAAACGGAACCTTATTAGAAAGAAATGAATTTAAAATATAGAAGATTAAAGTTAAAATTTTCCAATTGAATATAATACTCCATGTGTTACATATAAGTAGCTAGCTAGCTATCATAAACCGCTAACATAGACAGACACAATTCACATAAAGCAAGAGACAAGCTGTTAATGTCTCTGATTTTTTGGTTTGAAATTCCCTCAATTATTATTAGTTTAATTAATTAAAGTGACACCCTAAGCTAAGAGAATCTCTACTAAATCTTACACAGTTCCAAACAATTCTCTCCTTAAAATAAAGTATTAGAGTTACCAATTATAAACTGACATTGTAGCATATAGGTATGGCAGATATAGTAAACAATTGTAGTTAGCTTTTGAGTTTTAAATTTGGTGCAAATTTGTCAATATACTTTTTTTGCATGAATAGATTTACTGTACTGTACTTGTAGTAAAAAGTAAGATCAATATTTAGATTGAACTTGAAAATGTGATCCGAATATTTACCTTTAGTTACTTTCTTTGTAACTGACATTGCTAATTTGTTTTCATTTGTAGCACGTAGCCAGTGTAGGTCTTGCTGGTAAAGTAAGCAAAAATACAACAGTGCTACCGACTACCGAATAGGTTTTTTTTTTTATTTAATTTATTTATTTATTATTATTATAATATTTTTTAATGAATTTAAACTTCGGAAATACAGTAAGTTAAAGATACCGGTAGTAAATTGAATAGAACAAGTAGTCAGCACTATTTATTTACTTTTACGTAATGGAAATTGATGTGATAATTAACAATGTAACTTGTGTCACTATGTGTGGTGATAAATTTTACCCTTTTTCTTTTACCTAGTTAAAGGTTAAAAATAAAAAAAGGTCTTGTTCTTTTATATTTCGTACTTATTATGCTTCGTTCATCTTATATCAACTCAAAAGAATAGAGCCTTGAATAATATATCTATGTTTCAAGATAGATATTAAAAAGTTTTTCCTTTTCACATAAAAAAAAATGTCATGTGTCAAACTTGTAAGCATTTTGTTTTTACTCATAAACAAGACACCTTTGGGTTGGATCACTTGGATGTGGATCTACGTTCAAAACATATATCATCGAATCTAATTAATTGTCAGTTAATATCATGTTGAGTTCCGATTTAATAGTTTTGTTAAGTCCTTCGATTATGAATTGATTATAGTGTAAGGCTAGCTAAGCTTCTCAATTTTCTGTAAGTACCTTAATTTAAGTTTAACATTATTCACGTAGATTACTTTGATCAATATTTGTACTTTATACCTAAGATTTGATCAAAGTTCCGCATTGGTATATTTGTCACTCAAGTAGGACATTATTAAACAAAGAGAGGAAGTAATGTTACTAATGTATATGTCGTTTTCCAAAATTTACCTAAAAAGTCCCATGAAACATATCTTAACAAAACAAAAGATAGAAATAGATAAAGAAATAGAGATCAATCAAGGTAGCTATAGTCCTAGAAAGAGGGAAAATCATGGTGATTCTAATTTGTAACGCCGTACAATACTACTCACAACTATTACTCCATACCATTTTCCACCTAAACAATATCCACACAACTCACACTCTCTCTCTCTCCCCCCACCTCTTTCTCTCTCTTCCTTACTCCCTTCTTATATATTTCCACTGTTTTCCCATTTATTTCCAAAAAAATGTGCACAAATTTCTCATCTTCAAATAAAATGGGAAGCAACAATTTTGTTCAAGTTAAAGAAGCCATTGTTATCACCCCATCAGAACCAACCCCTAATTGTATTCTTTCTCTTTCCACCCTTGATTCTCAGCTTTTTCTAAGGTTCACGATTGAGTATCTCCTGGTCTACAATCCTTGTAATGGACTCGATCGCAGGCAATTCTGTTCTCGGATTAAGTTTGCTTTGGGCCGGGCCTTGGTTCAGTACTACCCTCTTGCGGGCCGGGTTCAAGAGAGGAAAGACGGGCCTCTTCAGGTGGTGTGTCGGGCCCAAGGAGCTGTGTTTGTTGAGGCTGTTTCTGGGTATAAGAGGGTTGATTTCGAGAGGGCACCACGCCACGTGGAGGAGTGGCGGCAGCTCTTGTGGTTAAACGTGGATGATGTTTTGAAGGGGGCCCCACCTCTTGTTGTTCAGCTGACGTGGCTTGCTGACGGGGCGGTTGCAATCGGGTTCGGGTTTAACCACTGTTTGTGTGATGGGGTTGGGAGCGCTGAGTTCATGAACTTGTTTGCAGAGTTGACCCGTGGGGTATCGGGTCGTGGGCCGAGGCCCGTTTGGGATCGGCACTTGCTTGGCCCGTTTACGACGACGAAAGAGTGTGTCCGTTTTAACTCAGTGAGTCATCATCCCGAGTTTAACCGAGTTCAGGACTGTTGTGGGTTCATGGATAGATTCTCTACTGAGAAATTGGTCCCAACTTCAAGTGTCTTTGTCAAGTTTCACATCAACCAACTTAAAAGACAAGCTAATCTACTCAACGACTCACCAAATTACACGTCGTTCGAGGTTGTTTCGGCCCATATTTGGAGATGTTGGGCCAAATCATTAAACATGCCCTCAACCCAAGTCCTAAGGCTAGTTTTCAGTGTCAATTTCCGGAACCGATTAAAACCGGGTCTACCCGTTGGGTTTTACGGAAACGGGTTTGCGCTCGCGTGTGCGCAAACCACGGTTAAGGACCTAACCGAGAAGGGGTTGGGTTATGCAACGGATTTAATAAAAAGGGCTAAGGAAAGAGTGGATGGTACATATGTAAGGGAAGTGATCGAGTTAGTGAGTGGGAATAGGACTAGCCCAGACTCAGTAGGGGTGTTAATATTGTCACAATGGTCAAGACTTGGGCTAGAAAAGGTTGACTTTGGGCTGGGTAAACCAGCCCATGTAGGGCCCATTTGCAGTGATAAGTACTGTTTGTTATTGCCAGTTCATAATCAGAGGGAGGCAGTCAGGGTGATGGTAGCTGTCCCTACAAGTGCCGTTGACATGTACCAACATTTATTAACAAAACCTTTCTCTTCTAATTAAGAAGTTTTCCAGCATAATCTTTGTTTAATTAGAGTTAGAGTTTCATTAATTAGATTGCTAATAACGATTTCATAACTCGAATAACATAGGCACAAGTTTTGATTAATTACTAGACTTAGTTTGTAATTGACCGTCTTTAATTTTGGTGTGGGTTTTGTTTAAGATTTTTGTGGTAGGATTACCTAACTTGTTGAATTTACAATCTAATCCTAATGACTAATTATTTGATTAACCAAGTGTGAGATTATAGTTTAGTAATGGCCAATTGAGCATGTTGTCTTGTAAATTTTGTCATTATCTAGGGGAAGACGAAATTAATCTATAATTTATTTGAGATTTAGATATAAATAACAACGCAAAGCTTTCTATTGTGGGCAATTAAAGAAATGCTTACCTTAAAATCCATACAACCTAATTAAATCAGAATGAAAATGATGCAACTAGTCAAAATTATGTACTACGGAGTATATAAAAACAATTGGAAAAAGTCATGATACTTTTAGCATATTTGGTTAATCAATCGGTAGTGCTTAGTGCCGGTGCATTAAAGACATGCAACTATGCAAGTGATATGTGCATCAGTGTATAGACGGCTCAGTTACAAAAGCACTTGTCCTACATTGTACAAAAAGTAATGGTTATACATTGATACGGCGGTGCAAGGTCATGTGTTGTGCCAGTCGGTATGCATGTCATGGTCGTGGCTCGTGGGGGCCATATAAGAATTGAGTCAAGAAAATATTATGACGTGTCAATCTCACTAAAATATGGCTCGGTCACTGGCCGCCCAAATTGTGCCATGCTAGATCATATCATTCTAATAGTTTTATGACAATTTGTTATAAGTTAAAAATAAGTGGATTGGCAAGAGGATTAACTCATCATGCTCGTACTGAGGTTGTGACAAGTTTCGAAAATATGTGTCCATGTATAGCGCACTAACATGTCTTTGATGTCAAGTCATATTAACATTAGTTATCCTCGTGCTTTGACTGCTTGCTTAAAATAGCTAAGCAAATTAGTTTTTTCCTCTTACTACACTAATCTTGCTCCCAGTCAATCAGGTCATCTTAATCATAAATGCGACAAACTAACGCTTCAAAAAACGTACAAGTTTGTGAACACATTGAGTATTGAACACCCAACATTTGACACAATTTTTAAAACTACAAGTCCAAGACATGGTAAAGCCCAATATGCTACATTTAGATCCAATGTGCTAGAATTGTAAATGTAATCAATTAGTGATTTTTCAATTTGTTTAAGTAGGTTGTAATCTCACATGAAAAAAGAAAAAAAAAAATCACTATCTAACTAAGGGCATGTTCTCTTACGTTGAAATTCAGTTCAGCTCCTAATTTTCTTCTCTTATAAAATATTCATTTCAGTTAAGTTAAGTTCAGTTCAGTTCAGCTGAGTTCAGTCAATGAAAACAGGCCCTAAGTTAGTGCCATTCAAGCTGGTTCATTCAATGTTGGGAATTATGGATATTTTGTTGCAAGTACATATGAACATCTTATCCTTTGAGTAGTTTATCACTCATAAAAAAACTTCTTGTTATTTTTCCTGATAATTAGTTTATCACTCGTTAAAAAATAATAATTAAAAAAAATGATTTTCCCAATTATTTTTCATGTTGTTTACTAAATATAGCTCCTTAAGTTTGGATTGACCACTTATCATATCTATATTTGTATTAAATTTTTCTTCAAACACCCTCCAAAACAAAATCAAAATAATTTAAAGTTAAGTCAAATAGTAAAGTAACACTAAAACATTAAGGCAAACTATTATATAGAATTTAAATATGGTTAATTAGTTTAGTTAGTTGATAAAATTATCATATGGAATAGTATTGATCAAATGCCAGAATCCATTGTTTTCATTAGAATATGATTGCACAAGATATTTTAAAATTTTGATCATTGAATCATTTTGCTTCCAGAGTCTTCGTTTGGATTGGTATATTTGGGTGCATAAAGACAACTAGAGAAGAATAAAATCTCAGCTGAATCTTTATAATTAGATTTTATAGATTAAAGTTGATGATAAGTTTATGTCCAATCGTGAAATTATGATTGTGGGTCAACCACTATGCTTTTCCATTAAATAAACCCACACAAAAATTGGTACGGAAAAGAATAAAAAAGTATTAGTGCAAAGAAAATCAAGTCAGAATATGTGATAAATGCTTATAATGTGGTTAGTTCATTAGATGATTCTTTATGTTGATATTACTTGTATTAATTAATGAGTTTATATACAATCTATAATTTTGGAAGAAAATCCCGTGCAAATTTATGATCATGCTTTGTACAAAGCCTAGTCTTCTACTCAAAAGGCCAAAACATATACATGTTTTCATAAAATCTATTTCAAACTTTGAAGCGATATTGAGCGTTAATTATTAGAGTCGGTTTGGTTTATTTCTGTTAATATTGTATTTATGTTAAGTTTATCTTATTAGGAGTTTTAGGCTAATTAGGTTTCCTAATGTATTGTGTATATATATGTGTTAATTATCAATACAAAGGTTAAGCCGTTTTCTCCAGATTTCCTTGAGTTTAACATGGTATCACAACCTCTCTAAATTATAGAGATTTCTTTTCGATCCTGGTTTGTTCATCCTCGATTTTTTAATTTCCGCATTAATGTTCTGAGATTAAGGCTTCATGATTTGATTTAATTTCATAATTTCCATTAATTTTCTGGTTTATTTTTCTCGAAATTGGGAATTCCTATCCCTAATTTCCTGAATTATTTTTTTTTACGATTGGTGGTTTATTTCTGAAATTGGGTGTTGCTTTGGTGGTGCTCACTGTGTGTATTTGGTGCGCATATTCTAGCATGCTATTGTTTGTTGTGTGCTGCATTTTGTGGGTGTGTGGTGTGTTGTGTTGTTGCGTGGTGCATAGTTGCGAGGTGCTGCTCAGTTGCGTGACTGTGTTGCTACTTTGTGTGTGTTATTTACTGCACGCTGTGTTTGTGTGTGGTGTGTATTCGCCTCGCTGTGTGTGCCTACGTTGCTACGTGGTGCTGGTGTGTGCTGTAGTGCGTCGATTTTGCGGGATGCTCTTATTTGTGTGTTGGTTTTGCTCGTGTCTTGGTGTGATGGCTATCGGCAATGATGGTACACCCCCTCCACCTCCTCCTAAATATGAGCCTTTCACTGATTACTATCTTCATCCAAGTGAAGGCTCTCAATTGGTGATTTGTCCCGTGTTGCTTACCGTCGACAACTATGAAGAGTGGTCGAGGTCAATTCGCAACAATCTTTGGTCCAAGAGCAAGCTCGGGTTTGTTGATGGTTCGATTGTTCAACCCGATCCCAAGCATCCTGATTTCTGTCAGTGGGGTATTGTTAACTCTACTGTTGTTGCTTGGATTTATAATACTCTTGATGTTAGTGTAGACACCCATTTGTGTCTCCCCAAAACCAAACTCAGTGATGAGTGCCTTTCGCGTCGAATCATAATCGAATGAAACGAAAGTGTGGAAAGTCTAGTGTTGCGGAAAGTTTTATTTCTTTTCTCTTCTTCTTGTTTTTGAAAACTTTATTTTAAAGAAAACAGCCAATACAGTTTGGTTGGTCCATGATATGGGTCCAATAATGGTATAGTTGGATGGGGCTTGCAAAGACCTTTCCAACGATATATTATAAGCCCAATTCCGATGAATATTGAGGAAGTTATGGCCAATTTACTAAACTGGGCTCGGTTTGAGCTTTATGTACGACTCAATGATCTAGGGGAGGGCCTAATATAATTTATCATTCCTAATGCAATTAGGAATGGTTTTGGTCTTCTAGAATATTCTAGAAGGTTCTTTTCATTCCTAATTCAGTTAGGATTCTTCAGAGTTTTAATTAAGATCAAATAGCATTTTCGACTGAAATTATATTATTTTATCTTCCAGTACGGAAATTTATTAGAATTTCGAAAACGTGTTAAAAGTCGGTTTGGCGTCCAACCCCAGGCCTTGGCGCCTGGAATCGGGATTGGCGCCAGACGCCAGCATTGGCGCCTGGCGCTAGCCACTGGTCCTGGCGCCAATGAGCCAGGGCTGGCGCCAAGGTGGTTTTGTGGTCTTCAGACTCTGTTTTGATAAATTATCTTTTTTGGACAATTTTCTCTATAAATATCGTATTAAAAACTCCGTTTTCAATCATCAACTCTCTTTATTCACCAATTTTAATCTACAATTCATTCATCAATTCTCTTTATTTTTACAAATCATTCACCAATTACCATTCATCTAATTCTTCGCAATTCATTCATTCATCATCTTTCTTTCATCAATTTTCATATAACATTAATTCTTTAGTATTCTTTTCTAAACTTTGCTTTTTAACACAAAATTCCGCATTCACAAGATCTAGAAACACCTAGCCATATTCGAAGTTCCCTTCGCCCTAGACGTGAAAGGTTTTAATTTCTGAAGGTTTGGTCCCAAATCTCTCTTTCAATTATTTAATTTAATTGTTTTGATTATTATTTTCCTTGAAGTTACTAACGTGTGTATTTTGTTATTAGAAAGAGGTACGAGGCATCCAAGTAAGTACTTTAATTGGTTTTAATTGATTTATGATGTAGAAATCATGTTTACATTGTTGTTATGATATTCCTAGTATCATGTCTAGGGTAACTTTAATATTAAATATGATTGCTATGATGCCTTTTATTCTCTTCCTAATATTTATGATTATTAGTATCATGTTAGGGTTAAAGATTTGATTTTTATTGCTTAGTGACATGCTAGGGTTTGTTATTAATCTTGTTAGTATCATACCTAGGATCTTGCTATGTTTATTATGCTTTAACATGATTATAATTTTAATTTATCATTATTTTCATGGTGATTGTGATTATTTATAATTATTATTCATGATGTTGATTATTTATTATGTTGCTTGATATGCATATTATTTTATATTGTTATTGCTTGAACACCTTTGATGCATGTTAAAGGGAATTGGTACTTGCAATCACGCTTAATAAGATAATTAATAATCTTGTTTAGGGTTAATTGTGATTATAATTCAAGTGATCGCCAATAATAGTTTATTTGTGCATTAATATTCAACCAACATAGATAAACAGGTTTAGGGTTAATCCTATTGATTGCATGTTAGTCAGAAAGCGCACATGAATACGATCAGAATAAAGTAGAGGCCTATTATTAAGGCAGGTTCAATCTCTTTTAGGTTGGATTTGTACCTTCATCCCTGGACCCTTATTTGGTTCATGACCTTATGGAGTTGACGATCTCTTGGATCGTTAAGGGGTGTGACCTTCACCTCGTGAACGGATTACAAGTTCCTTAAAAACTTGTTGGCGACTCTTTTGCTCTATCTTCTTCCCTTTTGGACGCCACCGTACTTTAGTGTATGATCACATTGAAATTATTCCCTACAGTTAGTATTCGTTCTACTGTTATTATTCCTGATGATGCAAAAACTCTGTGGGATGATTTGCGGGATCGTTATTCTCTTGGTAACGGTCCTTGTATTTTTGAATTGAAACATGATATTGCTCATTGTAAGCAAAGAGGTCGATCTGTTGCAGTTTATTATGGTGAATTAAATAAATTGCAGAATTTATTGTCTAGTTATGTGAAATTTCCTGTCTGTACTTGTTCCGCTGCGAAAGAATATGCTAAGTTGCATGAGAATGAGTTATTGCATCAGTTTTGTCTTGGTTTGGAACCTAAGAAGTTTGGTTCTGTGGTGTCTACTTTGTTGATGAGTGATCCTTTGTCTTCTATGAATGCTTCTTATGCTAAGGTTGTTGCTGATGAGTGTAAGCAATCTGTGTCTGAGGCACATGAGACCTCTTCTTCCTCTATGGCTGTTGGTTTTAATGCTACAGGTACGGCTTCCGGTCGAACTTCTGACCGGATAGAATGTACTTACTGTAAGAGGTCTGGTCACGATAAGGACCATTGCTATCAGCTTCATGGCTTCCCGGGTGGGGGTCGTGGGGGACGTGGTGGTCGTGGCGGTCGAGGAGGTAGTGGTGGTCGGTCTTCTGGTAAGGGAAAGGGTGAGTTTGCCGGTGCTGCTGGTACTTCTCGTGGTAATAATGAGCCAGTTTCTGATTCTGATCGTGGGAGTGTTCCTACAATCTTTGATGCTCAATGGAAGGAACTCATGTCTGCGGTAAAGGGTGCCAAGTCTGGTTCTTCGACAGATGGCAACAAACTTGGTACGTATAATTCCATTGAATGGCTCATTGATACTGGAGCATCGAATCATATGTCTGGTAATATTGCTCTTTTCACTGACTTACATGACATCTCTTCGCCTGTTGGTTTACCCAATGGGAAGAGCACGACGACAACAAAGGAAGGACGAGTTATTTTGTCTAATAATTTAACTCTTGATAATGTTTTATATGTTCCTGCTCTTAAATGCAACTTGTTATCTGTGTCTCAATTATTAGAAAAACAATGTTATTTTATTATGTTCACTGACAAACTATGCATTATTTAGGACCGCAGTTTGAGGAACCTGATTGGAGCGGGGGTACAATATGATGGGGTCTATATTTTTCGTCCGGTTCGTGCTCGGAATCTGCAGGTGAACAAAGTAGTTATTTCAGATGCAATTTTGTTATGGCATAGGCGTCTCGGGCATCCGTCAATGCAAGTTGTGAGCTCTATTCCAGGAGTTTCTAGTAGTCGTAGTACTCATAGTAGTAACTCTGTTTGTTCTTTCTATTGTGACATTTGTTTTATGGGGAAGCAACCCCGAAACTCTTTTCCGTTGAGTATGAATAAAGCATCTGAAATTTTTGATTTAATTCATTGTGATATTTGGGGTCCGAATAAGATTGTTTCTAGTTGTGATGCTCGTTATTTCCTAACCATTGTCGATGATTTTTCTCGTGCTACTTGGGTGTTTTTGATGGCCGGTAAGTATCAGGCTTCTCAGTTGGTTCGTGAGTTTTGTGCTATGGCTAAAACTCAATTTGACAAGAAAGTGAAGTTGGTTCAAAGCGATAATGGCCAAGAATTTATGAGTTTGGGGTCGTTCTTTGCTCAGAAGGGCATTCTGCATCAAACATCGTGCGTCGACACGGCTCAGCAAAATGGTAGAGTTGAACGTAAACATCGACACATTTTGAATGTGGCTCGAGCTCTTCGATTTCAAGCAAATTTGCCCAAGGGTGAGTGTGTTATGATGGCGGTGCAGCTCATTAATCGCACTCCGACTCCGGTTTTGAAAGGTAAATCTCCTCACGAGTGTTTGTTTGGTCAAACTCCATCATTGGATAGTTTGCGTGTTTTTGGTTGTCTTGCTTATGCTGCTAATCGTCCTCGGATTAAGGACAAGTTTGATTCACGGAGTCGCAAATGCATTTTTGTTGGGTACCCTCATGGAAAGAAGGGGTGGCGCCTTTATGATTTGAATACTAACAAATTTTTTGTTAGTCATGATGTTCAGTTCTTCGAGGACCAATTTCCGTACCTTGAATCTCTTCTCGATGATAGAAGATTGTTGTGGGAAGCGTATTTTTCGACTCCGCCGGTGTGGGATGAATATGAAGATGTTGATTTTGGCATAAATGGGGCGTATGTGGGGGATGAGCCACCCGAAACAGCCCACCCCACAACCGGACTGTGGCAGCAGCATGCACACCACACCCGGGTTGTGGAGTCTGCTGCCATCGCCCAGCCAGCGCCCGAGCACGCAAGGGCTAGCCAGCAGCAGCGTGGCAGACCCCAGCAGCGTGCAAGCTGCACTGCCACCCCCTGTCCAGCAGCAAGGCAGCAGCAGCGAGCAGGCTGCCCTGCCACCCCCTGCCCAGCAGCAGCACCTGCGGAAGACTGCACCGCCGCCTGCATAATCACTCTCTTAGCACTTAATTACCTATTATGCTCACAATTTCATGTTATGCTTGTTAATTTTACTCAAAAACAGGAAACAAATCAATTATATAGGAATCACCAACTTTAGTAGGCCCTGTTAGCCCATATCAGTTAAATGGGCCGAATCCTTGCAAAGATGATAAAATAAGTAATAAGCAGACTGCATGCACTTTATTTGGCCCAATAAACTCAATTGCTAAGGAACCCACAATAAACTCCAAAAGTTCATTAACCTTTAGCTCAATCCATCTTCAATTTAATTTAATTTTAAATTATTATTTAAATTAAAATGTACTCGTGCTAATCAAAATTACACTGATAATTAAAACAAATCAAAAGGGTGTCAAATGAAATATCGCATTTACTCATGTGTTTAGGTAAGGTACACCATAGACCCCTTAAAAATATCTCCAAATCAAACAAAGCTTTTTATAGGGATATGATTGTGAAGTTAAGCATAAAGATATAAAGCTACCTTACACTTTAAATATGAGTATAAAATAAGGTAGTTTGACGAAATATGAAATAACACCCACATTATTATAAGTTTATGGAATCAAAAGATTTTGTTGATCCTGAATAATTTCTTCAACAATAGTAAATGCATTGTTCCATTCAATTCCCATATAAATGGTTGGTTATACCATGTGAAATTGTGATTATTTCACCTAATAAGACCTTTGTATTCTTTTCCAATCGTTTGATCGTCAAAATCCTGTGTTTAGCATGAATATATTCTAAGTTATGTATGATTGTTTGATATGGGCTACTTGCTTCCAACACCATAAAATAATTGACCCATAACCCATACATATAGAGACACACGTGACGCCTACTAAGTACAATTATATTTTGTCGCGATTCGCATAAAACCAAGTTAAGGAATTCAGAGACTCAGTATTGTATATGTCATAAGTGGTAGTTTAATTTACTAGTACAAGTGTTGATTAAGCTAATTAAACTGGTAATTTGGCATCAGTTTCACCTTGGATTTGATCGATAACGTGGATGATAGAGAAGGACTATATATGATTCATATCCACGTTATCCACATTCCTAAAGTATTAACCAAGCTGTGAAGCTGCAATACAGAACATCAGTTATTAATGGGATGCATGGATCACACGAAAATGCTTTCTTTGACATCAAGAGATTTTTTGATTCTCTGGGGAATTTTTGAAGTCGTGAACATTTGCTATAGCTGCCTAAGACCTTGAGCATGGCTAAAGCTCCTGTGAACCCAGTAAAATCAGATTTGTCAAAAAAGTTATTAGCAACAAGATGCTTGGGAAGACAATTAACTATGCTTAATTATTTAATATTGTAACAAATTTGTGTTAAGAACATTACTTAGTTCTCTACTTTTAACTTGCTGGCTAAGGCCCTTTATAATTCTCTTATATTGTGTTTACTTTTTGGTGGTTGTACCTTGTTTATACATTTTTAAATAGGCTGGGCTGGGCTTAATGGCCCATGGACAAGTTCGGCCCATTTTGGATTAGCCTTGGCCCGACCCGACCCAGCCCATTTCATATAAAGCCCAATCCGGCCCGGCCCGTTGAACAGGTCTATATATGAAAGATACTCTCTACGTTTCATAATGTTAGCATATATCAATGCAAATCTTTGATTGCAAATATGTTGGGTTGACAAAGAGTATTTAAAATTTACCCAACATGTTGAGTGAATGAAAGAAGTGGCCTAGATCCCAAATAATGATTGACACAAATTGATCACATACGGCATACATGCATGATTTTATGTTGATGTTGTAGGATTAGTTTCATTTTGTACATGTTGTGTATGTACATACATAATGGTCACATTACTCACATATATAATTGAATTAACGTGGTGTGTAAATTTAAAATGGTCAGCGTGTGTTAACTTGGATCTATAAATCATCAACATGGGTAGCTTTCGTGGACTGAACAGAAATAAATCAAACAATAATGCACATAACAATCTAGAGAAATAAAATATCCTCTTCAAGTTAGTTGACAAATAACTTGGAGATCGACCATGCATACAACAAATACTATATCGTCGTATATGTGAATGCATGAATATAATTGTTATATATACATCCAGATGTACAATACATTCATGAATATTTTGTTCTCATTTTAATGATTGTTATTAATTATAAATCAAATAAAGATTAAAACCTAACTTTGAATTAATTGGGTGCATGTATACCTGGAGTATATAAATTATTTTATATGAATATTGAAAACAATTGTAAAAATGGAAAAAGGTGGGCTACTAGTACGTGGTTTCAGATATTTAATTTGTCAAATTCGACTGCGCGCTGATGATTTTAGGCTTAGGAAACAATAAAAGAAAGATGCCTTATCCTTTGAAACGAAGCTTATAATTTGTGTGGTGTAAACAATATGGTATTCATCTTCTTCTCTTCCTCTTTCTCTTGTCTCCTTTCCGAGTTACGAGGCTCTGCCTGGCTACCACATGCCTGCCTTTTGGACCACCTTAATTTATCCATTTTACATTGCATTATTATTTCAACTATCTCTTGTTATTATTCTTGTGATTATAATTCAAGTTGG
The DNA here is from genome assembly GCF_001683475.1 of Chenopodium quinoa. Taxonomy (NCBI): domain Eukaryota; kingdom Viridiplantae; phylum Streptophyta; class Magnoliopsida; order Caryophyllales; family Amaranthaceae; genus Chenopodium; species Chenopodium quinoa. The sequence continues at coordinate 2,545,513 of NW_018743199.1, read as the reverse complement.
AACTTGGAAGCTAAGCGGTGTTAGTTGATTAACCCTTTGAGTTTGAGCTTCTAATTAACTAAGCTACCTATTCGTAGTTTTGTCAATCGTCATTTTCTCTAATGGAGATTGGTATATATGAGAAGATGCTCTGCATATTGTTAGTTAATCTAGCTACTACAAACTACGGATTTGGTATGTTAAGAGGATTACAAGAAATAATGATATCAACCGAATTTGAATTTGGACTAACACGGCCTCAACCTTAATTACTCGTATTACTTACTATTATATTATTTTATAAATTTCACGGAGTATATTTTAATGACTTGTGTGTTCGTGAGTGTATCTAGTCAAACTATGTCAGATGAAAAAACCTGTTGTGGTGAAAGTACTAAAAGAAATGAAAAGACTATATAGTTCGTCCTCGTACCAAATCCGTGAAATTCTGACTTTGCCGCCTGATAACATAGCAATTTACACACAATAAGGTATGACAAGTGATGAAATATAGATGATATGATATTGCTGGTGTTTGGGTCCAATTTAGTCCAATTGGGCCTAGGCGTTAAATGGTCCAATTAAAAGCCCAAGGTCAAGGTTCATCTCTCCAATTGTGCTAAAGTCAAAGATCAGTCCTCAAGGCAAGCCAATTGGGCTAAGGCCCAACTTCTCCATATATGCAAAGGTATAAAAGCCATCAATATTACATTTGTACATTCATTCAAGCAAAACCTCAAGCAATTAATTCTCTTGCATAATGTTCTCTTTCTACACACTGTACTGATTTTAGCATCGGAGGGGCCTTCCTCGGCAACACCCCCGAGGCTAGTTTACGTGTGTTTACTGTGCAGGAAACCTTCGACCCAACATCACTTGGACCGAATCCAGTCTTCTCCACTTCATCGGACCTTCGACAAGGTCCCATTGTTTTCACCCGAAACAATTTGGCGCCGTCTGTGGGGAGAAATTTCAAACATCTTTAAGCCAAATTTCTAACCAAGATCATCTTGCAATTATCTTAGTAGCAATGGCTAAGAACCGCAAGAGCAAAGGCCTCCGTCAAGGAGCAGGCGAAAAGCCTAAAACCCCTACACCATCACCCTCGTCGGACCGGAACTCTCTCAAGGGTGCCAGCTCGGGGGGAGGATCATACAGGGAGGATTCCCTTTCTCCCGTAATTCATAACTCTCATCATAGGCCGAGTCACTCTCGGTCTAGCAGGGGTGAGTCCGATCATAGGACACATTCAGTGCCCCAAAGCCAACCATCGACTGTGCGCTCTCATTCCCATACTCGGCCGAGGACCCCTTTGACGGGGCCCAGCTCGGAGGAGGTGGCAAGAGCGCTGACAATGCTCATGGAGGCAATGAGGGCACAAAATATGCCACCACCTCGTGATCGAACTCCTCCGCATACCCGGCATCAACGGAGGAAGCTAGACCATGATGGTGGGAAGCTTCCTTCCTTCCGGGAACTGGAAGAGTGGGAAGAGGATACCTGGAAAACTGAAAAAGAGAGGAAAAAGAACCCTCAATTTTTCAAAGGATCCTCAACCTCCCGACCAGAAACGCATAAGAGCAGCAGCTCAGCTTCTCGCCCAGAATCTACTCACCGAGAACAACCTGAGACTGTTTGCCGAAGCGTCCTCGACCGACTCGGCGGCAAGGAACCGAGCGTGCACAGTCGCCTCTCGTTCCCTGCGGTCGAGGCCCAGATTTCCCAGCCAGGGACGAAAACCACTCCTACCTCTCTAAGAGGGCGGAGCGCGGTCCCTTCGGCCAGGAACAAGGGCAAGGCCGTTATGCTACCCGCCAGTTCGCCATTCGAGCAATGGATACTGGAAGAGCACGTGCCCACGGTTAAAATACCGTCGCACATCACATATGACGGGACCTCGGATCCGAAGGACCACGTGGCCTCGTATGAGACTCATATGCATCTTTGCCCCAGATCCGAAGCGACTTGGTGCAAATATTTCCCAACCACTCTCAAGGGGGTCGCGCAAGCGTGGATCTCCAAGGGAGTAAAGCAAGGCTCCATAGCAGGGTGGGATGATCTGTCCTCCAAATTTAGGAGCAAGTTTTCCACGGCAAACCGCCGAGAGAAGACTACTGCAGAACTCATGAGTCTGCAACAGGGGGAAACCGAAAGCCTCCGAGACTATCTGACCCGTTTCAGTAACGAGTCATCCAGCGTCTCTCAGCTGGACCAGGGGGTAGCCGTTTTTGCAATGCAGAATGGCCTTCAGCCCGGGAAGTTCCTAGACTTCATGGTCATGCATACCCCGTAGACCTTGGAGGAAGCTCTGAATGCCTTGGATAAGTTCATCCGAGCCGAAGAATGGAACAAGGCGAAAACCCAACCTCAATTCGGGGGAAGGAAACAAAAACAAATACCCTTGTCTGAAGGCCAAGGCCATAAGGCAAAGGGAAAGTCAAAGGCCTCGGAGCAATCTTCGGCCAGCGACCCAAAGAAGGAAAAATCTGCCTCATACACAGGCAGATACGAGTCCTACACTCCGCTCTCTCTTCCACGCGCCAAAATTTGCAGCGTGACGAAGGAGGAGCAGAGTTACCGAAAGCCGAGACCACTCCCAGAGTGGTATTAGCGAAAAAATAAAAATCAGTGGTGCGAGTTCCACGAATCTCCGGGACACAACACTGAGGAGTGTATCCAACTGAAGGACCAGATAGAGGACATGGTCCGGAAGGGATACTTGAAAAAATACATCGCGGATCACCGCGAGAAAAAAGAGTCCGGGAAGTCAGCAAAGGACTCTCGGCAAGACCTCGACTTCCCCCGGAAGAACAGTAAAAAGCCAGAGGGGAAATTCTCTCCGATCAATGTTATCTCGGGAGGAATATGCTCTCGAAGGGAGCACAAGCGACACCTTAGGGATTTGACTCACCAGGTGAACAACGCTGACATTCAGTCTCCCCAATCGCCGGTGCCGAACATGACGTTCACAGCCGCCGACTGTCGGGGGGTAACGTTCCCTCACGAGGATCCGTTGGTGATCATCGCCACGGTGGCCAACCACGACGTCAGTAAGGTCCTTGTTGACGGTGGCAGCGGAGCAAACATTCTGTTCCGAAAGGCCTACAATCAAATCAAGCTGAAGCCCAAGCACCTTACGCCGGTACCCTACCCGGTATCCGGGTTCAACGGGACTTCAACTTATCCAGATGAGAAGGTGACACTTCCTATCACCATCGGCTGCGATGAGGCAGCCAGGAACGTCATGATTGAATTTTTGGTCATTGACGCTCCTTCAGTGTACAACGTGATATTGGGGAGACCCATAATTCATGAGATCCAAGGGGTCGTCTCAACTTATCATCAGCTGATGATTTAGGTCTCAGACGCTGGCTTCCCCGAAAGGATACAGGGCAACCAAAAGGACGCCCGAAGGTGCAACTACCTCAAGCCATCCAGTAGTCGCCCAGATGACGACAAGGATGAGGAGGAGAAAGAAAAAGAAAGAGAGCCAAGCACAAAAAAGCCGAAAGGCCTAAGTGCTTCGGCCCAAGGATCTATACCCAGAGGTAAAGGGCCCGAAAGGGAAAAGGCTAGCTCTTCAGCTGAACAGCAAGACTCAGAGAGCCAGCCGAAGAACAAAAAGACTGGGACACCTGCTGACATAGGCAGCAGGCCAGATTCTGAAGAGTCCAGTCCATCAGCAATGGACATGGACCAACAGACTGAAACAGTTGAGTTGGCCGAAGGAGATGTTGAGAAATGTGTAACAATCGGGATGGACCTTGATCCGAACACCCGTTGTGAACTTATTCAGCTCCTTCGGGACAACAGAGATGTGTTTGCTTTCTCGGCAGCTGATATGCTCGGGATAAGTCCAGACCTCATCTCCCATAAGCTTAATGTTGACCCAACGTGTCGACCAATTAAGCAAAAGAAGCGCAATTACTCCGCTAATAAGAACCGAGACATCGCAGCCGAGGTAAAAAAATTGTTGTAGGCAGGCTTCATCGAGCCTTGCCAATATCCAGAATGGCTGGAAAATGTGGTGATGGTTCAGAAGGCCAATGGTACCTGGAGGATGTGCGTTGACTTCACGGACCTAAATAAGGCTTGTCCGAAGGTTTTCTATCCCTTGCCGAGGATCGATCAGCTAGTCGATTCGACAAGTGGCCATGCCTTGCTTAGTTTCATGGACGCATTCTCGGGGTATCATCAGATCTTCATGCACCCCGACGATCGAGCAAAGACGACATTCGTCACGAACGCTGGGGTGTACAATTACAAAATGATGCCCTTCGGATTGAAAAATGCGGGGGCAACCTATCAAAGGTTGGTGGATCAAGTTTTTGCCGATCAAAAGGGCCGAAACATGGAAGTCTATGTCGACGATTCGATCGTCAAGAGCAAAAAATCTGAGGACCATGTTAAGGACCTGGCTGAAACTTTCGCCACCTTAAGAAAGCATCAAATGAAGCTGAATTCGAAGAAGTGTGTCTTCGGCGTGAAGTCAGGGAAATTCCTTGGGTTCATAGTCAGCAAGAGGGGGATTGATGCCAATCCCTCCAAAGTCAAAGCAGCGCTCGACCTTCCTGAGCCGAAAACAAAGCGGGATGTTCAGCGGCTCACCGGAAGAATGGCAGCCCTCTCGAGGTTCATTTCCAGAGCTTCGGATAAGGGGTTACCTTTCTTCAAAGCCCTGAAATTCCCGAAAACAAAAGAGCTCGTTTGGGAGGAAGAGCAAAAAGACGCCTTTAAACAACTTCGGGAGCATCTGGCTCAACTCCCAACGCTGGCTAGCCCAGTAGAAGGAGAAACTTTGTACCTGTATGTGGCCGTTAGCCCAGCCACCATCAGTGCAGTACTGCTGAAGGAAGAAAGTAAAAGTCAACAACCGATCTACTTTGTCAGTCATACACTGACGGATGCCGAGACTCGCTACCCTCTACTCGAGAAAGTCGCTTTCGCGGTAGTAGTAGCTGCTCGGAAGCTGAGGCCCTATTTTGATTGCCATCAGATAGTGGTCTTAACTGATCAGCCGTTGGAAAAAGTTCTCGGCAAGGTTGAAAAATCTGGTAGGCTAGCCAAGTGGGCTTTTGAGCTCACCGAATTCAGCATCAGCTACCGTCCGAGGGCTGCCATTAAGGCTCAAGCTCTAGCGGATTTCTTGGCCGAATGCTCATACCAAGAAGCGCTAGACAATGAAAAGAAAGTCTGGACCGTGTTTACGGATGGATCTTCCACCGAAAACGGTTCGGGGGCAGGAGTAGTGATAACTTCTCCCGAAGGCAAATCCTTCGAGTATGCACTAAAATTTTCTTTTAAGGCCTCGAACAACGAAGCCGAATATGAGGCAGCAATCGCCGGCCTAGAATTGTGCATCTCCCTGGAAGCCGATCATGTCTGCCTGAAAACAGACTCTCAGCTAGTTGCATATCAGATTAGCGGCAGCTACGAGGCCAAAGAGCCCTCCATGATAGCTTATCTTGCCAAGACCAAATCAGTCATTGCAAAGCTGAAAACTTTTGAGGTTCAGCTGATCCCAAGGGGTCAGAATACTCAAGCCGATGCACTCTCCAAACTTGCCAGTTCAATTCTTACCGAGCTGAACAGATCTGTATATGTAGAAGTGCGTCGAGAGAGAAGTGTCGACGAAGCACCTGAAGTGTGTTGCGCTGACCCAGAGCCTAGTTGGATGGAACCCATCCTAGCTTTCAAACTTCGGGGAGAAACTCCCGAAGATAAAGCTTTGGCCTCCAAGATGAAGAGAACCAGCTCAAGGTTCATTGTCTTCAGGGGGGAACTTCTGAAAAAGTCCTTCTCAGCCCCATTGCTGAAATGCGTGGGACCAACAGATGCAGATTATATCCTACGGGAGATTCACCTCGGCATCTGTGGGAACCACATTGGGGGAAGGACCTTAGCCCACAAGGAGCTGGCCCACCATGATCGCAGATGCTAAGGAGCTGGTCCGGAAATGCGAAAAATGTCAAAAATACGCTCCAGTTATCCACCAGCCAGCAAGGGATCTTCAGCCGATCCTTAATCCACTCCCGTTTGCCCAATGGGGACTGGATATACTAGGACCATTTCCAGAGGCTGTGTACCAGAAAAAATGGCTGATAGTTGGTGTTGACTACTTCAGTAAATGGATCGAGGCCGAAGCAGCCTCGAACATTACAGAGCAAACTGTCAGAAAATTTATCCGGCAGAATATCATCACTCGTTTTGGCATCTCGAGAGTATTTGTCTTCGATCATGGGAGGCAATTTGATAACTTACCACTGAAACGGTATACAGATCAGTTCGGCATTAAACTGGCATATTCAGCGGTATGCCACCCGCAAAGTAACGGAAAAGCCGAAGCTGCAAATAAACAGATCCTAAATGCCCTCAAAAGGAGGGTGGAAGATCAAAAGTCCAAGTGGCTGGAGGAGCTCCCTGGAACCTTTGGTCCCTTCGGACAACTGAAAAAGAGGCAACGGGCTATTCACCTTTTGAACTGGTGTATGGTGCCGAAGCCGTTCTTCCAGTGGAAATTGGCTCTGAGAGCCTACGAGTGCACCACTTCTCGGCTGAGAATGAGCGACTAATGAGAGAATCTCTCGATTTCCTCGACGAAGTAAGAGACTCAGCCCGAGACTGAATGGCTGCTTATAAGCAGAGAATCAGCAAAATTTATAACCGAAGGATCCATGCAAGGCCTCTTAAAATTGGAGACCTTGTCCTTCGGAATGCTGCTGCAGTTCAGAAAGGCCGAATCCATGGGAAACTCTCAGCTGCATGGGAAGGGCCTTATGAAATCTGTGATGAGCTTCAGCCAGGGACATACCGACTTCGGCAGTTGGATGGAACAGAGTTGAAAAATCACTGGAACGGTGATGTACTGAAAAAATATCAGTGTAAATCCTTCGGGGCAGAACAATCTTTGTAAGTACATTTTGAACTAATGAAAGGCCTTGGAGCCGCCATTTATATAAATATTTGCAACTTTTTATCCTTTCAAAGTTTTCTTGGTTCTATCTACTCTTTAAGGGTTTTTTATTCAGCCTTGTCTGAAACCTTCGCCTTCGGGTAACTGGGTTTCAGATTGCTGACAAAACTCGTCTTTTTAAAGAACACTGGTCTTTCAGCTGAAGTCAAACTTTAGTAAGACTTGTTCTCCAAAGACATGAGTCCATGGACAATTCTGGGATATTGCCTTAACTGAGCCTTGTATCCCAGAAAGCCATTATCCGAAACATTGCCTTCAGTTGGCCCTGTGTTTCGGATATCCATTTTTCAATGATAGACAGAAAATCAAGGATAACAGCAACTGTTGGAAATTGTTTATTCAGCCTCGTCTGAAACCTTCGCCTTCGGGTAACTGGGTTTCAAATTGCTGACAAACTCGTCTTTTTAAAGAACTCTAGTCTTTCAACTGAAGTCAAGCTTCAGTAAGATTTGTTCTCCAAAGGCATGAGTCCATGGACAATTCTGGGATATTGCCTTAACTGAGCCTTGTATCCCAGAAAGCCATTATCCGAATCATTGCCTTCAGTTGGCCCTGTGTTTCGAATATCCATTTTTAAGAAATAAAGAAATTGTTTATTCAGCTGAAGCCATACTTCCATTTCTGGGGGGGGCAAGAAGCACTACCAGTGCAAGTTTATGTTCAGCAGAATTGAAGAAACAGTAAAGCATTAAAAAACAAAGCAGCTGAAGAAAAGAACATCAAATTAATAATTCATGCTCAGAAATTGAGCTACAAGTTCAAATAAGTTAAAAAACTATATCGGCAGCCGCCCACAAGCGGAAAATAACAGCTGCCGAAATACGTACAGAGGCAAAAAAATAAACTGTTTTGTACGACAAGGCAAGCTGAAGCAAAAAACAAACAAGGCAAAAATTAAGAAAGCGGCAAATCTAAAGTTGAGCGCATGATGAACCGCAAGATTCTGAAGACGACTGCCCGAGTTCCTATGCTTCAGCCCGAGGATCAGACTGGTCAGCATTGTTGGGCCCCATGGTGGTCTCAGCCCCAGCAGCAGAAGAAGCAGGCTTTGCACTCTGCCGAGCCTCCCTTTCCCTCTGTTCAGCCTCCAACTTCATTCTCTCAGCTTCTTCTTCGGCTTCCTCAGCCTTAAGGATTTCAGCTTCGAATGGAGTTACATACTTCATATGAGGGTCTTCGGGATCCTGGACCCATTCAGCACATTTGGACCAGTCCAACTTCGGCTCAGCATGAAGGCAGACTCTTCGGCACACTCTGAACCCGTTTCTGAAACCCATTTCATATTCTTCCTGGGTATAGACACGGACTTTGAGTAGAGCCTCAGCATCAGCCAACTTCTTCTTTGTCTCCTCCAAGTCTTCCTTGGATTTCTTCAGCTCATCGGCGAGCTTGGAGGAGGAACCTTTCAGCTCATTCAGCTCCTGCTGAACTTGGGAAGCCTCTGTCTGAGCCTGGGCCACTTCTTCGTTTTTGGCCATCAGCTGATCCTCAGCTTCTTGGAGCTTAGCTCTCTGAGCTTCAGCAGCAGCAGGAACCTCTGAGAGTTGGACATCCCTGGCTTGGAGCATCTCTTCAGCAGCCATTCTGCTGGCTTCAAGAGCTTCTAGTTGTTGCTGCACTTCAGCTTGTGCAGCAGCTCCTTCCTGGATTCGGCTCTCAATGGTAGCCTTGAATTTGGAGATGTCCACTCCCATGTGCTCTTGGAGGAATTTTTCCCCTTCCATCAGTGGGGAAAAACTTCCTTCTCCATAGCATCGCAGTAGGTTTTGAGGGCTTCAGCAGTTTTTTTTCTCATATTCTTCACCCTTCTGCTGCTTCTCTTCAGCTGTTGCTTGCTTCAGCTTAGCAAGCTTTAACACCTCTTCGGCTACCTTTTTTATCGTGCTCGGCAGCGTCCACCCTATCTTGTAGGGTATCTATCAGCTCTACAGTGAGATTCTGATTCTGCACAAACTGAAAACAGGAGCACAAGTTAAAATAAAAAATAATAATAATAATGATAAGTGAAGAGCTGAATTTTAAAGGAGATAAAGGCAAGGAAAATCACCTGCATCATCAGCAGTTGGTTAGACCTGGCTGGGTCAGGAACTGATCTGCTGGATTCGCCCATCCCAACAGTGGCCTTCAGCGACCAGATTCTTGCCCTATCTACTTCGGACATGCCAGCAAAATCGCCGAAGTAGGCTGCAGCACCTTCTCGGTTCTGACCCCATATGAGGTCCCAGATGTGATCTGGGATTGGAATTCGGGGGGCCGAGAAACCCATTTCTCCAGATTGCAGAGTCTGGAAGGAAGGAAAGGATGACGATGGAGCTTCTTTAAACTTTGGATGGCTCAGCATCCTCCTTCTTCTCAGAAGAGTCAATTATTATGACTTCTTCATCTTCAGGGGTGAGGACGAAGGCCTCAACCTCTCTTGCAATGTCTGCCGTGAAACCCTCAGCACTAGGCATCACGACATCCTCATTCTTGTGCTCAGCAGCACTCTCTTGAACGTCTTCTTGGACCCCTCCTTAGGTTCGGGAGTTTTTCTGATCCACCTCCATCTCGGGAGGTGGCGGAGGGGTCTTTGGAGGTGATTGAGGTGGTGGCCGGGGAACCCTCGGCGATCCATTGCCTTCCTCGGGTTCCCTTATTTCGACGCCGATGGTCATCGGCCTCCGCTGAAAGTCATGGGGCCGATGATGGCCATTCTTCGGCGCCTTTTCTGAAGCGGCTGCTCGTCCATGTTTGAGTCTGAGGACTCTTCTTGTATCTGGTCTTCGGGACGAACAGGGGCTTTCCCTTCTCTGTGTCTATTACTCTCTTCAGACTGTAAAAGATAGGGGGGAGGAAGAATGTGAGTAAAAAAAAAAAAAAACAACAAAACAACAAACAGAAACAGACAAAATTAAGTCTGAAAGCTCACCGAGGTCTTCAGCAAAGCCTCGTCTTCTTCAGCTGCCCTAGCTGCAGCTTCTTCTTCAGCAGCCCTGGAGGACCCTTCTCCTCCTTCACAAGCTTCAATAACCCGTGCAACCTCTTCGGCCGTACGGGCAGCTTCAGCTTCTTCGTCCAGCAGCTGAAACCGGGATCTCTCTTCTTCCACCAAGGCTTCTACCTCTGATACAGAGCAACAACCTCAATTTGGAAGTGGGAAGAGTCTAGATGAACTTCTCTATGCCTCGGTTCAGTGATAGAGGGGGCCCGATCAGTTACAACTCGTTCTCGGTTGACGCCAAGACGAGCGTAGTTAATGCCGACGTTGGTCTCGTCCCGCTATGAAAAAGAAAAGGGGAAAGGTCAGTTCAGTTAGGTTGGCACAGCATAAAAAAGCGAAGTGAAAGAGGAGAAAAAGAGATAATTAAAAGGCCTCGGCCCCAGCCGAAGAAGCTTACCATCCTTAAACTTTCGGCTTGAGGCCGACAACTGCTAGCATGTTCTCTTGGAAAACATAATGTGTATCGGGGAGCCAAGTCTCCGGGATATGCTGCATTCGGCCGCTGCCCCCCCCGGTTCGGCAGCTTGCCGAAGATATTCTGTTGATTAAGGTTCGGATCTGGGCCGTTATCTGCGGGGGGACCTAAAACTTCCATGTCGGGATCAGTCTCAGCAAGGTACCGGGGAGCGCTGAAGACGCAAGGGTGGCCCGAGTCCGTGGGTGCCCTAACCCAAATCCATTGACCTGTCCAGTCCTTGTCTGAAGAGTCGTTCGGCCACATTGGTTAGGTACTGGGGCCGAGGACTCAATCCGGTACCACCCAGAACCATGACTTCCGTGCCCACTTTGAATATTTGGCACTAGCGATGAAGCTTTTTGAAGCAGTGCAGGTTC